>NW_025335941.1:33277297-33439864 GCF_004798865.1 Varanus komodoensis
AGATGGAGAAGCTCTATACAGTCAGTAAAAACTAGACCAGGAGCTGACTGTGGCTCAGATCATGAGCTTCTCGTTGCAAAATTTAGACTTAAATTGAAGAAAGTAGGGAAAAGCGCTAGGCCACTCAGGTATGACCTAAATCATATCCCTGATGAATATACAGTAGAGCTGACAAATAGATTTAAGGAATTAGATCTGATAGACAGAGTGCCTGAAGAACTATGGATGCAGGTTTGCAACATTGTACAAGAGGTAGCAACTAAAACCATCCCAAAGAAAAAGAAATACAAGGAAGCAAAATGGCTGTCTGAGGAAGCTTTACAAATAGCTGAGGAAAGAAGGGAAGCAAAAAGCAAGGGAGAAAAGGAAAGATACACCCAATTGAATGCAGAATTCCAGAGAAGAGCTAGAAGAGATAAGAATGCCTTCTTAAATGAACAGTGCAAAGAAATAGAAGAAAACAATAGAATAGGGAGGACCAGAGATCTCTTCAAGAAAATTGGAGATATGAAGTGAAAGGATGTGCATGATAAAGGACTAAAATGGCAAGGACCTAACAGAGGCAGAAGAGATTAAGAAGAGATGGCAAGATTACACAGAGGAACTATACAAGAAAGAGCTTAACGTCCCTGATAACCACGATGGGGTGGTCACTTACATCGAGCCAGACATCCTGGAATGTGAAGTCAAATGGGCCTTAGGAAGTCTGAGCAACAACAAAGCTAGTGGAGGAAACAGTATTCCAGCTGAGCTATTCAAAATCTTAAAAGACGATGCAGTAAAAGTGCTACACTCAATATGCCAGCAAATTTGGAAAACTCAACAGTGGCCACAGGATCAGAAAAGGTCAGTTTACATTCCAATTCCAAAGAAGGGCAATGCCAAAGAATGTTCAAACTACCGCACCATTGCACTCATTTCACATGCTAGCAAAGTTATGCTCAAAATCCTACAAGCTAGGCTCCTGCAATATGTGGACCAAGAACTACCAGAAGTACAGGCAGGATTTCGAAGAGGGAGAGGAACTAGAGATCAAATCGCCAACGTACGCTGGATCATCGAGAAAGCTAGGGAGTTCCAGAAAAACATCTACTTCTGCTTCATTGACTATGCTAAAGCCTTTGATTGTGTGGATCACAATAAATTGTGGCAAGTTCTTAAAGAGATGGGAGTACCTGACCATCTTATTTGTCTCTTGAGAAACCTATATGCGGGTCAAGAAGCAACAGTGAGAACTGGACATGGAACCTCTGAGTAGTTCAAAATTGAGAAAGGAGTTCAGCAAGGCTGTATACTGTCACCCTGCCTATTTAACCCTGCAGAGCACATCATGAGAAAGGCGGGCCTAGATGTATCACCAGTTGGAATTAAGATTGCAGGGAGAAATATCAACAACCTCAGATATGCAGATGATACCACTCTCATGGCAGAAACTGAAGAGGAACTAAAGAGTCTCTTGATGCAGGTGAAGGAGGCGAGTGCAAAAGTTGGCTTGAAACTCAATATTAAGAAAACTAAGATCATGGCATCCGGCCCTCTCACTTTCTGGCAAATAGATGGGGAAGAAATGGAGGTAGTGACAGATTTTATTTTCCTGGGCTCCAAGATCAGCGCAGATGGGGACTGCAGCCAAGAAATTAAAACACACTTCCTCTTGGGGAGGAAAGCTATGGCAAATCTAGACAGCATAGTAAAAAGCAGAGACATCACCCTGCCAACAAAAGTGTGTATAGTCAAGGCTATGGTTTTCCCAGTTGCAATGCATGGCTGTGAAAGCTGGACCATAAGGAAGGCTGAGTGCCGAAGAATTGAGACCTTTGAATTTTGGTGCTGGAGGAGACTGCTGCGAGTCCCATGGACTGCAAGGAGATCAAAACGGTCAGTCCTAGAGGAGATCAACCCTGACTGCTCTTTAGAAGGCCAGATCCTGAAGATGAAACTCAAATACTTTGGTCACCTAATGAGAAGGAAGGACTCCCTGGAGAAGAGTCTAATGCTGGGAACAATAGATGGGACGGCAGAGGATGAGGTGGCTAGATGGAGTCACTGAAGCAGTTGGTGTGAGCTTAGTGGACTCCGGGGGATGGTGGAGGACAGGAAGGCCTGGAGGAATGTTGTCCCTGGGGTCATGATGGGTCGGACATGACTTTGCGACTAACAACAACCTACACACTAGAAATTTACCTATGATGTCAGTCAAGAAAGAGCAGTGGGAAGATAAGCTCCAATAAATAACAAGAACAACAACAACAGGTTGGCCTTAGATTAAAAAGTGTGCAACTAGATAAACAGAAGCAGACTTTCCTGCTCCTCCTTTCCACAGCCACCCCTCCAGCCCCTCCACATGCTACACAGAGGGCCAGGGGACTCTGTTGAATATGGTGAGCTGTGGTACGGGACTGAAGGCATTCTTGAAAATTGGTTAAATCACCTCCCATGAGCAAAGCCCTTTTATTCACAGATCCTGAATCAAACTCATGATGAATTTTTGCTAGTTTGGTAATCAGAATGTCAATAGCCACTTTGTCAAAGGCTTTACTAGCATCTAGCTAGATTATATGTCCACAGTATTCCCACAGTCCATTTGGGAGGTTACCCTGTCAGAAAAATGAAATCAAATTAGTTTGTCAGGATTTGTGCTTGAGTAATCCATGTTGGCTTTTAGTATTTTCTGCATTGTTTTCAAGGTCTTTGCAGATTGTTTGTTTTATAATTTGTTCTAGAATTTTTCCAGGGATTAATCTCAGACTAACTGGTCTATAGTTCCCAGGTTCATCTTTCTTTCCTTTCTTGAAGATAGGGACAACATGAGTCCTTCTCCTGACATCTGACACTTCTCCTGTCTTCCATGAATTCTCAGAGATGATAATGGTTCTGGGAGTTCTTCTGCTAGCTTTTTTATAACTTCAGGATGGAGTTCATCAGGTCCTGGAGAGTTGAACTCATTTAGCCCAATCAAAAGATTACTGACGATTTGCCTGTCAGTCTTGGGCTGCCATGCTGCCCCTGTCATCAATCAGACTGAAATGGGTAGTGTTAGTGTACTACTAGAACCTCACTCCAAACCTCTCCGTGATCTTCCTTAGCAGTTTCGCACAAAAGTTAAATACAGTAGGAGACAAGATGGAATTCTGTGGGACCCCTTAACATAAAAAGTATGGAACTGAGCAGTACTCTGTGGATACCACCTAACAGGAAAGGAAACAGAAAAGGTCATCTTGTAGGAAAGGAACCATCATAATTCAATATCACAGTTCCCAAGCCACGCTATCCAGAAGGATACCATGGTTGATGGTATCAGTAGTTGGTGAGACACTGGTCCAGGAGAATTTTCTGCCATATGCCATTCACTAGGGTGACAAAAGCAATTAGTCACCCAAAGTGAAGTCTGAAACCAGATTGAAATAGTTCCAAAAAATTAGTACAATTCATGAGTACCTGAAGTTAAGGAGCAGATCATATTTTTGCTCAAGAGACATTTGTGATCAGCTTATACTTGTTACTATTGTTGGAATTCGGAGGGTTTCCTTAGGATACTTCAAGGCAGCCATGACTGTTCCCTCCCACAAGCGGGTATTAATAATCTCTTGAACCAAACTAGTTAGCCCTTCATACTAAGCCCAGACAAGTAGTAGGCCAAGGCGCCAAACATTATGTTCACATCTTCAGACTACTGCTTCTAATTTGCATGATCACTCGTTCCTAAATACCATCCTTTACACTGCAGTCCTATACATATCCATTCAAAAGTGAGTCTCGCTGAGTTCAACAGGGCTTCCTATAGTATTTTGTGAGGAAAATAGGGGTAATTCATCTGGTTAGAGCAGCTGCTACCAGCAGAGACTATTGCAACTCAGGATTCTACTCAGAATTCTTCCCTCTTTGGGTAGCAAGCAGGATCTTGCTTTCTCTTGGTCAAGAATTAATTTTTTCCTATTAATTGAAAAATAATTAAAGTCAGGTTTCTGTTAGGAATTATCTTCAATCTTCGTGTGTGTGTGTGTGTGTGTGTGTGTGTGTGTGTGTTTTGAGTTAGACCAAGACTTTGTTGTACTTAACTGATACTAAGTTTTGTTGTTATAGCAAACATATATCTCTATTATATTCCATTTGTAATACAATTATTGTTATGACATCTATTGTCGATTGAGTTGGGTATTCTTTTTTTTTTACTTAAAATTGTCAGATCCAGCTGCCATGCAACTGATGGGAAGGGAAGGGAAAACTGGAGGCAGTCTATTATTAGCAAAAAAGCAGATCAACCTGGTCCCATAAACCAAAAGGCAGGTCTGACATGGAAATATTATAGAGGCTGTCCTATAAGTAGTTCTTGCCTACTGGTTCAAGGGTGCTTCTCTAGCTGTCATGTCTTTTGTCGTCCCTGAAGTTCCTGTTTTGGCCAAAACTGGATAGTTGTGCTCAGGCCCTGGCTCTAATCCTAGCCCTTCATGGATGGTGTGTCCTCCTCATGTATGAAGTGTAATTCTCATCAGCTGCCACTAGTAGGGCCAATAGTTAGGAATGATTTAGTTCAAGACTCTTGTGTCCTGTTAGTTATTCAGTAACTGTGAATCATTTGAAAGTCCAGTTTTGTATAATGGAACAGAGATTTAAAGCACTATAATTCAGACTATACACTGCGCCTATTAGTTATAAATATATACCAGTAGCTATAAAAATTAAATAGGTATAGTTGAGGGATATAGTAAGGATATGTTACTATTGTAGTAGTGGACAATATCTCTATTTCTCACCTAATTTTAAGTTGTTCTGCCCTTTACACTGTCCTCATTTCTCTATTATATCAATTTCCTTTAGAAACAAACAGGATTCCCTTTTTCAATTAAAGAAATCACACGAGTTGAAAGTTATTAAGTTCACTGAGGCGTTTATGAGATGCTTTATTATTCTTTCCCATTCATATATTGCCTGGGGCAAAGGTGACCACTGGTGGCTCTGTAGTGCCATGATCTTTCAGGGTAGTACTGCATGCTTTATGATGAGAGATGTGAAGCATTAGCAATCCAGCTGCTGCTTGAGCCTGCAGGCCTTATATATGTGCTGCTACCATGGCCAGCCACATTAAGGGCCATTGTGCTTTCAGAGAAGAGAGGTTATACGGCTGCTAGTGGAACACATTTTTATCTCTACAATGCCTCTTCCATTTATGCGTCATCTCCACAGTCTTCCTTATTTTTCAGGCAAGTAGTACTTTTCTCTTCTCTTTGCCAGTAGAATGGTGAGGTGTCTTTCAAGCGTAGAAATTCTTGTCTGGAACCCATAACAAAGACACCACAATGCACTTGTTAATTTTCTTTGTTTTAATGTGCCTATGTAGTTCAAAGTAATGCAGGTTCCATATTTTGTTACAGAGGTTTAATGGTCCCCTGACTTAGTCAGAGTGAGTACTGCCCCTGCTCCAATTATTATAAGACCAACTTATCAAGATTCCATGAATGTCAGTTTTCAGGACAATTAACCACTCTGGTGGACAAATCTATCTCTTTCTGGTCTGTCTGTACATTTAAATCCATAATTTCATTCAGTTCCATTTCTACATTAATTTCTGAATTAGAAATAATTCAGACATAACATAATAACATAGTTAATAAATATTTATTAAATATAAATATTTATATTTAACAAATAGCATATTTAATAAGTATATTTATTGACATATTTAATATGTATTTAAAATTATATGTCCAAATGTTTACTTAAAAAAATCTAAAACACATTTTGACATAATTAAACAGCCAAAAAAGTACACCTCAACATCTAGTGAGTTGGTGCATAGCTATGTTTTGATACACACAGTAGTCCAAGATCTGCAGATCTGGTAATTTCATACCGGAATTTTCAAAGACTGAATGTCGCAAACATCTTCACTACAAAGTGCCATTTTTATGAGGTGTCCAGTGTGCCCACTGTTATAAAAAAGCTCTCATAAATCTTTGTTATGTGTGAAATACCTGCAACTTCAAATCTACCCTGTACTGAAATTATGACTCAGACTCACAATAATATAAAGAAATAGTGACTCATACCCTGCATAGGCCCAGTAAAGGCTCAAAATGCGAATTGGGCTAGGATAGGTTGACTCATTTAAAATTGACATGTATCGGTGCACAACTATGGTTAACTATGTCCAAATGTGCTTCCTTCTTTTTTATTGGAAGATTGGTGTCCTTCACATTTCTAGACTTGGGCGAACAGCACTATTAAAGACCTATGAAAAACTCATTCACCTCCTAGCCTAATTACACTGTTGTTTCAACAGTATGCATTCTCTAAATTGTAGTGGGAATATTGGTGCTTAGGAAGGGAGCTAACATAGTCTGGGGTGGGGTGGAGAGACCAAGAGCAAGCTCACCAAGACCAAAAGGGAGCTAAAGGCTTCTCTGATTCACAATATAAAAGACCTCAGGCCAATAGTAACTGCGGTATCTTGCCTTGCCTGGTGCCTTGTCTGATTTTGCTGATACTTATACCTGTGTTCCTGCTTCAATAAGTTACTAATTATTTGCATCCATTCTATGTTCCTTTGTGCATGTGTCTAATTCCACTGCTGCTGCATGCACTTCTTTGTGAGCTCTCTAGAAACAGAAACTGGAATATAAATATAGCCATAGCATGCAGAATGGCATATAAGGGTATTGTCATACATTTAAGGCAAAGTGTGTGATAAATCTCATGATGTTACTGAGCCTAGTTTTAAAATGCAGCCTCTGTTAGAAAGCCTGTAAAATGCTGTAATGCATGCATCTAAGAAATTGGAAAAATACCTTATTTTTAGGGAGACACAGAATTTTGGAGGAAAGAGAAAAGCTGTGTTCCTGTTGTTTGAAAGAAACAAAACTTTAAACAGGCGCATGCATTTCCCACCTAAATCTGTTTGTCAAACAGGAATGAGAATGGAATTTTGTCTGTTGTTTTGTACTTGTTACATTATTTCCTCAGTTTGAATTGAACACAGTTTCACGTAAGAAAGCTTAGGATTTCATCCTTATGCAGGTTTTCCATTGATATATATAATTTTATTTTCATTTTATAGTAAAAGCACAAACTTGTGCATGTTTAGAGAGCCAGTAGTGGTTAAGAATGCTGGACTGTGTTTTTAAGACAATCTGCTATATGTATAGATCTGATCCGAAACCCTTCAATCATTCTCAAGAAGCTACAGATGTTTTACAAGTTTCATCTAACCCAGATGCTCACACCTACATCTTTCCTGGTTTCCAGCTGATTCATGGTGCTACTGGATCAAGTTCACAACCAAATTGTCCTGGTGAAAAAGTAGGAAAAAAGAGAATCCCCTTCAGCCTTGTAGCTGCAGGCAGTTCCATTTGCTTAGTGATAAAGCAGCAAAAGGGGGGCTCTTGGGTGTTTTCCTACTATATATCCTTTTAAAATAACAGGTAGATTTGTTTAAACTTTAGTATAAAGTTTATTTACATGGGTCTTGATCCAGCACCAATAGATCAATATCCTGGATGGTGGTGGTTAGCATCGCTGTACTGGAAAGCAGTGCTGGTGTTCAGAACTTGTTTTCTATAAACAGAAGAGGACAGCATGGCAGGCCTGTGGCTATGTGACACAGAGAGTGCCTACACAGCGAGGAAATTGAAAGGAACAATTTAAATTTCAAGTAATTTTCCCCAACATTATAAGAGTATGAGGGCTCTCTTTCTCGCTCTCATTCTTTCTCTCCCTCTCCCTCTTCCTCTTTTCTGTCAATAGGGATAAGTGTTACTGTAGCTGGGGTGTTACACTGTTGTAACCTATATGATCAGTAAACCTTGCTGCTTTTTCAAGTTTCAAAAAATGTATAGGCTGAAGAAAGAGGTCTGTGGCTTGTGATTAGTCCAACAGCTGCCCGTGACACACAACCTTGTTCTACATAACATTCAGAACAGCAATACATGCTCTAGCTGAGGAGGAATGGAGACAGGTTGGCTAAGGCAATACCAATCAAGCATTTTTCTCTCTCCAGTTTTAATACTAGTGTAATTCTATATCTGTGGCACAGGGGGCATAACACTTCTCTCTAAACAAGCACTCTTGCTGGGCAGAGTTGCATATGCAGAAGAGGAAGTAGCTAATCACTTCCCTCCCTAACCATAGAACTCAAATCTCATTTTGAGTTCAGGCACTCTCGTGTACCTCTCTGTAGACTATCTCACTCTGTGTCATGCACACAAACACCCCCCACCCCCCTATATTCCAGAATAACCCAATCACACATGGAAAGCTTTTCACAGAATACCAATGCCAATGTACTCATTAAATGTACAAACCATGCCAATGTACTCATTAAATGCCAATGTACTCATTAAATGTACAAACCATAAAATAATAAATATTGCTCTGTGTAGGTTGTACTGATGATCGAGGGTCCAAATGATCGAGGGTCCTATATAGGAATGGAGGGTGAAAATGGACTACAGATACCTTTCCAGAAGCAGCCTTCTGTGCTCATTGCCAAAATAGAAGCAGGGAGTGGGAAAAGTATTTGGTTATAATCTAGCATAGCAGTTCTGTCTTATATACCCTGTCCAGAGACTTCCCTGGTAATAATGTTGTTCATTATGACTCAAATTGATTTATGAGCATAAACATTATTCCTTGTGAGAAAAGTCTTGCTGACTTGTCCTTGTCTTTTGATTTTATTGCATCACCCCACACAAATATTGAAACAGAAGACCCTTCAAGTCAAACAAAATCAATTATCATTTGCTCTGCTTCCTTCTTGCTTTGCTCCTTTCCTTGTCTGTACATTTTTATATACCGGATTTTTATTAGTTTTTGCACTAGTTTAACTATGAACCACTGCTTAACTTGTTTTTTCACAGTCTTAAGCCCAAACTAGGTGTGACGTCATCAGTTTTGGGCACCTTTTGCCTCACCTCTTCTATCCTTTTAATCCAAAAGCAGCTTCATGGGTCTCAGAAGAGAAGGGCTGCTTAACCCTTTCTACTTGTAACAGTTTCTCAGTAATGGAATATATGTTTGGAAAACAACAGAGCATGAAGGGTTCAGTTGTTCCACACTTTGCTATTCCGTTTCTCAGAGAGACATACAGCTATATATCTAGCTCTGTCCTTACTGTGTTCAGGCTGAAAATAAGCTGAGTAAGTTAAACGTAATATTGCTTCACAGTCTGAAGCACATTTGTCTGAGACAGACTCACAATATACTTAGGATCGAGGTAAATGTAAGACCCACCCTGCTGGATTAGACCATGGGGCCAATCTGTGAAGCATCTTCCTTCCCACAAGGGCAAGTAGGGGTCCCCAAGCAGCTTGAAGGTAACAGGCTTGTCAGCAACCAGTATTCAGAGTCATATTGAGTGAGTGAATGGGATATACTGCCTCTAAACATGAGGTTTCCATTTAGCTATTCTAGCCTTTGATGGACCTGACTAAAGTGCATAAAATTAGATGTGATACTGGAAGGAGTGCCTCTGCTCTGTATCAACGAAAAGATTCTCCTTGTTGCGACTTCATTGCTGATTTGCAAACTATCAAACATACTGTGCAAGAATACCCGAGATGTGTGCTTTCTGCCTCTTTAGAAGATCTGCATGAAGCAATACCAGAGGCGATTGCCTAGTTAGCTAAACTAGACATCCACTCAGAGACTACTGCTGTACCCTGCAGAGGTTTGTATATATCCATGTGGATTGTGTGTATATATTTGCTTTTTCTCTGTCAAGATCTCATCACATGCTAAATAATAATAAAAAATTGACCTGACTTCTATGACTTTATCTAATCCTCTTTCAAAGCCATCAAACCATCAATCACAACACTGTGCACAAGCAAATACTATCAATAGTGTTGTTGGGGCAGGACATTGGAGCAGAAATCCAAGGCTCATATCATAGAATGAGTGGAGGACAGGGGGGACTTCCAAGCATAGCAGAATGACTTTCTACATTTTTAAGTTAGTGAACTAATAGAAATCGCTACTGAAAGAGCCCTGACTCCATAATTTCCTTCAAAAAATTTTTTTGGATGCAAGCTTATCCATTAAATCAGTAAGTTGCAGTTTATATATATTTTCTGTGCAATGAATGCTTCGATCATTAGGGCAATGGAACATTATTGCCCATTCATCATTTGTTATCCTTTTTAATCTAGAAAATGATTTTTCACCAGTACGGTTAGTGATGATTAAACTCAGGAACAATCTGAAAATTGTTTCCAGATATGGAAACACTGTCAAAAATTTCTCCTGGGCTATTATTCGATACAAATCTTGGTAGCTGAAATTTTCTTCTTCAGGGTGAGCTGGTTTGACATTACAGATGGAAGTGTAAGAGTTTCAACATCCTTTGGATACTCTTGCATCAACATCTCAATGACACTGTGAATCTGTTCCTTGGTTGCTTGCAAGTTCATCAAAAATAAAAATTGCCAGCTACATGCCTATACAATGTTGCTCTTCTGTCTAGGTTGGCTTCAAGAGCATCCATGGCAGGGTTTATGGATATGATGTGGAATGAATTATAACTTACTGTTGTCTATGTTAAAGCATTTTTTCACATGAAATTATTAGTTATATTTGGCTACTTACTAATTTAACAAGCATTATTTATAATTATGTATTATCATGTACAATTTAGTAATAAGTTTAGATGATGTAATGACTATTGCTGATTCATTGTGAAACTTCCCATATCTAGTTTTATAAGAAATTTTTGTACAAGGTCCCTTGGTAACTTTTTTGCTTGTTCTGTGTTTTTCTTTCTGTTTCTTTTTCTTCATAAAAATAATAAATAACATAAAAGAGTATCCAAGGCAGGAATAAATGAATTTACCCTAAACTTCTCTCTTGAAGAAAGTTCGTCTAAGGCTTTGGGTGCTGTTCCATCATTTTTTCCTTCTTTTGTGCTCTCTGCCTTCTTTTGACAGTTTTGTATTCTACATCCAGTAATGTAAATTTTGCTTGCTGTTCAATTTCCTGAAAATTAGCCCAAGTGTTTGATATGAACTGCAATAGTGAGCTGTAAATATTTGTACATGTGCTCACTGAAATTTGCAAATTTTGGAGTCCCTTACTAACTTTATGAAATTCTTCTAGCAAATGTGTCCAAAGGTGAAACGTGAAAATGAATTCAAATTCTTCCATTTTCTGCATAAGATTTTCCTTTTTCAGTTTCATCACAGTAAATATGACTGGGGGCTTCAACAATATCAGCATAAATTTTGCTAATAACTGCACTAGTTTTGGCATGAACCTGACACATACTCTGGTAACTTCCTGGTTGGATTACTGTAATGCGCACTACATAGGACTGCCCTTGAAAATGGTTTGGATACTTCAATTGGTACAAAATAGAGCTGCCAGGTTGCTGACAGAAGCTGGTTGTTGTTCTCATATAACGCCGGTCCTCTACCAGCTTCACTGGCTCCCAATTCAAGTTCAAGCCCAATTCAAGGTGCTGGTACTAACCTATAAAGCCCTAAATGGCCTGGGACCAGGATACTTGAAGGAACATCTCTCCCCCTACATGCCCCCATGCCCCTAAAGATCAGCAGGGGAGGCCTTGCTCTAGGAACCCTCTTTGAAGGCGGTACGGAGGGTATCTACTCAGAGGAGGGCCTTCTCTGCAGTGGCATCCAGACTATGGAATATACTCCCCAGAGAGGTCTGCCTGGTGCCCAACTCTTTATTCTTTTTATTTACCCATCATTTAAATAATTAAATTAACAATTTTAACAAATCAATTCTATTTTATATAGTCACATTTTCTTTTTCTTTCTTATTCTTCCTTTCTCTTTCATTTTGAATTGTTATTGTTGTTTGTAAAATTGCTTTTATCGGATGTTTTAATTGTGTTTTATATTATTCATTGATTTTTTGTACACCGTCCTGAGACTTGGGCAAAGGACGGGTTAGAAATGTCTTAAATAAATAAATAAATAAATAAATAAATAAATAAATAAATAAATAAATAAATGAGCTTCCCATCTTGTGTCTGAATGTTTAGGAACTTTTGACTCAGGAGGCAAGAATTTTTTTTAGCACTGCCCATCCTTTTCTAAAAGCTGAGAAAAAACAATATAACTCATTTATTTTGCCAAAAAATTTCACTGTGTTCAGGCACAAGTCAGCTGCAGTCAATATAACTAGATTTAGGGAATATCCAGTGCATGGAATAAACTTTGCAAACTTGTTCCTTTCCAGATTTTTTTGTTGAAAGTCATTATAATTGCCATCCATATCGGATGCATTGTCATATGATTGCAAACAGTTTCTGACATCATGAGTTGTCCTCATGAGTAACCAGCTCCTCCCCTGCTACTAGTTGCCTCAGGCCTGTTCTTTCCAGTTCTTAATAGTCAAGATTTGTCATACCAGGTCTGACTGCTTCTGAAGCCGCACCCAACTATGATCTCATGTAACACAACAAAGATCAAGCAAACATGGCTTTGCCCTTTTCAAACATGGCTTCCTCTGCCTGGTGCCCATAACAGTATTGCATCATAGCTGACTTTATTATTTGATTCTGATTAGCTTTCCGTGAACTTAGTAAACCGTAAACTGATTTTTATCACTACAAATGAAATAAAAATAATGGTTAGAATGTTTTTATTTATGGCAAGAGGCCTGGTGTGCACTACTTTCAGGATCTGTTACAGTTCCTTGATGATTTTGGTTGCCTCCTCCTGGATATTTTCCAGCTCTATAGTATCCTTTTTAAGATATGGCAAGCAGACCTGTACATAAAATTCCCAATGCAGGTACAAAATTGATTTATATGAAGACATTTTGGAACTGGTAGTACCCCGCCAGTGCGATTCTGAAGTGAGGGTTCACCCAATATTCTTAAGAAAAAGTGTAGACTACATGGCTTATGACCGCAATACCTGTTGGAATGCCGGTCACAACTACAATCTATTTGGATGTCACGTTAAGCTTCTGGGGCTTTCCTCTGAGTGCCAACTCTGAGGAAAGTGCAGAGGGTGGCCACTAGGGAAGGGCTATCTGTATGGAATAACCACACTGTAGCTCAGCTGTGCCAAATCTGTCATCTTTTTGGCACCAGGCTAAGGTGGCCCTCCTTTCTGAGGCTTTTACTTGGCCACCCAGGGACATGAAGGGGATTATCAGGCATAGCAGATTCACTCTTTTTTATTATTCTTTGTATTGTTTGTTTTTAATCATCTGTTTTAGCAGTTTTTAGCTGTTTTAAACTTTTTATTTTTTCTGACATTTTAATTGTATTTTTAGCATATGTTGTTATGGAATTGTGTAAACTGCCCAGAGAGCTTTAGCTGTGGGGAAGTATAAAATTATAAAGAATAATAATAGACTAATGGTAAGAAAAATCATGATAACCTATATCATCTGTATGTAGAAATGTAGCTCATTATAGAGTCAACATAAGCATGAAGGGGAGACACAGATATCAAAGTGTTTCAGTCCAATCATGGTTATAATAAGCAAAGCAAACAGGAGAATTAAGCATCTGTATGAGACTAGCAACAGGGTGTGTAGGCCTGAGTAGTCAGCCCTTCTCTTCTGATAATAAATGACTAAGTCTGTGGGAGCAATCCAGTGTGTTGCACAGATCGTCACACGTACAATAACTGTGTGTCTGAGGGACAGAGTCATGGGTGTTTGCCTGGTGCAATGTGCTCCTTGTCTTTAGTGAACAAATCCATTCCCCTGTGGCCAAGGTAGCTGACTTGGAAAAGCTGAGAGGAAGAGATGATGGTGGATGAGGGTTTCGGGAGCATGCTAGTGACATTCTGGCCCCAGGATAATGGCTCCTCTGCTGTCATGGAGAATATGGATCTTGGAGAAGGAGGGTGTTACTCCAGAAGGAAAAGGGGAAGATGGAAGGAAACATCAACAGTGTCAAATCTCTCCAGCATGCTTAAGGGTTATTAAAAACCACAAGAATAGTAGTTTATCTGGAATGTATATCATGGATTCAAGAAGATTCCCACCAAGCTGAAGTGCTCACCAGAGTGGTTAATGAGCAGTGTCAAAGAAGATACCAGAATAATATAAATGGAACCACCCCCCCCCCCAACACACGCACACACCACAACATAGAAGGGACCAAAGGACACACACACATTAAAAAAAAAGGATTGTGAACTCCACAATGTTATGACCTTGAATAAACACATCTTCAAATAGATCACTTGGACTGTTCAATGATAAGGACATACTAAAGGATGATAAGGAGATTGTAGAGAAGTGTGATGAATTATTTGTGTCTTATCTTCACTGCAGAAAAAATAGGGCAGATAGTTATGCCTGAACTGATATTTTCAGGAATAGATTCTGAGGAACTAATTCAAATAGTGGCAATAAGAGAGGAAGAAGAGTTGAAGTAGCTTGGCTTATATCTGAGCCAAAGACTATGTGGGTCTCTTGGGTAATTGCCTAGCTCTAAACCAAACTGAGGCTCCAAACAGACATTACTTGAAAGACATAGCTGCTGGCTATTTTTAGCTTCTTTCATTAAAAAAAAAGAACAAAAAAGTACAGTTGATTGCTATATCTTTCAAGTAATGTCTGTTTTGGTTCTAAGAATGTGGCATAGAAGATGCTCAACATTTTTCTGTGACTACACATTGTATGTGAAGATAGCAAGGCTAGATAAGTTGACATTCATGAATTTTCATCATTATTGATATACAGCTTGAAGAATGCTTGGTACAAGAAATTCCATTCTACTAGAACATGATTCGAAAAAAAAAAAACATCTGGTTAAATGAACCAAAGAAAAGAGAAAGTCAATAGAAGACAAGAGTGGAAGAAATGGAGGACAGGGAAATGGAAGGGCAGGATATGACACATTTTCTTTCAGCACAGGAAATTCATTTTTTCACAATATGAGAACTTATGTGTTTCAGTCGACTGTCAGTGGTTGCTGTAGAGAAGTAGTCACTGAAGTCATTGTCAGCCTCACTGCCAAATGAAAGCTTGCTAGGAAAACCAAATCTTGATATGGCATTAGGAACACCCTAAATGCATGAAATATTAAATATGTATATATTAAGAAGGACTATACTATAGGTGTAATACTATGCAAGTTTAGACAGGGAGTTGAAAGGGCCTACAACTCCCAACATGTCCCAGCTACTTATATTTATACTGGCTATGTCATCCCTCAGAAAAAAGCATACACGAAGAGGATATCAGGTAATTGAACTGATATCCAAAGAGCAGTTCCAAACTTGTCAAAAGGAAGCATGTTCCAGACGGCAGATGCTGCAACACTAAATCTTTTGTTACAGGTTCTTCAGAATCTCCAGAAGTGCTGTTCCTAAGCATTGCAAGGACCGGGCAGGGAGATAAAGGGTAACATGATCGTTAAGCTTGTACTCGACTGAACACTGGCTGAAGTAAGGACATGATGACTCATGTTGCATTACCTCCCTTTTCCCTCATGTTTTATTGCTTTGAGTATGCAGCCTTTGACCATGGGTTGTTGTTGAAAAATGGGTTATTGTGCTGTCTGAAACAACCTATGAAGAGAACCCATTCTTTTTTGTTTGGTTATGATGAGTAGGTTGTTCACTATGGTTAGTTATTTTGGCCGCTTTCAGACAGCAGAGCAACAATCCATTGTTTAATGTCAGCTGAACCCATATTCAACTGTTGATGTTGTTGTTGTTGTTCCATGCTGTGCAGTTGTCTATGACTTATGGTAACTCCCCAAACCCAAACCCAAATGAATGCCCTTCAAAATGTCCTATCTTTAAAAGCCCTACTCAGCCTTGTAAACGCAAGACTAAGGCTTCCTTTATGTACCACAACAGAGACAAGAGTTCTGGCATTGCCCCAAAAAAATGTAGGAAGCTGAAGTATGAATCACATGGTCTTCAATGTCTATATACTAATACCAGGAGCATGCTACATAAAGAGCATGAACTTGAACTTTAAATACAGAGGGGGAATGCAACCTAATAGGTACAACTGACTTTCATGACTGGAATTCAACAATTGAAGGATGTAACTTGTTCAAGAATAGAAGGAACAGAAAGGAAGGCAGAATTGCACTATTTGTTAAAGATACATATCCCTGCACAGATATGCAGAAGGATGCACTTAGTAACCCCATCAAAAGCATCTGTTTTAATATAAATGGAGCAAGGAATCAAAGGTACACAGTGGTTGGAAGTCTATTACCAGCCACCCAGTCATTGAGAAGGTGAGGATGAAACATTTGAAAAGCAGATTGGCAGTGTTTCAAGGAGGCATGATTTTGTCATTCTGAGGGGCTTCAATCTCCACGATATCTGTTGGGAGTCAAATCCAGCCAAACAAGGCTCCTCATGTTGTTGACAATTTCCTCTAACAGAAAGTGTGGGAAAGAACAAGAGGAATGCCTATTCCTGACTTGCTACTAACCAACAGGGAAGACCTAGTGGACAAAGTGGCAGTTATAAGAACTCTGGGGGAAAGTGACCATGCCATACTTGAATTTTGCTTCTAAAGGAAGCAAAAGCCAACTGTAGTCAAACAGGTACCCTGAACTTTAGAAAAGCTAATTTCAATGAACTCAGAACAATGATAAGTACAGTCCTATGCCAAACAACTCTAATGAGAAAAGGAGTCCAAGATGGATGGGAATTTTTTTAAAAAAGGAAATTCTAAAGATACAATTACAAACAATTCCAACAAGGAAAGCGGGTAGAAGGCAACAGAAGACTGTGTAGCTTCATAAAAAGCTTAGAGGTTATCTGAAAAAAGGTCATGTATAAGAAGTGGAAAGAAAGGCCAGGGTACAAAGGAAGAATTGCAGGGATGGTGTCAGGAAGGCTAAAGCTAGAAATGAACTGAGACTAGTGAGGGATGCCAAAAGCAACAAAAAAGATTTCTTCAGATATGTCCAGAGTAAAAGACTGAGGTTCAACTATTCTGTATGGATCACAAACTGATAGCAGAGGACAAAGAAAAGTCAGGAATGCTCAATTCCTACTTGGCTCAGTTTTCTCCCAAAAGAAGACCTATTAACTTCCTGATGAAGGGGAAGTACAAGCTGAATGAGCAGGATGGAAACAGAAGATTGATAGGCCACATGGTCAAGGATCATCTAATTGGGCTGAATGAGTTCAAATATCCAGGACCTGGTGATTCCACCATAGAGTCATATACTGTAGGAGCTGGGAGAAGACTTGACAGAAGCTCTGTCCATTAACTTTGAGATATCATGGAGGACAAGGGCACTGCCAGATGACAGGAGAAGGCCAATGTTGTCCCTTTCTTCAAAAAAGTAAAACAAGAAAATCCTGAGAACTACAGATCAGTCAGTCTGACATCAGTTCCTGGAAAAATTCTGGAGCAGATGATAAAATGGTCAGTCTGCAGTCACCTTGACACCAGTGCAGCAATTAACAGAAGCCAACATGCATTTCTCAAGAACAAATCCTGCCAAACTAATCTGACTTCATTTTTTGATTGGATAACCTCTCTGATGAACTGTGGAAATGCTGTAGACATAATCTATCTTGACTTTAGCAAAGCTTTTGACAAGATGCCCCATGATATCCTGATTAGCAAACTAGCTAAAAGTGATCTAGATGACACAACTATCTGGTGGATCCAAAGTTGTTTACAGAATCGGACTCAAAGGGTGCTTATCAATGGTGGCTTTTCAAACTGGGGAGAGGTAACTAGTGGGTAACAAGTGGGACATACAGAGGCAGCTGGACAGCCATCTGAGAGGAATGCTTTAACCAGGAGTCTTGCATGAAGCAGGGGGTTGGACCCAACAGCCTTCTGGCCCTTTCCAACTCTATGATACTATGATTCTATTCCTTCCAAGTGTTTTCAGAGCAGCTTCATGTCACTTTTTAATATTGCAGATCTTCTTCATGGGATTACTCTTTAAAGAAATCTTTTGTCTTTTCATCTCTTCTGTACATTCTTCTGTATGCTATTTTCACTTTCTCTTTATATTTTCCTGATCAGATAGCATGTTCTCCTCCTAGACTTTCAGCATTCTGAATCTCAGTTTCAATTTCCCTTTGATTTCTTGGGCTTTTGTTTTTCCTGTGTTTTTCCTTTGTTTGTTTTTCCTTCTATTTCTTTGCACTGGACATTGTAATAGTTCTTTTTGTCTTTATGTAATAATTATTGAAAAGTTTAATTCAGGACTGTGACCCTAATTTTGTCCTCTATTGCTGTTGTTTGCCCTTAGCAACTGTGAGTGTCTCTTCTGACATCCACCCAGGCTTTCCCCCCCTTTTTGCTACAGGAATTGTCCTTTTGCATTCTTCCCTAATCATGTCTCTGGCTTCAATCCACAGTTCTTCTGGTTTATGGTCAATTGAGTTCAGTAATGCAAATCTGTTCTTTATATGGACTTTGAATTCCTTAGGGATGTTATTTAACTTGTATTTTAGCACTATACTTCTGTGAGTGATCTTTTTCAGCTTGACTCTGATTTTTGATATTAATTCATAGTCGCTACCACAATTTGTTTTGGTGGTGAGAACATAGCATCTATATCTTCGACTTCTACTTACATGGCTTATTTGATTTCTGTATTGGCCATCTGGTGATGACTGTATGTATAGTCATCTGATCAGTTGCCCAAAGTTTGAATTTACAAGACACAGATTGCTAGTGTCACAGAATTCCATAAGTCATTCTCCTGCTTTGTTTCTGACTCTCTAGGCCATTTTTCCCAACAATATTGGATTGTGCTTGTTTCCTGCTTTTGCATTCCGCTCACCTATGCTGATCAACATGTCTTGTTTTGCTGTGTTATCAATTTTACATGTGCAAAAAGCATGTGTCTTGATGTGTGTATAAACGTGTTCAAATTCTTCTGCATCTGTTGTCAGAGCATGCACCTGAATGCTGATTATGATGAAATATTTTCCAAGGATTCTGATTTATATCATTCAGTATAAGAGCTACTCAGTTTCTTCTGAGTTTGTCATTTCCAGAGTAAAATGCTTTGTGTTTGACTGGCTGAAAATGTCCCATTCCGGTGCACTTGAGTTTGTTCACACCCAGTTCTGCAATGTTTAATGGTTCCATTTCTTGTTTTACAGTTTCGAGTTTGCCTTGCCTTCACATGTTCCATATTGCAACTGTATGAGTTGTGCAGTTCCTTTCACCTCTGTGCATGTCACCCACTAAATGTCATTTTGGCTTTGTTCTGACTGTGCCATTAAACAACGGTGTTATTTGTACTTGTCCTTTGCTCTTCCTCAGAAGCTGGTTGGGTGTCTTCTGACCTGGGGGTGAGGTGGGGCTCTCATCTTGTTTCATTTGGTGGTATTTCACCATTGGGTTTTCAAGGTTAGGCAATTTCAGATGTGGTCTCCCATTGCCCTTTTCTGCACAGTACTAAGTGGAATTAGTTTTTGTATCACTCGCATTAACTGTGAAAGATCATCTACCAGTGTCATCTTCAACAATCACTGCTGCCTAGCGGCTGCCCTTTAGAAATTTCTCTGTGCCCGTAAGCATTGGAGATACCCTTTCTCTCCTGCTGATGTGTCCCTTACTCCTGAAGCGGGTGGATGCATTTTAGCCTGGTGTTCCAGTTTTGACCATTCTGCCTTGGGTAGCCCTATTAGAAGACCAGCCTAGTAAGAAAGCTGATTGTCAGCATAGTCCTTGGCTTCTCTGACACTCTTAATCCCCACTTAGCATATTAAAGTGTGCATTGAAGAAGGAACTCAGCCCTTGAATGCAGGTTATCAGGTCTGGACACAGTCAGTGTCTTCAGAGTAATACTTTACTCTGGTGGTTTGTCTTTGCCACACTTGACATAATCCCAAGTCTGTAATGTATAAAGAAGTACAGGTGTCTTGGGCATCAGGAGTGTCTTAACTAGCACTTATGACAACACAGCACAGGGAGTCCATGAATCATGGATATATCTAGCACATGTTGGAAAGGTTGCCATTACTTCCTTATCTGCAGTGTCATACTTTCCTGTTTGCAACATACAATTTGTACACTTTGATCTTGTCAGCATGACCAATGCCTGACAAGATGGACAATGACAAGGATGTTGCTATAAATTGAATCCCTTCTCCTCATTTTGCCATTCATTCCAGGATGTCCAGCTCTGTGTGGGAGGGAAAAGCAAAGTGGGCTTTTATTCACTTGTTCAGAACCGATGAGTAGCCCTCATGTTTCCATGATGTTACTTATTATTCAGCTCACTTGACAGGTGGGAAGCATTCTAAGTTACAGTGTGCTTGATGTTCACAGTTCTAAGAGCTGAGGTATGCCACAATTAGGAAATGCAACAGATTTCATAGCATAGGACTTTGTTCAGAGTACATATCCAAAACTAGCTTAAAAACTTGTGGATAGGCCACAAGTTTAATGCTATTTTTCCTAAAATAAATCTTTTATACAGAAAATCACAAAATGAAATCTTGATGAACTCTCTGGCCTCTCCAAAGCATTAGGACAATCTCTTAGCAGTATCCTGTCACAACCACACTGCTGGCATGCCAGTTGAGGCTCTTTCTGTTTACATTTTCAAATTCAAGGTTAATGAAATTAAATAAGATGTTGTGTAATGTCACAGTTCAGTATCAGTGTTTGTGCTACTTATACTGATCATTTTGGGTAGTTTTGTTTCTTTTTCAGAAAAGCAGAACTGAGGACAAATAATTGCTGTTGGATCTGCACTTTATTGAAAGTGCTGCATCTAGAACTAAATGATGTCTTCATTTATACTTATTAGATGCCTTGTAGGCAAGTTCTCAAACCATCAGCAAGACTGATTAAAGCATAACAACAGTTCAGTAAAATAACAATAATGCATCTTAAAATCCTTCTCTGCTCCAAACTCCTCAATTGCAAAATGGGGTGGATTTAGACTTATTCATATTTAGAGTACAACAACTGAAATCAATGGGACTTAAGATAGAATTTCTGTGGGTTTAATCTAAGTAACTAAGTCTGAATGCAACTCAGCATTATCAGGGTAAAATGCAATATAAACAGGATCGCCACCACAGAGTGATGGTAATGAATCATAAGGACTAAAATAATAAGGTATTTTAAAAGGTCTTTAAAAACAGAAAGGATTTAGGCATAAAACATACACAACAATTTTTCCCAGGTTTCCTCCCATTCTGGTTTTTCACAGAGCGAGGTTTTCAGTACAGTCCTTACACCATATAGCACTGAAAAACCTACCTTCCTATTGACATCAATGGGCTATCACAGCAGCCATGTTGACATATACATGAACAGGAATAAGTAGCAAAGCCTCAGGCTCCTTCTCATCATGTGTGGCCAGGAAGATGAGTAAAAAAGATTTGGTTTCTTCTGCCATCCAGACCGGCAAACTATGGTTAGCATTATCAATGGCTAGTTTCAAACAAACCAGCTTCAAACCTTCTTAAATGAACAGTGCAAAGAAATAGAAGAAAACAATAGAATAGGGAGGACCAGAGATCTCTTCAAGAAAATTGGAGATATGAAGGGAACGGTTCATGCAAGGATGCGCATGATAAAGGACCAAAATGGCAGAGACCTAACAGAGGCAGAAGAGATTAAGAGAAGGTGGCAAGATTACACAGAAGAACTATACAAGAAAGAGCTTAACATCCCCGATAACCATGATGGGATAGTCACTGACGTTGAGCCAGATATCCTGGAATGTGAAGTCAAACAGGCCTTAGGAAGTCTGAGCAACAGCAAAGCTAGTGGAGGAGACAGTATTCCAGCTGAGCTATTCAAAATCTTAAAAGACGATGCAGTAAAAGTGCTACACTCAATATTATTTTTATTATTATTATTATTAGTATTATTATTATTATAACATTTCTATGCGGCCCTTGCCGAAACCTCGGGGTGGCTTACAACACGATAAAATACATTGAAATACAATAGTACATAATAAATTACCATTAAATACAAAAATACAAAAAATACATTGATTTACAAATATAAAATTAAAATTATCAGTATAAATATGCCAGCAAATTTGGAAAACTCAACAGTGGCCACAGGATCGGAAAAGGTCAGTTTACATTCCAATTCCAAAGAAGGGAAATGCCAAAGAATGTTCAAACTACCGCACCATTGCACTCATTTCACATGCTAGCAAAGTGATGCTCAAAATCCTATCAGCTAGGCTCCAGGAGTATGTGGACTGAGAACTACCAGAAGTACAGGCAGGATTTCAAAGAGTGAGAGGAACTAGAGATCAAATCGCCAACATACTCTGGATCATGGAGAAAGCTAGGGAGTTCCAGAAAAACATCTACTTCTGCTTCATTGACTATGCTAAAGCCTTTGATTGTGTGGCTCACAACAAACTGTGGCAAGTTCTTAAAGAGATGGGAGTACCTGACCATCTTATTTGTCTCTTGAGAAACCTATATGCGGGTCAAGAAACGACAGTGAGAACTGGACATGGAACCTCTGAGTGGTTCAAAATTGAGAAAGGAGTTCAGCAAGGCTGTATACTGTCACCCTGCCTATTTAACTTATATGCAGAGCACATTATGAGAAAGGTGGGGCTAGATGAAGCACCAGTTGGAATTAATATTGCAGGGAGAAATATCAACAACCTCAGATATGCAGATGATACCACTCTCATGGCAGAAACTGAAGAGGAACTAAAGAGCCTCTTGATGCAGGTGAAGGAGGAGAGCGCAAAAGTTGGCTTGAAACTCAACATTAAGAAAACTAAGATCATGGCATCCGGTCCTCTCACTTTCTGGCAAATAGATGGGGAAGAAATGGAGGTAACAGATTTTATTTTCCTGGGCTCCAAGATCAGTGCAGATAGGGACTGCAGCCAAGAAATTTAAAGATGCTTCCTCTTGGGGAGGAAAGCTATGGCAAATCTAGACAGCATAGTAAAAAGCAGAGACATCCCCCTGCCAACAAATGTGCGTATTGTCAAGGCTATGGTTTTCCTAGTTGCAATGTATGGCTGTGAAAGCTGGACCATAAGGAAGGCTGAGCACCGAAGAATTGAGGCCTTTAAATTGTAGTGCTGGAGGAGACTCCTGCGAGTCCCTTGGACTGCAAGGCAATCAAATAGGTCAGTCCTAGTGGAGATCAACCCTGACTGCTCTTTAGAAAGCCAGATCCTGAAGATGAAACTCAAATACTTTGGCCACCTAATGAGAAGGAAGGACTCCCTGGAGAAGAGCCTAATGCTGGGCACAATAGATGGCAAAAAAGAAGGGGACGGCAGAGAATGAGGTGGCTGAATGGAGTCACTGAAGCAGTTGGTGTGAGCTTGAGTGGACTCTGGGGGATGGTGGAGGACAGGAAGGCCTGGAGGAATGTTGTCCATGGGTTGTGATGTGTTGGACATGACTTCGCGACTAACGACAACAACAACAAAACAAAAGTGTCACGTCCTCACTTTCCCACAACTCATCCCTTCATGCAGGAAAAGGAAATAAATATGCCAGGAGCAAACTATAGTCCTTCCAATAACCTCTCTCATTAGCATGTGGGAAAGTGTCTTTCAGAAACTAGACCTTCTATAGTCCCACTCTGAACTCTGTGCCCTTCAGGTAATGCCTCTTGTGACTTGATTAAGAAACATTTTAAGTATGAAATTGTAAGATGCTGAGACCTCTGTGATCTGGCAGCAATGACATTGCTGATGGTGCTGAACCAAACATCAGCCAAACTGCACTATGTGAACTGTCTTTTGGTATGTCAAAGCCACTGAAAGACTATGTTTCGTGGTAGCTTCCCTTCTACACAACTCTTTGTGTACTTGTAAGTATCCCTTTGGCTACAGCATCTCCTTAAAAAACAAATATGTACAATGTGTCAAATGAAATATTTATTGAATACATTTTCTTTGCATCTGTGTACAACATTATGTTGATTTGTCATAATGGTTTGGATGTAACAAGTATATAGGTCAAAGTGTGCCATATTCCTGGAGTTCAGAACATCCCCCCCACACTCGCACACACACTAAAAATAGCATTTAAGGAAATCCAGAAAGGACATTTAAATCACAACATTATTCCTATATGATTACTACTACATTTTGAAAATATAGAATTTATATAATTCTCTCTATTAAGACACAATGATATGTGTATTTGGACAGAAAAGGGTCCTGTAATCCTCAAGATTCATCAGCTGACAACTCTAAGAATGTTTTTCTGTCTAAACATGTATAGAGTGAATTTGAGTTTTTAACTGTGGTTCTATGGTCAGTCTAGGCTTATTCTGCAATCTTCCAATCTGTGGTAAGGGTAATATATGGATGGTTGCTTTGTTGTCCTCTTTTTCTCCTTTTTCTTGATATTATGCTTGTGGCTTTGGTCAACAGAATAAGAAAAGTAAATGACTAATGACAAAATTGGGGTATGTGGTGAAATTGAGTTTGAGATGAACAGAAACTTTCATATGGATTGTTAAAATAATCTTGAACTACATTTGTATACATATTTATTTTTTACATATTATTTCTTCTTTACATTGGAAGATGATGGCCATGGAGTATAGCTTTTTCTTTTGATGAAATGTGTTGCCCAGGTGGATCTGTCAAGAAATAGCCTTACTGTGCTTCTCCTTATAGGTAAAAAAAAACCCACTACCTTTTTCTTAGGGTTTCCCATTTTTCCATCACTCTCTTTGATGCTGTTCCTTGAGTTTGTTCATTATGGAATAGATCCAGCATTGGCATTGCACCAGCAGAGGAAGGATATCGCTGGTGGCATGAACTTATATGTCCTCTCCTCCCAATGGAAGCCCTTGCAGGTGCTATCCAAACCTTCTCAGGAGAGTCCTCCAATCCTCAGCATGAGACACCTTTAATACTAATTATCATTGTATTAATTTTCATAGAATTGTAGAATCATAGAACAGTAGAGTTAGAAGGAGCCAAAAGGCTATTGCAGGACACTAAGTCATACCATCACATTCAGAGAACAGTCCAAACAACTCTTTGATGTCTCTAGTGAGGGAGAGCCCACAACTTCCCCAGGTAATAGTTTCTATTGTTGTATTGCTCTAACAGTGAGGAAATTCTTCCTGGTGTCTAGTCTAAAATATGATTTTTTATCATAAGCTCATTATCCCATGTCCTGCACTCAGGACTGAACAAGATATTTTCCTTCCTTTCAGGTACTTGCAGAGCACTCTTATATCACCCCTCAATTCTCCCTCCTTGAAGCTGATCAAACCTGGTTCTCTTAATCTTTCCTTATAGGACTTTGCTTCCAGTCCCTGAACCATTGTTGCCCTCCTCTGAATGCTTTGTAGCTTCACTGCATCTTTTTTAAAGCTTAGGTGCCCAGAACTGGACACAGTACTCCAGGAGAGGTCTAGTGCTGAGTATAATGGAACTAGTACTTCATGTGTGTCGGAAATGATACTTCTCTTAATGCAGCCGAACATAGCATTTGCCCTTTTTGCAGTTGCATCACATTGTTGGCTCATATTTAGCTTGTGATCTATAACAACTCCAAGATCCTTCTCATTTGCAGTATTGTTGAGCCAAGTGTTCCCCATCTTGCAGTGGTTTATCTGGTTTTTGTTTCTAACTGGAGGACTTGGAATTTGTTCCTATTGAATTTCATTCTGTTGTTCTCTGCCCAGTGTTCTAACCTATTGCTATCACCCTGCATCTTATCTCTGTCTTCCAGGGTATTTGCTATTCTAGTCAATGTTGTGTCATCTGCTAATTTAACACAAATGTTGAAAAGTACCAGTCCCAGGACAGAACCCTGTGGCTATATCCGTCCTGTAATGAGGGGCTCAGAATTGAAAACAATTCTCCAGCTGTGGATGCACCAGAATCATAAGCAGTGACAGTAATACCTCTCTCGATCTAGTAGCCATGCTTCAGGCTATGCATCCAAGGGTGGCATTCACCCTCTTGACTGCCGTGTCACACTACTGACTCATGTTTAGCCTGCAGTCAACCAGTACCTCAGGATCCTTTTCACAACTGCTGCTCTCCAGCCACTTGTCACTTAACCTGTACTTATGACACCTATTCCTATGGTCCAAGTGCAAGACCTTGCACTTATCCACATTGAACGCCATCCTGTTGTCTTCTGCCCACTTCCACAGTCTGTCCTGATCCTTTTGGATCTGGAGTACCTGCTCCTCAGTTGTGGCCACTGCTCCAGTTTTAGTATTGTCTGCGAATTTGATCAGCAGACTGGTCACCCCCTCTTTCAGGTCATTGATGCAAAGATTGAACAGGGTGGGTTCCAGGAGCTTTGCTCCATTGGAGCGCCTCCTGCCTTCCTCTGCAGGGGAGAACAGGTCTCTACCCATCTCCATGTGACATCCCCCACATACCTGTAGGTCACCAACATATCCCCTCTGAGTCTCCTCTTCTCCAGGCTGAAGAGACCCAGTCTCACCTCATACGGCATCCCCTGCAAACCAGCCGCCAACCTTGTGGCCCTACACTGCACTAACTCTCTGAGTCGTATGGTAGTAATACCTCTCTCGATCTAGAAGCCACACTTTTGGGTATGCAACCAAGGGTGGAGTTTGCCCTCTTGACCACCGCATCACACTGCTGACTCATGTTTAGCCTGCAGTCAACCAGCACCCCGAGGTCCCTTTCACAAGTGCTGCTCTCCAGCCACTTGTCACCTAACCTGTACTTATGACACCCATGGGTGTCACCCATTCCTATGACACCCAAGTGACATCTTCATTGAATACCAACCTGTTGTCACTGCCCACTTCCATAGTCTGTCCAGATCCTTTTGAATCTGGAGTACCTGCTCCTCAATTGTGGCCACCACCCCCATTTTAGTATCATCTGCGAATTTGATCAGCAGACTGGTCACCCCTTCTTCCAGGTCATTGATGTAAAGATTGAACAGGATGGGTCCTAGGACACAGCCCTGGGGGACCCCACTCATCACTGACTGCCATCCCGATGATTCTCCACTAATAGTTACCCTCTGCTTTCAGTCTGTCAACCATCTCCTAATCCATCAGACAGTGCACTGGTCTATCCCAAAACGCCTCAATTTCTCAACCAGTATATCATGTGGCACTTTGTCAAGGCCTTGCTGAAATCCAGGTAAACCACATTGACCACATCGCCTCCATCTAGCCACATCAAAAGTTTGTCATAGAATTCCACAAGTTTGTATGGCAGGACCTGTTTTTGCAGAAGCCATGTTGCATAGCCACCAACTCCCCTTCCCTGTCTAGGACTTCCAGAGCATTTCCTATCATGAGCCTTTCCACTGTCTTTTCTAGAATGAATGTAAGGCTAACAGGCCTGTAATTCCCCATGTCCTCTCTACTATCCTTTTTGAAGATTGGGACCAATCTTCTCATCCATGCCAGCATAAATTCTAGAGTATAATTGAGTCTAGAATTTTTCCAGGGAATGATGTCAGAATAACTGGCCTATATTTCCCTATATTAAATTATAGGAATATAATATGTATTTATTATATACATAATGTATATAATACATATACATTATATACATATATGATACATATAATATATAATGTATCCTGTATATCCCTATAATTATATAGGGATATATATTATTCCCTATATTATATTTATATTATTTTAAAACTGTAACAGTTATATTAAAGTGGTAATACACATAGGAAGAATAGTGCTCATGTCTGCTGGCTTCTGTTAATAATTGGGCCTGTATTTGCTGTAGTTCCAGTAATCTGGATCAGGAAAAGTGCAAATGTAGATATTTTACCCCTTTCCATCAGATGCAGCTCAGTTAGCAATACTAAGCTCCTGAGAGGGTGATATTGGATTTTGTAGATCTTTCTCCATTGGTGGACTTTCCTTTCTGCAGGCATACAGGGAATACTGTGGCCAGAAGCCTCATTTTGATGGTGGAAAGTTCTGCTGCCATTGCTCCTCTGCCATTGCTGGAGGTGTGGAGGAAGGAGCAGATCAGGGGGAGCCTTGATTCCAGCAGATTAAACAGTTCTCTCATTCTGCTGACATACCCTAGAAAAATGTTAAAATATTTATTTTCCCAGTGAAACCCATGTGGTGGGGCTGGGACAGGGATTTTAGAAAGGAGTAAGCTGGAGAGGCGATAGTGGGGAATGCAAGAAAAATGAGAGAAAGCTGGTGCAAACCTGGCTGGCCTTAGGAATTGGTGGCATCTCTCTCATAGATTCTTTTCTCACTCTCATATTTAATTGCCCTGCCAGCATCATCTCACACTGTACTAAATGGATTCAAGTATAAATGAATAGGGAGAATGGCTAACACTGCAACTATGGCAGGTGAGCAGTTGAACTGGCTTGCACATTATGATTATTTATCTAAGGCATCCTGTGTGCATGGTACTTTATAGAAACAGATCCAAGGTGCTTGCTCTCATCTGTCATAGACACTGGGAAACAACAAATGAAGCACGGAGAGGAGGCAGAAATAAACAGGAGAAAGATATAAAATTATTTTGGTAGCATATGATTTACAATGGAATATTTACTGCAGAGAAGAAAGAACTATGGGAAAAATAATGTGTGTTCACATTTGTAACACATCATGCCACTGAGAGGTCTGACAGGATACTAGTGGTACTAGTGTACCTAGTATTATATTGCTCTTATGGTTTGTGCATCGATTCTTATACAGTATATGGACATTAGTTTGGTTACAAATATTAACATAGCACAGCATATTCTGAACTAAGTAATTTTTTCATTTCATAGAATTCTGAAGGGAAGTAGACTACCTCTTAACATAAGTGGCAGACCTTTCTGAATTCCCTAACTGCTGTTGAATTCCTCCGCACAAAGATATATTTTAGAATTCCCAGAAAGAAAAATGGGACTTCACTGTGAGATGCAAATCAAACTTAAATGAACATGTGTTAGCTTTTAAATGTATAACTACAGTCACTCACATGTGAACTGTGTGACTCATATAATGAAATGTGTGAAATAACAAAACATCTAAAGTATTTTTCATTATATGCCATTTATTTTGAGTCAGCATGCAAATAAAATGAAGACTGATGATATTGAATGAAAATGTATCTATAAACATCAAAATGACAGTTATGAACACATCTGAAAGCCCAAAATATGTAGGATCTGGAAGTTGATAGTTGTAGTGGGGAAATGAATGTATCAACTAAAGCAGAGTTTAGGCCACAGAGATCCAGCTGACATGAAATCTTTCCTCACATTTGTGAATGGTGAAGCAGGTTTGCCTTGAAAGCTGTATCAATATAGTTTGACCTTCATCTATTGAACCTGAAAGAACAGAAGATTCCATTTCACAAGCAAAGGAAAGGTCCCTGTCACAAAGACATTAGAACAGTCACGTCTATAAAGACAAGGCAAATGACTAAATGTGAGTTCTTTTGCTAATTATTATGCTAAACAGTTACTCCAGGAGTTATCTGAAAATCAGTTGCTGATCTTTTGATATTTTAATACTCTTTATTTATTTTAAATATACTTTCTCAACAGACATCAAAGCAGTTAACCACACAATTAAAACAATGTTTTAATAATCATAAAAGGAACAAGAAGACCACGTCAAAAGGCAGCAGTAAAAGCAGATACTAACAATGGCTTAATTTGAAACAGCTACCAGCAAGTTCAAAACAGTGTGTAAGGCTTTTCTGAAAAAAAGAAAACATCAGCAACCGGGTTGAGGACCACTAAAGGAGGGCCGAAGAGGTTAACCACTTTCTCTACACCATGCATATTTCTGAACTCCTCTACCATGGCTCCCTCCACTTGCCTTTTTTTCCAAGTGATACAATCCCAGGTATTATAAACTTTCCTCATAGAGGGGTTACTCCAACCTCATAATCATTTTAGTTGCCCTTCTCTGCATTCTTTCCAACTCAACAATACCCCTTTAGGTGCAGTGACTAGACCTTTATATAGTGTTCCAGGTGTGGTCATATCTTAGCTTTGCATAAGGTCAGTATAAGGAGTTTTTTTCTACTCCTTTCCTATTTAGACCTTACATGGAGTTTGCTTGCTTGTTTGCTCGCTCTCTCTCTCGCTCTCTCTCTCTCTCTCTCGCTCTCTCTCGCTCTCTCGCTCTCTCTCTCTCTGTAATTCACACTAGATCATCATCATCTAATGAACTAAATCTTATAGATTTGAGACTCTGCATTTTCAAATGTGCATGCCTAGAATTCCAGCTCTAATGGGATATCTTCTCCAGTCTTGAAGTCTCCGGACCTCCAGATAGATCCCACATGGTTGCTTTTGATCTGAGAACCTCCATCTCTTTGTGTCCGTAAGAATTATTCAGTTATAATTTGCATGTGATCTGTGCCTTTCCCTCTAGAAACAACAGGTATCTGACAATGTTTGGGAGAATTACTTGTCTAGAAGGGGTCTTGCTTCTTCATTTGACCATTTGGTCCCCCAAAATTCTCTACAGCAAAGCACAGGTGTCATTTCCATGATAGATGTTCAGTGGTTTTGCAGAAGAGAGGTTGATGTGGAAAGTGATATTTTATGTTGGACAATAACTGAACTGAACCAGAGGAGGGGTATTACTTGCGTGCAGTGCCTCTGGGTTTCCAGGAAAGCAATCTTTGATGAAAAAGATGGTTCTGTTAATTCCTCATTCCATATGGTGCAGCAGGGATGGGAGGAGCATCTAATACCAATACAAGGAAATAAAGAGTTAAATAAATGCATAACCTCTAAATTTGACATATCTTAGCAGTGATGCATCAGGCAAATAGTCTGAATTATTCAGACTAAAGGATTAAGAACTTTATTGCGAATCTTGTTAAATCATGGTTCAACTGAATATCTGTGGTTTGGTGCTCAGCTGTTCCCTGCTCTTCAAGATATTGTTAAAAAGGAAGCAAAACAGGATTGCTGTGACTTCACTGAGCGGGAACCAGTGGGATGTACTATGTTATCTCTGAATGCACACTTCACAGGAAGGACAGGAAAGATCATTGTGGAGGAGGCTCTGGTTTGTATGTCACAGGACATAGTGAAACCTTGACTTCACTGAGATGAATGGAAGCTTGTTTTTGTTGCCTTGATGCCAAAGTTGTCTAACATGACAACCTTTCTGGAAATGGATTTGTTCAGGCCATCTTGCTCATGACTTTAAGAATGTGTTTATGTAGTTAAGGTTGTAATCCTATGTGTGTTTAGAATATATTGCTGGGTAGCGAATGTGGGGCGCTGTAGGCCTTTTCCTGTCTAATGGTAAGTGCAAACTGTTCTGGATATTAATTCAGGATAATTAATGCAGCACGCTACAGAAAAAGAGTGGAGATCTAGATCAGGCTGTGCTTTTTTTTCTTATGCATTCCCACTCTTTCCATCCAGCCTAATGAAAAATTTAGTGAATGTGAAAGCTTGTTCACTATTTTGTGGCATTTTGGTTGGCCCTAATGAAGCTATTAACTGATCATGGATTTTGACATTTTCCTAATAGACCAATAGGGCTGCTTTCCCTTTCTTGAGTGGCATTTTAAAATTGAGCTTAATTGGAAAAAAATAAGGAACTGTACTAGTACATTGGATCATCTTGAAATTTTGTAGCTCCTTTCCTCCCATCTCCTTCAGAGAGCTTATAATTTTCTAAGCATCAAATCTTACCCAGTTTATCTCATTGCCTTTGGTCTCTAATCCATTCCACATTCAAGTATTTATTTATGTATGTTTTAGCTGTGTCTGTCCTTTAGAACAGGACTCTGAGGGCTGTTATATATGCACATACCATAATAGAGGGATCACCAGATTTTTGGATCCATGGGAACATTTGGGAATTTAATAAACTACTGAGGAAATCACCGCAAAAGTCACATAAATGCTGGTGTGTGTGTGCGTGCGTGCGTGTCTGTGTGAAGGAGCGCAGTTGGAGAGTGAAAGACATGTAGTAGATCCAAACAAATGGAAGCAAAGGAACTCCAAAAGCCAACAGAATATTCAACCCAACAGAAGCACCCCAAAATACTCATTCATATTGCAATCCTATGCATGCTTTCATGGAGCTCAATGAGATTTTTCTTCTGAATAGACCTATATGGTATTGTTCTTCTCATCTTCTACATCTTCTATACACACATACCTTTCTCCAGTTCCAAAGGAAAGGTCACTGCTCCTAGCTGCAAAGGTCTATCCGCCACAATCCTATCACACCATACTCCTGCTGACACTCTTATGTCCTCCTCTGCCATCAAAGTCCTGCACCCAGTAAGATGCTCTATGTTCCTGTGTTTGTCTAAATATTTGTTTGTTTATTTATTTAAAACTTTTCTATACCATCCCATACTTAGATGTCTTGGGACAGTTTACAATGAAATACAGTGCACAGTCTATTGTATGTACATCACACCTCTGCAAAGATTCTGACATTTTTGTTTCCTTTGAAGTACACATGCATTCGTTTTAGTAATTATTTATAATACTTATTACCACCTTTCCACAAATGTCACCAAGGTAATAGACAACCATTCAAATAAAATTAATAAATAAAAAGCAAGAAAATCATATTAAAGCACTTGAATAATGTAACAAGCACTATTCCCAGTTTAAAAGGCAAATGTACATATGGGAGCTCCCATACCTGTATTACTGAGGGCACAAGATCATGTATACATGCTTAAATTGACTATACATATTGGTTCTGAGGTACAAAATGTAATGTTTAATGTGCTCTTGGGGAAACTGATATTTGGTTAAGATGCTGTAGACTTGCTTATGCTTGCTGCACAGGGTTTTTGGAGTAGGCCAACTACTACAGAGCCTGTTGTACACAATGGAGTTTCTGCTTCCAAATGGCAAAATCTTCAATTCCATGCATGATTCCACTTTATAGGAAAGCACTTCATGGCTAATTGGAAGGGGAGAGATGGACTATCTTTTGAAACAGTTATTTTCTCTCATCCTTGACAGGTACTGTCGATCACCTGCAGAGCAACGAAAGGTATTCATTCTAGAGACTTCCTCTTGTTGTTTCTCTGTGATAACATGACTTTTAAACAGATGAAACTTTTGGCCACTGTGCTGGCATCTACAACGATGTGAGAAGAGGACTTTACAAACTTTAACTCCTTTATAACTCCCTGGATCACAACATGAATGCTTACCTGAGCCTTTGAATTAAATGAGACAGATGGGAAGAATTTGTATTTCCTACCTGTGAGTGCATGCGTTATTCACAAATATCAATTGTGAAATTTGTTGCCTGTGAATATGTATTCTGTGCTCATACATAAAACACCAATAACATCCTTTTATTCTTATCATGTCCTACCAAGAAAGAGGGGCCATTTGGTTAGCTTATCATTGAGTAGATGGGGGCTGAACTGATTGTGGACAATTTCTCTAGCAGTGGAAATATGCCAGATCCAGCGCTACTTCAAGAGCAATGTCAAATGGGGATAAAACTCTTTGTGCTAAGGGTCCAGGTGATAAGCTGCCCTAGGATGGCAAATGGGGAAATTCAGTTCCAGTTGCCCTGGCAACAGTGCAGGCGTTTAATTAAAGCAGGGCGACTCAGCAAGGCAGGCAGCATTGGTTTTCAGCAATGGGGACATGCTCACCCTTTGCCCTGTAGGTGCCCTTCAGAGTTAAGGCAAGAGGAAGCACAAAACATTGCTCAGATTCTCAGCTAGCTTCATTTCCACCAGGTGATGCAATCACACAATCGAAGCTGATAGGCTATGTGGCATTGTGGGGTCCCCATGTTCACACCATGAACCTTGAGAGGATGGGATTACTTGAGGAGAAGGACCCTTAACCATCAGACAGAGAAAATGGCACCAAAGTAAGAAAGAACAGCAGCCCTAGTTTAGACTATGGTAGCACCAAATTGACACAGAAAGTGCTTTATTAGAGGCAGGCAAACAGGCTTGTGCTTGCCTCAGGAAGCATTTGTTCCCCACTGGGAAAGTCCCAGTAGGCTGCCTGTGGTGTAAATTATCTTTTCCCACCAGGGAAAAAAGAAATGGACTACAAGCCCCATGATTCCCTAGCTGGAGATAATGTTCAGAGCATGATGTGCTGAAGGGGAGAAGTCAGACAGACGCTCTGTTGTTTGAGCCCTCTGACAGCTGCTATCCTGCCCTTTCACCCCAAGCAACCCCCCTTTTTCGGGACATGAGTATGGGATAATAGCCAACAGGGAGAGGGGGAGCATGAGTGGAATCAAGGCGGTGGCCCTGCTTGAGGACCTGGCTTGCACCTGTCACAGCAGGGGTGGCTGCATCTACTGCATCCAGCATTCACCCCCTCTTCAGCATATGGCATAGCACATGTCATGCATTAGCACATGTCTGAAGTCTCACATGCTTTGGAGCATTGTGTAAAAAGGCTCACCCTGATAGGACACCAGAATGTTTTGTTCAATGTGCTGCTTTATCTTTCAAAGAAAGATAATAAGGCAGATTTTTTTTAAAAAACTGTTTGGGTAAGAGTTTTGCTGATGCACATAAAAGGCCAGCCATGGGTTAGAAAAAGTTACAGATGATGGATTTTCTCCTGAGAACTACTCTTGCAGTTTGACCACTGGTATAACAATTTCATGCTACCTGTTCTGGGTTTGTGGAATAATTTTGCAGTAGTACAGATAATGTATTGCTGAAAGAAATCACTAGACCTTTTTAGCATGTGACCTGGCATGTTGTATCTTTTGTACAATGTTGCAAACCTCCATCCATAGTTCTTCAGGCACTCTGTCTATCAGATCTAAATCCTTAAATCTATTTGTCACTTCTACTGTATATTAATCAGGGATGTGATTTAGGTCATATCTGGGTCGCCTAGTGCTTTTCCCTACTTTCTTCAATTTAAGCCTAAATTTTGCAACAAGAAGCTCATGATCTGAGCCACAGTCAGCTCCTGGTCTTGGACTACAACCCGCATAATCCCAAACTAACAGATTGTTCTTGGCAGGAATGGTGGGAGTTATAGTCTGATGTACTGGAAAATTCTAGGTTAGGGAAGGCTTATTTTCAGGATAATTTTGATATAGGGATCCCACCTTTGTTTATTTTTAACCAGGTCTAGAATTAATCCTGAATTGGAAATACTGGGCTTCCCTTCCCTTTTCAAATTTGGAGTGACTAGGGTAGAGACATGTGAAGTGTATGACAGTGAGAAGAAAGTCTGTTTAATGGCTGTTGCCAGTACCACAGTATAGGAAGAAAAATTAGGAAAGAACAAGGTGTGCTCTCAGTCTAGCTGCCTTACTATTAACTTGCAAATCTGATGCAGAGAGTAAGAGTTTCTAGTCACTGTGGGATTCATTATATTCATCAGTTTTGAACTATGGCGCATAAGCTAGATGGAAGTTGTTAAAGAACTGAATGCTGCACATGCAAATCTTCAGATAGAAAACTGGAGTGTCATGAAGTTTTCTAAGTGCAGATATTTTATTTATTTAGTTACTTATTTGGTACCCATATGACTTCCACCTTGAGTCTGAAGCACTTCAGTACAAATGGAAACTTGCCACCTCAACTAGATTAGTGTCGTCCTTGAAGCTCCCAAGGAATTCAAGTTCTGACAGTTATCCATGCTCTGATAACATTCAGGCTGTGTTACTTACTACTGTTGATAATAAACAAGGCTATTTGGAAGATACTTGGGAAATGTCAACTTGTTCAAAATGAATTGGCTGGGATCAGCCAGGTGGAACATCTCTTGCCAGTGTTTAAAAGCCCTTTGCTGACTTTCTGATTCCATCTATGCCCAAGTCAAAGTGCAGCAGACCAAGTATCTGAAGGTCCACCTTCTCCCATATGAGCCACCTGCCTACTAAGCTTTTCATTAAAGGCTTTGGTTTATGCCTTCGTTCTTTCCTGGCATATGGTGACAATGGATAGTAGCTTCTCTGCTGTATCCCTTTCCAGAGAGACTTATATCACACAATCTTTTTCTGCCTTTTAGACAGCAAATTCAAATGATACTTGATAAAGAAGAAGGATTATTCTGCTGCTCTAATTCCTTTCAGGAGAGCCCACAGCCAATGAGCCAGCCAAAGCTGTAAATGACACTCAGAGTCTGCATGAGCACTTGGGGCTCTGGCAACAAAGGTGAATCTAGGAGAAACCTCAAATTACACACCTGATCTTTCAAGGGAGTGCGGCCCCACACAAAATAGCTGTGAGCCTCTCCCCTGGACTTGGGCCCACTCATCCACATGGCTTCCTTCTTGCCAGGATTCAGCTTCAGTTTACTGGCTCTTGCCCCTTGAGGCTATGCCCCCGTTGCAGCAATATGACATTTTCAAAGTGCTCAAAGTTTAATAATTTGTACCTGAAAAAAGTGATGTACTTCTGTTGTTTCTGTAATTGCAGTGTGGAATTTCTTTATGCAGGTAACACAGGTATAGTCTACTACATATTCCCCTAGAATACTATTAGTGAATATCAAGAGTGGGGTTCCATCCTTCTTCTTTTCAGACAGTGCTTTGGCAAAAATCACTTTACTTCCAACATACAGCCAGAAAACCAATAGCTAACAGAGGAAGGGCCGCTGAGCATGTGCAGAGCAGTTTGTGGGGTCAGAAGTTGGACCATGTTCCTCTTGTTCCTCTTCCAAGTTCCCTTCTGGCACTTCCAAGCCCTGTTGATTCCCAGGACCTGCTTGGACTCCTGGAAGTGGCAGCCTTGAGATAAGCTCTCCCACTTCTGCCATCTCTGTTTCTGCAGACCTCATTTCCTAAGCCTCACAGTCCTCATCCAAAATGTTGGTGTCATCCTGGCCCTGGTAAAAGTACCAATAATAACAGCATGCTTCATTCCCAGCAGTGAAAAATGACAACACAAATTCTCCATCTGATGGGTTTCCTTTATGATGCATAATATAAAGGAAAACATCTTTCCTTTTATGTAACTACAGTGCTGAAGCCAGCACCTGAGGATTTTAAATGAAATATAGATATTTTAATAAGAACTGTGTATCCGTTTCAAGCCCTTTTACTTTTTAATATGGGGCTCACTGTGGTCTAGTTAGTAGTCTCAAATAAGAATTGGATAGAGGTTCAAGTGCCTTCTGAATCACAAATGTTAGCAAGCTTACCTTGGGCCAGTTTCCATCTGTAGCTTAGCTACCTCATTTCTGAATTGAATTTTTCTTGTACTAAAATGAATAACAGAATGTACCTTCAAACTCCTTAGAAGATGATTGCAGGGCAATGAAATGAATAAACTTATTCTTTCATGTAGATGGATCAAATTAATCCATCTACTTAAAAAATATTAGAGTTGCTTCAGATATTTGAGGAATTATATTGTTCTTCTCCATGGTATGTTCATTCATTCATTCTGTGTATATACCACTTTATTTTCTTTTCAAGGAACTCAAGGCAGCTTATATAATTCTCCTCCTCCTCTCAGTCTTATCTTCACAACAACAACCCTATGCTGAGAATCTGCAGCTGGCCCAGAGTCACCCAGAAAGCTCCATGGCTGAGTGGGGCCAGAAGCCAGATTGCTTGAGTCCCAATCCTGCCCACAAACTACTACACAAACACTGGATCTCATGGTATTTAGTTGTTTGAATGCCACCTTACTCCTACCCCTTTAAAAGCTCCTTGCTTTCTATAAAACAGCTTGTAAATATGTAGACAAGCATCCGAGCCTAGGTTTCCCCCTGATATATTCATTTTCCATGTGTAAGAAGTTTGGTAAATTTTCAAAGCTGCAGTGTCCTGCCACCATTGAAAAACAGTAAAGTCAGAGAGAACTGTACCACATTTGTTTTTGAACCTTGAAATTGACTCTTCCTTATCTTTCCCTTCTCTATAACTTAGGTAATTAATTCATTCATAACACATGGGCCAAGTTAAACTGGCACAATCCTTGATGATTTCAATAACATTTTTTTAATGTGCTACTCAGTAAGAGTGGCTCTGGCATATCAGTGATTATTTTGCATTTGTCAAGATCTCATCTTAGTAAGTAGAAGGATAAGGACTGGTGCATTATAATCATATTACATACCATACCAAGACTTGTAATTGTTTTTAGTCATCTTCTCTGCTCATATTCTTAAAGGAAACATCCTGACATCTGGTGGATGTAGTAATAAGTTCAGTTATAAACAGGAAGCCAATTAAATATTCTAGAAGTGGGTATGACTCTTACTTCAGACAAACAGAAGTATACAGGTAGGCATTCTACATATGGCACATACACACATTCTTCCCATTTGAGGTAGAATATTAGCATATTGGAAAAAAAAACATTTGCCTTTCTAGATTTTAATGTACAGGAAATTCTTTTAAATAAGGGGTTTTAGAAAATCATTCTCCCATCCACTTTTGGGGTCTGTTTTAATAGACGCATCCACCTAGGATTTAAGCATCCTTTTTACTTAGTCCTACTGCGTGTGTGTACCTAGATGGAGATGAAATAGCAAATGGTAAATAATGCACTCTGCATTCACATAGATTATATAGAGGCTGGATTCATTCATGTCCCTGGAATAAGCACAGGAAATAGATTCTTCTTCCCCAATTCTCAGAAAAAAATATTTTGTATGTATATAGACATACAGTTTTAGTTGTACTATTTGTTCCCTTGTATAAAAACACTCCAAAATTTTCAGCTGTCAAGGGCATCTCTCCCTGCATCCCTAAATCAATTTGCTTAAGGTATGATCCAATGCATATTTGCACAGAAAAGAATTCCTAGAGTCCCCAGTATTCCCCACTCAGTATACACACTGAGTAGTAGGGGCCTTTTTCTGTCTAAGTATGCCTAGGATTGTTCCCTTAGCGTTTTCCTCTTCATGATTTAGACAGTGTTTTAGATCATTTCCCTTTATTGACAGTGAGTCTGATCTGCTGACTTTCTGAAACATTAACTCCTCACATATTGACATGGGCTGCCAAGGTTTGCTAGTATTATAAGCTGATATGTCAATCTTTTCATGAGAATAGGGTCACGGAATCCATCTGTGTAGGAAGAAAAAAAAAGAATAAAAACAGAGCATCTTTTTGGAATGAAACTACATCCAACGAACATCTCTGATAATACGGTTGCCACAGCATAGTTCAGGAAATGCTAAGAGTTCCTTGTGTAGTTTTAGCAGCCCATGATAACAAGAATAGAAGGAAATGCCAGTGAGCCAGTTTTCTTATTCATTCATGTAATTCCTTGTATGCTACCTAATAGCCAAGGGACTCTTATGGGACTCTTGTAGCCCCTAATAGGCCTAGCATGGTTAGCATGAGTAACTCATGATTAATTCCACCTTTGACCCATGGACTGCAGTTGCACATATGAGTAGCTCAGGGCTTTTTTTGTCATAAAACGCACGGGAATGGCGTTCCGGCAGCTTTTTATCAATGGATTTTACGAAGTGATTTTGAACTGCATAGTAGCAGATCAGCAGCAAACATCATTAACATAGTGCAGGCTGCTATTGTGTCTGCTATCTGCTATCTGATAGTGAGAGAGAGCTGCTCGGGACGCTGCTCCGCTTGCTGCTCGACTTGGGATTGGTGTGTGTGCTTACTGCCGGCGGGACGTGAGTTCCGGCACCTTTTTTCTTACAAAAAAAGCACTGGAGCAGCTGTGGGATAGGAGCAGAAGCTGCTGTGTGTGATACGTGAAGCAGGAATCTCCTCATTTACGCCAGTGCTGCGGCATTTCCCTGATGACTGGTGCCCCTGCGCCATGTCACAGAGAGAAAGACAAGCTTCAGGCAGATACCTGGAAAAGACTGATTCCTAAATATGAAAGACCCCCTGTGCAACAGCTGCATATATATCCTACTAAACTCAAAACAGGAAAACAAATCAATACCACCTCATCTCAAGGGAAGTATATACATAATAAATAGGGCTGAGCTGAAATGGAAGAGGCTGCTTTTTGCAAAGTGGGAATTGTGTTTGCCCATGCAGAAACTGTAGGTGCCATCTGACATGATTGGCTGTCCTGTGCAACGTCCATTCAGAAGTAAGTCCCATTGTGTATAGTGGGTATTGCCCCTACAAACCTTCAGCTATTGGGCAGTACAAAAAAAATGTATATGATTTCATGCTAAGGCACACTTTGGAGTAAGGCCTGCTGAACCCAATGGAGCTTACTTCTGAGTAGACATGCATAGGATTGTGCTGCAAGTGATTTCCTCCTACTGATCATGTCATCCCAAAGTGGCTAGCAAGTTTTAAAATTTATCATTATCATCTTGTATATCACCTGACATTTTCTAAGGACTATCTAGATATTTGAAGAAAACAAAATTAGTCCCTGCAGACTCATAATCTAATAGACCTGACCACTGGGAAGGAAAGAAGAGCCAGTGTGGTGCAGTGGTTAAGAGCACCGGGCTGGGACTCAGACGATCTGGGTTCTAGTCCCCGCTCAGCCATGGAGACAAGTGGATGACTTTGGGCCAGTCACAGACTCTCAGCCCAACCTACCTCACAGGGTTGTTGTTGTGGGGATAAGATGGAGGAGGAGATGTAAGCTGCCTTGAGTCCTTTGTAGGAAAAAGGCAGGATATAAATCGAAAAAGAAAGAAAGAAAGAAAGAAAGAAAGAAAGAAAGAAAGAAAGAAAGAAAGAAAAAGAAAGAAAGGAATCAAGCTCCTCCTTTTCTGGTGAGGGCAGGTTGAAATTGCTGCTGTGTGAATGCTCTTCTTCGGGGACAAGGGGTGCAGCCTCCCAGTGGCCCTTCATTTCAGGCCTGCATCCTAAGCCACGGTGCACCTGTCTTCAGTGCTCGAGTCCCAGGGCACAGAAGCAGCTGCTGACTGGGTAGCAGTAGTAAGCAAACAAGACAGAGGTTATCAAAGGACATGTGTGTCAGGGGACAGTTTGCCCCTCCTTTCCAATCGACAAAAGCGTTTGCTTGTGAACTTTAGGCATGCTATGTGAAAATATTTAAATATTCAACAATAGAACCATAAGACATACAATCAATCATGCATTGAATATTCTGTGACAACTCTAATTCAAACCATCTAGGAAATATGAAGTAGTTGAAATATTAGCCAAACCTCTTAAATATAACAGGGCCATGGTGTCGAGTGGCATTTTTATGGTGAAGAGCAATTTTGATAGGTTTTATTAGATTTTCAATATTTAATATTTTTATGATACTTCTGAAGTTTCTTTCAAATCCCTTGTTCCCTCACTGAAGTTTGGCCTTGTTCCTGATTGTTCAGCTTTTAAGCAGTATCATAACAAAGTCCTGTTTGTGACTGAAGCTGGTGTTTTATACTGAAATGTTTCATATTATAAAATGAGTGTTTGTGTGTGTGGGGTGGGTGGGTATTTTACAAACATTAAGAATAATATTTGTTTTTTAAGAGCCTATGAACTTTAACATCTTTAAAAAAATTAAATCTATAAAATGTCATGCACATTGCATCCCCTGCACATGGTTTGATTTTTTAAAAAATTGAAACATGTTGTATAATTCACTTTAAAGAGTAACACTTACTGGGTAAATCCCTGAGGCTCATTTTATTCCTTGCCATGCTAACCTGAGTGCACTGGTCCTCCTCTTTTTCTCAGTTTCTATCATCTGTGAAACAATTCATCTGTAAATGAGTATTTTCTAAACCAGCATTCTCCAATGTTTCATTATGCAAGATGCACAAGTTTCTCCCTTGCGTCTCTTCCAGCTTAATTGTGGTGTTCATTTTGATGGGACCAGAGGTCTACTTCTGTTTCATCTTTTAGTTGATTGTGTTGGATGGTGCTGGTCTTTATGGGCCAGTTATCCATCCTCCTGCAAAGCATTTTGAGATCATACAGCTTCTTCACACAAAGCATTTATTCTGCATGTGTGATACCTCACTCACTGAAGCTCGTTGGGCTTTTTCACAATGTTGTCATCTCCCAGGGCCTTTCCTGTGTTTTCTAGCCATGTTCACTTTTTTTTAAGAGTAGGGAAAGTCCTTTATTAAAATTCAGATTGTAACAAGCCAAAATAAAACCTTGTGAAAACTCACAAATCTGCTATGCTGCAGCTATATCACAGATTGTGATATACTTTGATTAAAAGAACATATAGAAAGGTGGAACAATACAAACCCAAGGGGAAAACATCCATGTAAAGGATGTACTTTTCCATTTGAAATAAAATGGAAGAAGACTCAGTTAAGCAGTATGTTAAACCCCTCATGTGGAGAAGCCCTCAGAGGCCTCTCTTCAAGTCTGCTGGGATCCTACTCCCTTCTTTTTCTTACAGACTGTCTGATTAGGGATAAGACTGGAGTTACTGGTTGCTTGGTCATGTACCTCTCAGCTTCCAGGCTTGAGGAAACTTGAACAACATCAGTGTAATCACCTGCTTTATCTCAGGAAACTCACAAGGAAGAAGTCTGAGAACGTCTGAGCTAGGCTATTGTGAGCAAAAGCAAAGAACAGTGGAGGGAGAGTGATTATTCAAAATTCTTGGAAATATTTTCTCATTGAGCTCTCTGACTCCAGCAATAATCTTCTATATAAAGAGGAGGCATATAATGGTTTGAGATTGTTAGCGGCAAGTGGATGATTTGAATTATGAGGTTTTTGTTGCTATGAATTAGATTACTATCTCTCAGGATGTATCATTTTCTTTGGCGTTTGATAGCTCTAGGAAATAATTACCAGCTCCCTTTTTGCTTAGAGGTTTATACCAATAGAATTAGTTGATAGTGATAAGAGACAACAGTAGCTTGAAGATTTTGTCCCATTTAAAAACCAGCAAGAGATACGCACAAAGTCACTTTCTGCGATTACATGGTAGATTGTGTGAGCCTAGCATTGAATTGGGGGTAAATAAGGTAGTTCGACTAAAGCTTGTAAAAATACAAAGCTATAAGTGAGTATGGCCTTCTCAGCAGCTATGGAAATATGTTTTCATTCTGAAGAATTGCACTGCACTGTTCAGATGATTCTCAAGGCAGTCTATAAGCAACAGACAATAATACAAACAACCTCCACAACCTTTGCTGATGGGTGAGGCCAGAGTGTGCTCGCCCTCTGCATTCCCATCCCAGAAGAATGGAAAGTGGGAGCCTAGTTCATGGAGGGGAAAGTGAGCTTCCTGTAGCTCCTCTTTCTGTAGCTGAAGAAAGATGCCAGGATAGTCTCTGCCTTGCCATGATATTCTTCTAGAGAGGCAGGAGTGTAATTTCTTCAGGCCCCTGGTACTCCAGCTAATAGCAGAAGCCAGAAAGTATTCCCTTGATCCATGGCATTTTTCTCCTGTCCTTCCAGGTAGCTGTGGGCATGTGATTCACCCCCTTTATCCTTGCAGGCACCTGTGTGCTGGGTCAGTCTAACAGAGAGCGGCTGGTCAAAGATCACCTAGTGAGCTTCAATGCTGTGAGTGGCTTTCAACCCAGCCCTCCCCTGTTGTGCTCCCACACTCTCCACTGCTGCACACTGCTGGCACCCATTTTAGCTTAGGAAAAGCCACATGGCATGAGTTTAAGAACCCATGTAATGAATGTGTCCGACTAAAACCAGTGTTGACATAACCATTCTTTTTGGGTGGTGGGAGAATAATTTGTAGATTTGGTAGATTCTGATCTTCAGTGCTCTTCCTTATTTATGTATTTAGATTTTTATATACTGCCCCATTTCCATAGGCTCTGGGCAGTTTACAAGAGATTAAAACCAACAAGAGTGACAGATAAAAAGCAAACATTAAATAAAACTAATCTTGGAACTATTTATTTATTTATATTTCCCCCTTAGATTTTTCCTTATCCAGAAGCTCAGATTCCAGGGTCAGGGATAGGGAAGAGTTGATTGCTAAGTATTATCCCATTCTTGTTCTATTAGGGCAGTGCTGGAGTAATATATGAAACTGAATTCCAAAAACAGTGTTAAAGTTTTACACACACACACACACACACACACACACACACATAAATTATTTGGGTATTTTTTACCCTGTCCAATACCCAATGTGTCCCAGGACGGCTTACACGTCAAATCTCATAAATACACAGAAACTCAAATAATACAAATAATCCACAAACTGAGCATAAAAACCATAGTTAAAATTAAACATTAATAAAAATGAATAAAAAGGTCTTGACATGGCACCAAAAAGCATATAATGTTGGTGTCCGCCGGACTTGTCTGGGAAGCGCATTCCATAGCTGGGACGCCACCGCAGAGAAGGCCCTCCTTTGAGTATGTTCTCTCCTAACCTCCTGCAAGGAGGGTTCCTGGAGCAGGGCTCCTGATGAAGATCTTAAGGGGCAGGTGAGGATGTAGGGAAGAAGGCATTCCTTTAGGTATCCTGGTCCCAAGCCATTTAGGGCTTTATAGGTCAATACCAGCACCATAAATATATGAAACAGAATATGCATCTAGCCATGTGTATTATCTAAGACTGGTGCCCAAGCAAAACTATCTTGCTGTAGTCCGTGGAGAACTGGAACCCTACAATTATCCCTGTACTATCTGATTTTTGGCCTTGCCTGTGCAAAGGTGTTACAGTGGCACACTAAACCTCTCCTTCATTCACTGTTCTTCTGAGTGCTTTGTCTCGTATTGAAGGGAAGAAATCTACACAATTGTATCAGAACCTCGGAATGGCTATCCCTGTTCTTGATACTACTTCACACAGAAGAATGCATTACAGTATTGTAGAGCAAAGTTATACACAGTAACAGAAGTTTGCAACTTGATTTGCTGTGCAATTTTATTCATTGCAATTATTTCTCATAATTCCCTTTTTTATTTGACTTAGGTGGAAAGGCAGACATTATATTCCCATTGTAGCAGAAGGTGCATAGTTTGGGTACACCTGGTACATCTTTGGTGTTGGAAGCACAAGTGGCTTCTATGGTATGAAGTGCCTTCTGCCAGTTTCAGTCCAACTGCTACTTTATCTGGATGGGAATAGCCTGGTAGAAGCTATAATATTAATATTATTATTGATAATTAAAAATAACATTGGTTCCAAGCATATCTCATGCAGGAAACCTTTCAAAAGTCAGGGCACCAATATAGAGAATGCCCATCTTATGTCACTACTTCTAGTGCCAGAAACCCAAGACTGGACCCTCCCCCAGTTGTAAGATGCAAGCTGACATAAGGAGACATAATTTGTATCATCAGGTCATTTCACAGATTAAGTCATCACTGCCATCTAGATTTTGTGGTATATTTTGTGGCAATTAGGCTTTATACTAGTTGATAGTATAAAGCAATTAGCAGTTAAAGAAACAGCAACAGCAGCAGAAAGAAAAGTGGGAATCTCTGCTTTAAGAGCTCCTTGGCCAAGTTATTGGCCTTTCTTCTTTTCTTTAGGTGTGCCTAAACTCCAGCTTTTTGTCCTGCTTTTGCATGTCTGTGCTGTGGATCCAGCTTCACATGGACTCACTCTTAGTCGAAGTATTCTGCTAAAGGGGGGAAATATGAAGAGAATCCTGTGAACTCAAGCAGGAAGCCCAAAGCCAGTTGATCAATCCGTTAATTGCTGTAGGGACAGAAATTCAGGGCAATGTATGTGGGGGCAAGGAATGAGGACTGCCACAACTAATATAAGCTTACCCCATGAAGGAATTCCCATATGTCCTGAAATCTGTGTGGCCTGCTTCCTGCAAATTTTCAGGAAAGTCATTAAGACAAGTTTTTTTCAGAAGTCCCTTGGTCTGAAAAGCTGGCTGAGCTATCTTAGCTACATGCAGAAGGGCCTTTTCAGCAGTGGCAGCCTGACTTTGGAACCAGCTCCCCAGAGAGTTTAACTGGTGCCCTCTTTGTATTATTTTGGGTGCCAGGCAAAGACATTTTTTATTTTCCCTATATTTTAATTGTTAGAATTATATTAATGGTTTTAATATTTTATATCTAGTTGTTGTCTGTTGTTGTGTCTTTCATGTTGGTTTTGTATTATCTATGGCTCTGTAGAGTTCTTAAAGTGGTGTGCTTTTGCTTGTGGGTTGTTCGATTTTATTAATTGTTATTTTTAGTTGTATGTTTTAAAACTTTGTAACCCACCAAGGGAGTCTTATGGCTAAGGAGGTAGGATAAAAATCCAATAAATAAAGTTCACAATATGTTCCACTATTGCTTGTAATTCTGTTTTTATTATTTTTTGTTTCAAGTCATTTGCTCTGTTTTAATATCGCCTTTCCATAAGGTAGCACTTTAAGTTGTTTCCTGGCATTTTTGTGCACTTCCTTGTAGGTCCAGAGTAGGGGGAACAGGCGGATTCAAGCATTTAAAATAGTCAAATATAAAATTTAAATGCAAATCAAAACAGATGTGATGACAGCATGCATGTGCTCAGGGAATCTCTGCATGATCACGGCCATGTGCATTGTGTAAGTGTGTGTTTGGAACTACATGTAAGACATCATTAACACTAAGCTCCATGTTGGGGTTCACACCCATTTTGCAGAAACCATTTTTCTGCTGAATGTTGTGATGTTTGAGCTAAAAAAGGGGGCATCAGGTCCAGACAGATCATCTAGCTACAGCTAGGAAAGTATATGTATAATGGGAAGAAGAGGCTCCCCCTTTCTCCCAGGATTAAAAAGTGTTTTGCAGTTTGGCATAGAGAATTGCTAAAGAAGAAATGAGCAAGAAACCCTGAGTATTGCTTTCATGAATGTTAAGTCCTCTGGATTAAATGCTATGGCTACCATCTAGGAAAAACTGTTTTTCTAATGCAGAGATGTGCGTATACAGTAATGTTCTCTTCTAGCAGATGGTGAAGGTCACTTCTGAATCACTTCTGAATGTTCAGAACAGGTTATGATATTGTGCATCGGTTAGTCCTATGCTGGGTGTGAGGGAAAGAAGGGTCCCTAGATGTCATCACAGAGATATTAAAAGTGTTCCACATTTCTTTGACTATTTAATATTTGATCAAGAGCTGTATGTACTTTAAAAGTTAAAGCTGCTGCTGCTCAGATGGCCTAATTTTAGGGTCCATCTGTAGGATTGCTCATATGTAAGAATTCAACTCTTCCTATTTTGAATTGGGAAAATCCAGTTCAGAGAACATTCAAAAAGATTCAAATACTTAGGATCATACTTAAATTCAGATATATACTTGAAATTCACCTGAATGTAGCAAAGGCTGCAATCCTATGCACATTTACCTGGAGGTAAGTCCAATGACACTTCTGTGTAGGTATCTTCAACCATAATGTATCCTGGATCCACAGATGGATGCTGAGAAACCTATACATTCTGTAACACATTTTAAAAAGAAAAAAAAAGTTCTTAATTTCCCCAAGAGAATATGACTTTGATACCAAAGTGGATATGTAACCCATTTTAAAAGTTAATGTATGATTTAGCAGTGCTTGGAGGGAAACACTGATTGTGAGGGCCTCTCTAGGAGTTATGTTTAAAGCATATCTTCCAGTCAAAATCAAACGGGATCACAGCCATGCCCCTTCCCGGTGCAGTACTGTGGCCCAACAAGAAGGGTTTTTATGTTTTCCCCACAAAAGTCACACTTTGAAGGTGGTGTTTGCCTTGGAAGGAACTGCTGTTTGTGCAGCTTTCCTCTGGAGGCACATAGCAGCTTAGACATCCCATAAGGGAAATGGTGCAAGCAGAAAGGCTAGACCTTTCATTGAACACAATGGAACTTACTCATAAGTTGACACAGCTAAGACTGCACTATAAGAGCATAAGAAGAGACCTGCTTCATTGGGACAAAGGGCTCTCTCATCCCACTGATCCTGCAGTGGCCTACCAAATATCCATGGAATGCCCACAAGCAAGATTTGCATGCAATAGCACCTTCCTGCTCTATTCTCTAGCAAATGACATTCAGAGGTATACTGCCTCTGATAGTGGATGGAGAATATATAATATATAGCCCAACTATCAATTATGACCATTGATAGCCATAAAAGAATGTGTGTAATTTTCTTTTAAAGCCATCCAAGTGGGTTGTCATTGCTACACCTTGTGGTAGCAAATTCTATAGTTTCACTATGTACTATGTGAAAAGTGCTTCGTTTATCTGCCTTCTGGAGCTCCTAGGCTATAATCAGAGCCCAGGTATTGTCTTCACATAATTTCAACTTGACACATAACGTGGCCTATTGGAGAAAATGAGTCAACAGCAAATATTGATTTGCAAATACAGCTGGGAAGCAAAACACTTTCTTATCTGAAATATTATTTCAGATTGAAATGATTCAAACAATGATTTCCCCTTTCCCTAGCATAAGCAAAATTCAGCAAATGATTTCCAGACAAAACAGTAATTTTAAATGGATGCATTATCATAGAATGTAACTCAGGGTACATTCAGAGTACATGTTTTTTCGCTATCATACTGGTGGAACTGGACCCAAATGCTGATAGAGAGGATTCAAGTGCTGTGGGTCCATTTTGGAACAGGTGGACACACTTTGCATTCAGACAGTCCTGAATTTAAATTTCCACTTAAAGCAGGGGCGGGGTACAAGTGGCCTGTGAGTCAGATGGGGCTCATGTTACTATTGCATCCCAACGTCTGCCTTTTCTCCTCTGCCACAGCATCTCACATAAGAATTCTTCCCAACCACAACCCTAGCCTCATTGGTTAGGATTGGGAAAAAAAGTCCCAATTGCCACACCAGGCTGTAGGGAGAGAACACGGCAGAAAAAGGGGGACAAAGTAAGGAGGAGATAGTGCGCAGGGCAAATGAAAAGATGGTGGCAGGAAGTAAATAGATGATGCACTAGAAGGTTGGGCCCAGATCCTTTTGGCTTCAGTCCCACTGCTTCCCCAACTTTGCCCCAACCGTCCCTTGTGTGTGGCTTCCTTAAACATTAAAATGCTTTCCCTCCCCAGTCTTAAAAGAACTCAAGCACCAGGAAAGACCACTGTCTGAATCCTGAGAATCAGTCATGAGTTCAAGTGAGCACTGGGGTGCTAGATGAACTAGTTTATGCTTACATCCTCTGCATAATATAAGGATACAATATAGAGATAAGACCATCATCATATGGGTTGTGTTGATAACCCTATGAGTGTCCCCTGTCCCATTATAATCATGTGAAGGGAATAGCAGGGCTGCACTCACTTATTCCACCCCCTACAATGTTCTAAGGAATGTGGGATTCCCTTCCCCTTTCTATCTGGGACATGTAGAGATCAAATGATCCTAATTGATCAGAAGCTGAATGCTCAAGTTAGACTTCTGCTAACCATGCACCAATGAATTGCTTGATAGTCTTACTGTGCTGGCTACACTTTTCTCTCCTGTCACCCCAACTCTGCCCTATTTTAAAAGCTTGTATAAACTCCCTGAAGTTGTAAAAATACAGGATATTTTATTTCAGTTTTATTCACATGTGGCATTTATTCAAATGGCCCTTCTCTCTGAGTTCTTTTAAATTTTTGATCATAATATTTTAGTATGCTATTCATGCACAAATATCTAGGGACCATAATTCTGCCATCTTCTTGTATATATGAGCACACCACAAGACCTGGTTACATTGCTACTGCAAACGGATAAACAAACAGTTTGAAATCAAATGGCCACATATAATTGTATGTTGGCATTAGTTCTACTAGGGTAGTGACAAATTGTCCATTACAAGTCAAGAAAGAAAAATTCTTTTCACCTGTAGATTTTGATTTCATTCTGAAGAGAGGAGAGAGATTGTGTGAGGAAAAACAAGATTATTCACATGTCTTCTTCATTTCCGTATTTGTTTACATATTTATATTCTGCAAACCATTCTGAGAGCTTGTCTAATTGAACGGTATAGAAATACCTTAAATAAATCAATAAAATGTCCAAAGCAACATCTGGAGGGGTGAAAGTGGGATTGTTCCTGTTGATTGCACTTTTTGCCTTCATGCATGTCTTTGATCCTGTAAATCTGTAAGGTTTTTTAGAGTGTTTCATTTGACTGATGGGTTTATCTCACTTTAAGTGCTCTTTTGTTGCATTTGTCCTCTGTAATATTACTGTATCAGTTCAGCATTCCTGCAAATGGTGCATAATAACTTACAATAAATAAAGAAACGTGGAGGTCCAGCAGGAATAGTCACAGGCTCCCTTCTAGGTATCTATTTCTCTGTGGTTGAACAAATGGAAGCGCCAGGCAAGACATCTGTGTCTTAAGGAACTGCTGCTGGAGTCACAAGGATCTGTAGAATATTTCTGTACGTGAAGCATGAATTTACATTAGCTACCACCTATGCTCCATTTCTTTTCCATCTCACCCTTGCGATATGACTATCATGAAAGCTGCATTTTAGCCTCTCCTATGAAAATATGAGAATTAAAGCACAACTTTAGAAATCACCACTGGAATTCTTTGGGATCCAAACTAGGCCTACATAGGTCATGTCATGATCTATTCTTTATAAGGTGTCTTAAAAATAAACAAACCAGTCATCACCAGTCATTATCATATCTTGCGGCAGTGAATTTCAAAAATTACTAATGCTATTAAAAAGTATTGCTTCATTCCTTCCCTCACCTGTTTAAAAGTATTTACATGGATAATAATACTGAGGAAGATAATTTTTATGCTGCACCATGATCTACCAGACATGATTCATGGTGGACTTACAATGGAATTTCATTGTTTATGAAGAAAAAGTGGTAACAGATGATCTTTTGTAATCTTATTTTGAAATGAGATTTAATTTGGGGTTCTGTCTCAATGCTTATTTGCAGCAATAGTTCTCAAGTATGCAATTACTAAATGTTTCTGTTTTCAAATAAAGATAACATGGAAATCAATTATTTCCATCACTCATGCTGACAGTCTCTCCATTTTCTTTCTCCAGAGACATATTGTGATATTTGGAAATATCACTCCCATGTGGAGGACATCTGGAAACCAGGATTGTGCAGGGATAGCACTACTTTGCATAATGATAGTGTAGTATTTGGTGGGCTTTGTTTGCTCATGGTGTTCTGCAAAACTGACGAGGCCTTGAAGACAGAACCATTTGAGCTTGAGCACAGAGCTATGCGCTAATATAAATATATAAATAAAATGCATGTTCTAAACTTGCAATTCTGATCTGAATCTTACAAAAGTGTATGGTGCATTCCACCTGATTTTGCATTTTCCTCCCGCACTCTTGAAAATGAATATGAGATCTGAGCAGAAGTTTGTACTACAAATGAGAATTCTTTCATATACCTATGCACAAAATTTCATGCAACCTGCCATGCTTCAGCTCAGTTTTTTATTATGCTCAGTTTTATATCTTCAGCAGGGAAGTAGGGAAGGAGCTATGGCTCACACTTGAAATGCAGCATGCTTTCTCCAATATACATCCTTATTTGATTTGAATTGGTTCATTCTAGTCACATTCTTCAAGGTGTATGTTTCATTGCATTGTCTTTTACATATTTCCTGACCCCTTTGACATGGATTGTATTGGGAATTGTGCCCCAAATGTAGCTTGAATCTGTAAGCAGATTTCATTCTGATATTTCAGTTTCACACTGTAAATAGAATGACAAGCAATCTTACAAACAGAATGCTGAATGGTTGATATTAAAGCAAAGAACTGTCTTACAGAGCAGAATGCTCTGTTATTATAATGGTTTCCTGTACTCAGGTCAGTACAGCCTAGGGACCAGAGAATCTGTCCATTTCAGTTTCAGTCAGTTTCTCATTTCTCCAGTTCAGTTCTGTTTGTCTTATTTCTACATCCTATTTCTACATAATATTTTGTATTCACTTTCATGTGCATGTCTTCCAATATACAAACTTCTAAAGGTACCTTTTATAGATATATGTATTTTTCAAGCAATTTCCCTTAATAGAATTATATCTCCATTTTATTTTCACTAATACTGTGTGTGTGTGTGTGTGTGTGTGTGTGTGTGCATGCGTGTGCATGCGTGCAGATCTCCTCTCACCTTCACCCCATATATATAGACTATAGACTGCATTGCAAAATTTGGGTAAATGTGAATATTGAAGAATAACTGTGGCTAGGCTATAATGCTTCTTTCTGACATGTGGCTTTTGTGTGTGAAGGGGACATTTATATGGTGGAGCAATTAGTAATGTGAGCCTCTGGCTGCAGTATGAGTACAGAAACAGCAATTTTGGGGCAGAGACAGATTTCTTCCCAGGTCACACTTCTGCCATTTCACTACAGGAGCCTACTTATTTTATAAATGCTGATTAATGTATTTAATCCCCTTATAACTATTGAACTAAATTTTATGTATATATAACAACTTATTTGTCTCCCTTCCATCTACTCTTCCTCCACTTTCTGCTGTCCACTTAATTTTTCTTATATTGCAGATTCGTTTTGCATAGTCCTGTAAATGCACACCCCGTACATGTGCACACACTAAAAAGGAGAGTCAATGATGCATGTAAAAACACTGTCAAAGTGTTATCTGCTGTTCTATTTTCTTTTTGTAAAACTTTAAAAATGTATTGTTTATTCTGTTTCTGTGAACACAATGTAATTATTGTTTCTTGTAAGGTGACAAAAATGTTATCCAGAAATGTGACTGGAAACTATTTATATCCCACCTTCCTGCCTCAATAGCAGCTGAAAGTCATGGTGAGGAACTTACCATGCAGAAAAGCCCTTCAAAAACCAGTATTTAAATGAAAAGGCAGGTACAGAGCAAATTCTTAGACTATTCTGATAGAGTCTATAAATGTAAAGCTGAACAGCATCACATTAGCTTTTTAGTCAGTAAGAGAAAGTAAGAAAAATTAGTTACTTGCCCCTTTTACTTGATCCTTCAAATAATATCAGGTCTACTAGGGCTTAGACCTACATCTGCAATGCTGTACTTGGGTAGCAGGATGGTCAGCTTTTTCACCAAGGTTCTCATCCTGTCAGGGTGTTCCTTGAGTTGTAGTTTGATCAGCTTGTGAAGTTTCTTGGTTGAATGCATTGGAATATAAATTTGCTAGGAGATGAGGGGGAGTTTCTCATCTGATTTTGTCTGTGCAGGAGAGATGTTTGTACAATGCAAAATGATCCACTGAGAACTGCAATCATAAACAAACAAAATCTGACATGTTTGGAATCACAAAAGCCTTTCATCTTGGGGACTGTGGATGTATTAGAGATGTTTGTAAACTTTTCATTTATGTCGTGGTATCTCTGCAGTATTCTACAAACTGTTACACTGCACCCAGATTAGTGGACCTTGTTTTCGTCTATGCCTTTTTTCCTGAGCAGGCTGATCTTAGAAACCTAGTACAGAGAATCTCAATGCATGTCCTTGAAGGATGAGAAACAATCCTAAAAATATTGAATATGCAGACAGGACTTTCAGCAGAAACAAAAACTAATCATAACAAGCATACAAGGCCATTTGGCAAGAGAAATATGACTATATAAAGCTGCTTCATATTGAGCCAGGCCACTGATCTGTATACCTAGTCATGTCTCTAGCAGCTGTGCAGTTCTTCAAAGATCAGGCAAATTTCAACTGTCATCAGTGTGAAATGTCAGTCTATTCAAGACCAGCAGATTGGGAGAGTGAGATCTAAGCTCCTGGTTCTCCAGATGCAGTCTTAAATACTTTTATTTGGACATCCCAGCTTCCAAAGGAGCTGGACACCCTAACTGATTTGGAATAAATCAGGAATACTTTCTACATAATTTTTACTTTCAAACTGCTTGTATTGGATAAATTAACTTTAATGTGTCTTATATTATCAGGCAGGGGGATTAGAATATGGATCCATGGTGGATTTTTAAAGTCTGAAGTACATTTTGTGAATTCATTAAGTTGACACACTTGCAAAATAACTGAGATGCCTGCCATCTAGTGGTAAGATAATTTGTGAAAAGAGCCATCTTAGATAAGTTGCTTTAGGGAAAGTGTAGTTAGATGAGCTCAGACGGGAGTTTCTGAAAGCAGACATTTTACACATATTCTCACGCTGAACTTGAAAAAGAACATCACACAAGAAACCAGTTTTTATAGATCTTTGCCCACTAGTGTTTAGATTAAATGTTAATCAAAAGGTATTTTAAGGAATACCCAATACTTAAACATAATAAGTCAGTCTCCAAATGGAAAGGCGCTGTCAGCTTAGCAATAAAAAGGCCAGTAGTGCCTCTACGTCTCCTTTGTATCTTGTGTGTCAAGTTAGCTCAGTGAAAAAGTCAGCTGCGTGCACTGCCTGAGCAGCAATGTCAGCCTTACTTAGGCAACCCCTTTTCATACACTGGCACAGTTGTGCCACCCACACTATTTTGACAAAGTAGTGCACAGTGAAACATGGGCAAGGTACAGTTGAGAAGACCTTCCATGACAGCTTTCTGAATCCTGGGCAGCCATCCATTCACACAACCTTATTTTGCACTATGTTTAGCTTGGATTTTTAATAGAGATTAAAAATGTTAAGTATTTTTGCAGTATTAAGAAGAGCAATCTCTTGGTGATGTGTGCACGGTTTACAGGCAGAAGAGCCATAGTTCAATCTCCAAGACACCTCCCTCCCCAATTAAAAAGAAAGAAAGAAGGCCTCCATTGACACCAGTTGAGGATCCCCCGCTTTCTAACCTCTACCCCTATATACATGGGGGCTTCATTGAGTACATGGGAGGGGATGTTTGATAGTCCCTCTGGGTGCTCCGAGGCATGCACAATTGCCCTCCAGCTGTGGTGGGAAAACGGGCATCTTTGGCTGCCTGGAGTCCTGTGGGCTGCACTCTGCAGGGCACCCCCAAAATGGGAAGTGCTAATGATGTGGGATGGGTGGGAGCTGGGAGCCACTTGCTGGCTAAGGCCCAAGCCCACATGTTGGCCTGACGAAGAGTAAAACAATCCAGATAAGCCTCAGCTACATGCAATGCAAATGACTGAATACATGTTGCTGATCTCACCGCTCAGTTTCAAGCTGTCTTCTTGATGTGATTTAGGTGAAAACTGGAGGAACTCAGAAGCAGCTCTATTGTCCTCCATGTCACAGGCTTAAATCAGACCTGCTGCAGATCCTTGAAGAGCAGCAGGGATAAAACTGGTATCCAAATTCAGTGGGCAAGTTCTCTTGTACTTCTAAGGCAGCTTCACTTAAATATGTGAGTTTCCCCTGCATGTTTCAGCATAATCTTGATCGTGCAGGAGAAGTTTCTAGTGGGTTGTACCACAAGCTTCTTGAATGCTGTGTCCAATCACACAACCATAATTTCATCCAACTCTAATTTAACCAGGCACAAAAATTGGCCTACTTCAAATACCCCTATGCCCCTATAGTTCAGATACTTGGGGATGAAGTGCTTAACATGTTGGCAATCAAAAGCTATAATTTGCAGCTTGATTGCAACCTAACTCTGTCTGGTCTCCCTCTGTGCCTATTTCATATTTTCATTTTTTTTACCCTTTGTAACTATTCGCTTCTCCAAGAATATGCTTAAAGAATGAGCTCTCACATCAGATTATAAAACTGACTGTTCATCCAACTGGTAGGTGAGCAGGAATATGCTCATTGGCCCACCATCTGGTCCACACAGTTCTCTGAAATGGTGAATGTTAATACAAGGTGTATATGGAGAAAATACAGTATATGCAGTCTCTGGGGAGGGCCTTTGCAAGTTGTCTCTGTTGCTTTGGGTGCAGCGTTGGTCACTGCACATAAAACTTGTGTTTGTGCCTCCTCCTTTTGCAGCTGCAGATGAATGTTTGGATACGGACTGGGGCAGCAGGAGTGATGTTGAGCCTCCTTGTCAGATCCCTTGATACACTGCATTGAAGAGCTGGTTTCTGGCATTTTTTCCCCACATGAAGATGATCTCTGTGCGGAAAAATCATAGTAGCCTGGTGGAGACTTCTATTTTAAAGTGAGAATTTGAGGCATTGTATTAGCTATTCCGTGCTTGTGTATAACTGTCAGCATTGCAGCATGGTTCCAAGTGCTGATTTCAGTCAGTCATTTGCTTGTGTAGCACATTTGTGTCCCAGCCTTCTTTGGAAGGCTTGTGTGGTATGCTTGATCAAAAATTAAATTATAGGTATATGTATAGTGTTTTGTTATTCCATCTGAACTGCATGGTGCTTTCTTTAAGGCAGGGCTGGGGTACCTCTACTCGCCCAAGTGATGAATTCCATTCTAGGGCTGCCTTCCATGGTGGAAGGAGCCAGAAGGAAAACGCTGGGGCTAAAATACAGGACATATTTTAGAATTTGGTAGCTTAAATCTCTCATTGCCGGTCACTAAGCCACAGTGCCGTCTTTTACAGCAGAGGAGAACTGCACGCACAGTGGAAATCCCCAAAGGAGAGGAATGTGGAACTGTCCTGTATTGTGGGAATCCCCACCCCCTTTAACCATTTGTGGTTTTAGGGACAAGGTGTTTATCACTTATCATTGACACACACACAAACACACAGAGGGAGAGGGAGAGAGATGTTTTGCTTTTAGGAATTGCTAGTTTCATTTTTAAAATTTAAGTTTTATGGTTATACTGTATGTCATTCAGGGAACAATATGTAGAAAAACAGGATGGAGAGGATGGTGAGCCAGTTTTCAAACAATGTTTTCCATTGTAACATAGCATGTCAGCTTTATAATTGTGAATGCAAACAAAATAAGGGATTTAGGCCACTCTCTTATGACTGACAACATGAAAAGCCCTACAAACCCCAACATTTTCCAGTCAGCATGCTGGGGAATGCTGGGAATTGTAGGACTTTTTTTTCTTGTCCATACATGTGTGGAACTGAGCTCTTAGTGTGCCAACCTATACTGATTTCCCAGGAATCAGCTCCACCGAGCTCAATTGGACTTATTTCTGAGTAGACATGCCTAGGGTTGCAATCTTAATCAATCAAGCTGCTCCTTACTTTCACCTCTCAAGCCTATGAAGCTCTTTATATTCGTGGGATTACTAACCATATTATTGAACTAATAATGCAATAATAGCCATTATATAAACTGACCAAAATACTATAATTCTGTAACTTATTTCTTCTGCCACTAGAGGTCAGGCTACATACACTTAGTAAGAATGGTTGATGACTAGTTATATACATTTAGACTTTCAGAAATTCATACTGGAATACATGGAACTTTTTCTGTCATATGGGAACCAGGTAAAAATAACTCCATACACTTGCTAATATCACACAGCTGGATTAACTTCGGAAAATGAATAGCATTTCCTTATCCCTCCTGCCAAATGCTCATTGATGAAACTTCTATTTTTCAGGGAAACCAAATCAAGGTGAGGGAAACAGTTAGATCCTTTATGTTACACAGTTCAGGGCCATAACAGACATTATCTGAAATCCATAAATCTAGCAGCTATTTCAGTTTTTCATTTTTCTTCTAGAATTGACACAGAGACTTCAACCTGAACCTTGGAAGCTCTCAACCTCCCATGAGTGCGTGCATATTTGACAGGCTCCTTCATACCTACTCTGCAGTAAAAATGGGGGGAGCTTAGCTACTGGAAACAGATGTCTGTTTTGTCCTGAGAAATGTGTGCTTCAAGTCTTACCTTGTTTTCTGAATTCTGTCAGACAGCTAGATTTGCCTCAGAGCTCAAAATTTGATATTTTCCTTTATCCCTAACTTTTTGCATTGACTTTATAATACATATTTAAAAAGGAAAGATTACTTCACCCACCCAACATCCAGTCTCTGCAATACTGTACAGGCTGCTGAAGAATCCTTTTTGAGAGGGGTGGGGGAGAGAGAGATAAGATGGTGCTCTACATCTCTCTCTTTGAATATATTTTCCTAATCATAGCCCAAATTATCCTAGAACCTCACAATTAGCTTCTTTGCAAGATTCCTATCAGTAGGCTGAGAGGAAAAGCCTCTTCACAATGGAGCTTCTAGGACTTGCCTCTTAGAGCTTTACTTCACAAGACAGTCATTGTGCACTTATTATTCCCTACTCACAGTTGTTTATGGGTTCTTGTGCTGATGCCATGACCCCCCAGTTCCCCCTCTGTGTCTAAAGAGCACTCTTGGTGAGTGTTTCTTTTTCTTTCCTTTTTTCAGAGGGAAATACAGTATTATCTGTGAAAGGAAGAAAAACATTGCTTTTTTCACCTGTGTTATTTGCAGTATTCTGCTACACCACAATATCACCTAATGGTTCTGCAGCAGAAAAGTAGGAAAGGAAATGCTACTCATGTAGTGCCTGGGTTTTTACATATTAAGAGGTGGCTGCTGGAACAGCATTTTGTTCTTCAGAGGTCTGATTGCTGATATTTGTTATTGAAGTTGCCTGCACTGGATCTTCCTCAGCTTCCATGCACGGTTTTTCTTTTTCTTTTCTTTTCTCTTTTTGGACTTCTGAATGCTTCTGTCTTCCATTTTGAATCATGACACCCTTTCTCTCCTCTTTTGGAGAGATTCTGCTTGCCCTGGAATGGTTGCCTCCTGCTTCTTAAGGTATCAAACTCATCTTGGGAAACTGAGCCCCTAACTCTTGCTGCCCCATTCCTGTGCATTCCAGGAACACATCCCTCAGTTGTGGAATTCCCTCTTCCTACCAGTGCAATGAACTGAGAGTTTATGAAGAGTTGGAATTTTTTTCTGTTTGAGTAGGGGGAATGGTTGTTTATTTGAGGTAAAGTATGCTGACGGTTTGTGTGTTTGTATGGGTTTTATGTATTCGTATGCCATTTCTTGGTTAAGCCAATTATTAGATTTATTTATGTGGTTTTGTTTGTATGTTAAGGTTGCTAGTATAATGATTCTAGTTTTGCAATATGTGCAGCACTGAAATAAAGTGGCATTTAAAAGATCCAGAAACACAGTTGATGCTTTGGTCCTCTCACTGCAGCGACTACCCCAGTGATGGACAGTGGGGGCCATGCCATGCACCCCTGGAATGCAGGAAGCGGAAATGCAAGGGCACACGGGCACACCAGTCTCCGAAAAGGGAGCCCTTTGGGCTGTGACCCAGTCAGCGATGTCTGTACTCATGCAGGCAGGCTATTCCATACACAAGCAGAAAAGAAACAATATCCAAATGTTCTAAATGAGTTTTGATTTGGGCTTCAGGCCTGTTCTGATGGAACAATCCAACCAACCATGTTTTAGCAGGGCAGAACAAGATTTCTGCCAACACACTCCCTACTCACCTTTGTCTCTTCCCCTCATCTGCCTGGTTTTTGCCAAGCTGCCTCAGTTCTTCAGCCACAGCTTTCTGTGTGTCCCAACTGGAAAACATTGTTTAAAAAGCTCTCTCTAAACCAGAATATGAAAACATGACCAGATCAAGATAGTCCAGGACCAGGATAGCTTTGCTGGACACATCATGGCAAGAGGCAAAGATAGAGCTTATGGATTTATAGCTGATTCCTGGGCCGGTAAGCCAAGTTTCTTGGGCCAGGGCATTTCTTTCTGAACTAGAGTTTCATATGGTATCTCTCTCCTCTCTCTGTTTTCCACCCCATACCCCTCAAACCATTTTTGTTTGTTCATACTTTAAGGAAATTGTGGCTTTCAGCATCTTCTAAACAAGTTCCTAAAAGGATGTGTAGTTTGCTGAGAAGCCTTCTGATGTAGATAGTTTTCAACATATGAGGAATTCCCTGATTATTTTTAAATGGTCTCCATTAGAGCTAATGACTATGGCGTGCTTTGTCATTTATTTCCCCTTTGCTGGTGACACTGTCTCATTTTGTCTTTTGCGCTCACTAATTAGGCTAAGTAGTTCTTGCAAAATGAACTAAGAAGAGCTGCACTACTCTGGGAGTCAGATGAAAAAAGCAAAAACTTGAGCAGAGCTGACAGGATGCCTCCTCCCTGACATCTTTCCTTTAAAGAAGAAAAGGCACCCACGTGCTACTTGGAAAGAGTGTCTAAGAAGCTACCGTGGAAGCCATCCTTCCTATTCAAATAAAGGTCAGCCTAGATGAGACATTGTTCACACAATTTTTCACAGATCCTGGAGGCTTTCTGCAGTCACCCTCCAAGAGCAGAGCAAGTTAGATGTGATAAAGGGAAGGGATGGGAGTGGAGAGCTCCCTCTGCTCGTGTGTTTGTCTTATATATGTGAGCACCTGAATAGGTCTTCCTCCTACTCTGACTGGCAGCATCTCTCCCAGTTCATAGGCAGAGGCCTTTGTCTTCTCCTGCTGTCTGATCATTCTAATTGGCAGTGGCAGAGGTCAGATCTGGGACCTTCTGCATGTAATGCATGTGATCAGTGACAGAGCTAGCACTCCCCCCCCCCACACACACACGTGTGGGTTCTTGGGTTGGAAGCAATAAAGGATATGAAATAACTACAAAAAAATTGCCCTGTCCTTCATGATCGCACAGCACAAATGAACCATAGCAGGTAAGTGCATCACTACACAGAACTTGACGTTATTCGTCAAGCTGCAATTAAACATGGGGTTATCTTTGACTAACTGACTATTTTACAGCCTGCCATTTTCCCCAAAGAATCCAAGGAGACCTTTCCAGTTTATCCTTCCCACCACAGTCCAGTGAGATTGTGCTGAGAGTCATGGCTAAATGGAGACTTGAACCTGAATCTCTTGAGTCCAACCCTCTAACCACGATGCCACACCAGCTATGCTATTGCATAGTTTTGGCAACAGCAAGGACATTTATGTACGTCTAAGAGTGGATATATGTGGCTAAGGGAACAGCCTAGAGTCCCATGTCTTCATTGCATACAAGCTGTCAGATTGGGAGGCTTGTGTGCATCTTTTTCATGGTAAGTGGTGCCATGACAGTGGTCTGTGCTGCTGCCATGCCTCATTACATGTCTTTTATCTAGACTGGGTTTTTTTGGGGGGCTGTCTAGATGAAGCACCAGGGAGTGGGAGGGTAGGAGACTGGGGCACCAGTAGGAATCAGCATAAGCCCTTGGCCTTCTCCCTGAATCCAGCATGCTCTTTTTTGCCCTCTTTGAGGCCCAGTTGTGGCAGTCAGCATGGTTCTTTCCCCACTAGCTACAAGAGGGCCAGGCAGCAGCTCAGCCTTTGGAGTCCCAGATCTGAGATCACAAGATGGTGGTGTCCTATGGCCTCCCAGATCATAGTGGAAGACTGTAAGATTGCACTGTAAGACAGATGTGGAGTTCCATTTGAATTCTTACCTTAAGGCTTCTGGAAACAAATGCAGTCCCTCTCCATGCCCTCAAACAATGGTTTTGCAGCAATAGTTTTCTCTGCCTCCCTGTTTGTTAGAGTGAGCACTGAGGGATAGATATGCAGGCATAACATCCTTAGAAACTGCTAAGTTATACCAACTGTAATTCAAAAAATATTCTTAAATTTATATTTTTCAAATGTATATTTGCTCTATTTGCTTCCACTTTAATCCAGATAGCACTGAAATAAAAATACTATCAACAATAGAAGCAGAAAAATATCAAGATACAAAATTCCAAAGTATTTCTCCCTTGCAAATCCAACAAAGGGCTATCACCAACATAAAAGTAGAAATGCTTAACATTTATGGTGCATTTCTATTCATGTTTGATCAGGAAAAATCCTTCAACTCCCAGCATTCCTTCACTCAGGTGGACTGTGGGAATGCTGGAATTGTATGATTTCCATCTAAATATGCATAAGATTAAACCCTTGGGCTTCATGCCTAAAACATAGCAGAACTTGGTAAACTGGGACCATCCAGATCCTGTTGGAACACTACCCCCATCATCCGCATTGGTTATACTGGCAGGAGCTGATAGGAATTATAGTCGAACAACAAATTGGTCATCCTGATATTTGGGAGTAAGCCCAGTTGAAGACAATGATGAAAAAGATATGAAATTGTGTGTATATTTGAAGTATCTCACAAATCAGCCCACAGAAGCCAAAAGGAACACTGAATTTTTGCCATCTGAAAACCAGACTTGGACACCTGGAAATCTGTGTGAGGCTGCTTCTGAGCTGAAATTCAGCCTTGGCTCATTCAGGAGCCCTCACTATGGGCCCTAAGATGTGGGAAAAGGACCCCTTCCCACAACCGAGTAGAGAATACCTTGGTTTAGACTTCTACATCATTAGTGCAAAGGCTTGCCGTAGCTGGCTAGGGTCTTCCCAATGACAGCTCTTCCTTTTTACTAAAATTAAACCTGATTGATTCTTTTAGAAGATCAAACAGATCATTCCAGCAGAGGGTGCTGTGACCTAGCAGATAGCAGTGAAAACTCAGCATTCATTTAGCAAGCAGCAAAATGGTGTTATTCTGTTAATTTCAATGTGGTTAATAAAATGGTAATATTTATAATTGGTATTATTTCTTTTTATATGCTGATCTAGCTCTTTTGTACAGATTTAAGCTGTTTCTTGATGGAATATAAGCCATTAGGAATCTTTAATATGAATATAGTGTTTCTAGGGGAAAAATGTGTAAGGTATAGTGCTATGCATATGGTAAAGGTTCCTGGAGCTCTAATGCGTTGATCTTGACTTATTATTCAACCTTGGCATTCGGATCCTCAGATAACTTAGTGTCCAAATAGGTATCAGTGCCTCCAGCATTTCCACCCATTTTCAGGACTCTGGATGTTTGGAAAGGTGAAAAAGCACACTCCTCCTCATTTCACAGGAGTTTGCTTTCTTTTAATATATTGTTCTGGTGGGAGGACAGGGCTTCCCATGGTTTCCCCACAGGGACATATGCAGCTATGACTATATACAGCTATATGTATACAGTTAAATGGCGCTGTTAAAAACCGCCAATTATCCTACCAAGATCCAGTAGTAAAAGGAGCCCTAGCTGGCTGTCAAAATTCCTTTTCCCTAATGGGGTGGGATGCACTTTTGCAGTTTCCTAGCAGCTAGAGTCTCAGGCAAAAGTGGAAGATGTGCCGTTTCTTGGGGAGAGACATGGCAGCAGGGTGGAATGATAGTCTTGTTCTGAAGATGGTGCAAATCTCACCACTCCTTTTTTACAGGTAAATATCTCTCATGCAGGGACTGCAGGTGGTGCTGTGGTTTAAACCACTGTGCTGCTGGACTGGTTGATTGAAAGGTCGCTGGTTTGAATTTGCACAATGGAGTGAGTTCCCGTTGCTCCGTCCCAGCTCCTGCCAACCTTGCAGTTCGAAAGCATGCAAATGCAAGTAGAGAAAAAGGTTGCCACTTCAGTGGGAAGGTAACAGCGTTCCATGCACCTCAGTGTTTAGGCATGCCGGCCACATGACCACGGAGACTGTCTGCGGACAAACGCTGGCTCCCTCGGCTAGGAAACGGAGATGAGCACCGCCCACGAGAGTCAGGCATGCCTGTACTTAATGTCAAGGGGAAACCTTTACCTTTATCTCTCATCTTTTCTTTTCCCTGATAGCTCTCTTTCTAACAGCATTCGGAGAAAGAAAACTAAATGAAAACGCTATTCGGATCCTCTGTGGATCAATGTCAAAGACTGGTTGCTGGTGCACTTTGAAAGGAAGTAGGCATGCAGGATGTTGCCCAGCTAAGACTCCCCATTTTCAAACTTGGAGAGCAGTGCGCCTTTACAGTTGTGCAACTCTGGATAAAAATAATTATAAACATTTCCAAAAACATTTGAGCACATTTTAGGCACCATGATCTTTTAAATTGTTTGCTAACTACTGGCAGCCCCTCCAATGTGCCATTTGGGTGGTCAAGCTGGAGATTACAGTCACTGGGAAACAATGTTGAGGGCTAAAAGGGCTTGTGATCATCAAGCTAGGGGACATTCAGCCTGTACCAGTTGCCCCAAAGTGCCACTTGGGCCCTTCTTAGGCAGCTGGCACTAGAAATGCCTAGATGAGCTTGGCAAGAGCAGCAATAACTGTTAGAAGAGACTTTGGGTTGTCTCAGTGGCTTTTTGCTCAGTCATTGCTTCTTTTCCCAGTTGAGAGGAAATTGTAGCTTAGGACAAGCATTAAAATGCTTGTGCTTCTTATAAATTCTTCAAAGTATCAGATTGTCAGGGAGCGCAATGTGGAGACAAACTTGTAGCTAGTTAGTTTGATAGTTGCCCGGATTGTGCTCCAGGATGTTCAAATGTGGATAGTACCCTAAAGGAGATCACTAAAATTATCTCTTATAAGGAAAATTAAAGCTCTCTTGTGGATATTTAATTTTGCTTTTCAGTAAAATAATAATTGATATGATAAAATTTAGAGCATGTGTGTGGAGATCCCTTTTTAGGAAATACTGAGATAAGAAGAAATAGAAGGACAACCTTAAAGAAAGAAAAAGTAGTAGATGCAAAACACAAAGCAAAGTGACTCACTGGCCTTCTTTACTTTGCATATATGTCTTAAAGCTGAGACATCTTTGGAAAGACTGTTTGGCAAAATATAGATCTCATTTTGATCCATTTAACTCCCATAGTTAATCAGTTTTTTAAATCACTTTTCAGCCTCACAAGAATTCAATGACTTGCCTACATTTATTTAATGGAAAACGTTGAAAGAATCAAGGTTTTACTTTTGCAACACACTTTTGCCTTTATTGAAATATAAAAGATGTTTCCATGGGCACCATTTAGAAAGGAATATTGCAGTAGAACAGATTTTTGAAAATGAGAGAGCCTTGTTTTTAGGTTCTCAAGGAACTGAATATGACCAGGAAGATATAACACACCTAGAAAGGAGGTAAAAACACAAGTACTTGGCCCTTTGTGTTTGGTCTTCATTTTCTCTTAGTCTTCTTGGAAAGGACCAGAACAACTGACACAATCCTATTGAGTAATTGAAATGTGAATGTGGCATTTTTGTTCATCTTTCATTCCAGAACCACTTGTCAAAAGTAATCACTATCTTAAAAATTAACATCCCCCTCCTGTCTTCCTCAATCCTGCCTAGACTAGCTAGACCAAAGTTAGACAGCTAGATAGATGTATTTTAGACTACACTTCCCTCCATAAATCCATGAACATGTTGGTTGTTACTCATGGGGCTTCTAGTCCCAAATATCTTCAGGAAACCACATTGCCTACTCTTGAATTAGATAAAACCATCAGAAGCCCTACGGTGGTCTATGGGGAAGAATATGGGCTGATAATTCAAAGTGCTTCAGAACCACTGAACAAATTAAATGCTAGCATCTCATGTGCTCCTTCACTGCTATTTCTAAAATATACTTGCTCAAAATGGTGGTTTGAGGATGTCTTCTTTGTCTTCCATAAGGCCGCCAAAGGTCACAGTCTTGATACAAAGTACCTAACCGAATTTAGATCAGAAAGTTTGAAGAGTTGATCCAAGAACAAACTTGTTTTACCTCATGTTCAAATGGAGCAATGATGAGGAACAGCTAGAACACAGGGCTAAAGGTCCACCAGGTTTAATATCTTTCTTGGTCATTCTGAGTTGAGTCCAATGAGCTCACAAAATTTCCTGCTGAATCCTCATCACTGAAGTGTAGAAGAAGATGTTTAACTTTTACTGCCAATGCAGCAGTAGTGGCAGCAGCATTGGCAGTAGCATCACCCACTCCCTTCTGTTTTTTTATCCATTGCTGATACTATAGAGAAAAGTTTGTTGTTTACCATATCCTGAAAAATCATGGAAATCTAAAATTCTTTAGCATATGGCAAATTTAGTATTTACAATGAAGGCTACTCAAAAGGAATATTCCTCTTGCTGAAATAATGGCAAAAATTCCTCTAGCAGACACATTTTGATTACCAGAAAATAATTGAAAGAACTATGGAGCACAGGATTTAACAACTTTCAATGTTCACTTTGGAGTCTTTTTGGAGTTCAGGCCATAGAAATGGGGTATAAAGAGCATCAACGGAAAGAGTCAATAGGGCCATTAGGTGGCCAGAAATCACATCTCCAAGAGAAGGAATCACTGGGCCCAGAGGATCCCACTGACAGACTTTTACTTGCTATGCTAACAGATGGATTTATAAAGCAAAGTTAAAGACATATTTATCTTCAAAGTAACCATTGAACTTGCAAGTATAAAACCAGTGAAATTTTCACTCATGCTCCTTTTGTTCGTGATGGTGTGGGGTGGGGATTGCAGAAAGAAGCCAAGGTCTGACAAAGCACATGTACAGGAACATTTGCAGAGACAAACAGTGAAAAAGGAAATTAATAAATGGAAAGAATTGGGACCTTGAACAGAGGAATTTGGGAACAAAGAATGGAGACAATGTCTGACCAAAGATGCTAACATTGTTAACCTGGAAAATCTAAGTTGGACAGAAAGAAAGAGAGATAAAAATGGAACGAAAGCAAGCAAGCCACTCTGTAGTGTTTCCAAACTGAGTCCCTTGTGCAAAGTGAACAATAGTTCCCTGAGCTGTTTTAATTCTCTCCTTTAGGTATCTTCAAATCTCTTTGAGTTTCTGGGACCAATATAGAACACTAGGCTGAAAGGCATTCATAGGAAAATACTAACCCCATATACTTTAGGGCACTGTAATTTAGTCTTACTTGAGACGTCACAAATTCGGAGCTGAAACTTGGTTTCAGGTAATTGATTTCTTTACACTGAGTTCTGAATGTGCTGCCTCTGTATTCAACCAAACATTAACCATTTAGGACTTGTTTTCTGTTGAACAGAATGAAGGGTCACTGCAGATTTCAGCCATGCTCCATTGAGCTGCTAATATAATATAAATCTATTATCGTTTTCTTTACCTCGCTTTACTATTTAAGGCTTTGCTTTGATTGATGAAGAACAGAGCAATCTCCTTCTGAACAATGTGACCTCTAATCTGTAATTTCAGAATTGTAAAACTTGTCCCATATATGACTCAGGTTTTATACTGGCCCAATGTGTTGAAACCTCTCATTGTATCCTAGTTAAATCTCTCTCTTTCTCTCTCATTCTCTCCCCTCACCCCCAAGGGAAATTTGCTCGAAGGGTCAGGGTTTACTTCATACAAAGCTCAATGACTACAACTTCACTGTAGAGTCGAGTCCTGCAAATTAAAGTTTTGAGGAACTTCTGCAAAGTTCTTTAGCTGTTTCATTTTTCTGATGTACCCAAAAATTTTTTAAAGTGTACCTTTAGACTTTAACGTATGGATGTTTACTTATGTGTGAATGGATACATATTCAAAATTTGTAATCCATTATTTCAAGAAGTTTTTTTTAAGAACTTGGAAAAGAGAAATTGGGAAAGAGGGCAGCTCTTATAGGAGGAAATGCACATAGAAGGAGAAGGAATGAAGGATGAAAGAAACTGACAGTTGCAGATGGAGAAAGAAGGGAAGAAGAAACAACAGGAGATGATTAAGAATACTATGAGAAGCATGTGACAGTAGGGAGATAAACAGTTTAAAATTAAGAGGCTTCTTTACTTAGAGCAGGAATGCCAAATCTTTTTAGCTTGAGGCCCATATTCCATTTGGGAGACTCTCTCAGGGGCCACTTTCTGTGGTTAGGTGGAGCTAAAGGCAAAGGGGGCATGTCCAAAATAGTAAAAATAGCAGCATTTAGTTTTCTTACGGCCAGTATGTTAGAAGAGACAATTCAAACTTTATGAAGCAGGGGGTGCACAAAAGTGGAGAAAGGAGTTGGGAAGCTGGTGGAGGGGTTGTGCCCTATTGGGAAACCCCAGAGGGCCAAAGGTGGCCTCCGGGCCTGAGAATCTGTACCCCTGACTTTAAGCCTCTGGATCAGCAAATCCTGCCTGAAATGGGGAGGCCAAAAAATGGGGAGGCCAGTTCTATTCATATATAATATATAATTCCATAAAAGATTATCAGTTGATAATGCCAAATTCCACTTCCATCTGCCATTTTGTGATTGGCTTCTACCCTGCACTGCCATTTTCTGAATGCTGGACCTCAATTTTAGCTGTTTCTGGAGTGCCCTGAGGATAAGAAGAAGGTGAAAAAGTCAAGGCCCCTGGATCCTTGCCCTATTGCTAAATTTGCACAGGTGTTCAGCTTGCTTGTGTGCTATAAACTGTTTTTACCTTGACCCATTGCTACCGAAACTCCTTCTACTCCGCAAGCTGGGGCTCTGTATAATTTCTCTATGAAAAAATAGCTATGACTTCTCTCCTAAGGAACTTTACAGCTTAAAGACTTAGGTTCCCATGACTCCCTGGAAATACATGATGACTAATAAGTTCATTTACATATGATCTAAGCACATCTGGAAATGCATTTCAATGACATTAGTAGACATTGGTGTGCTGTACCCTACTACATTCATCATCACAAAACCATTATAAGGAATATAGCTGGCACATTGTGAAGGCACCTCTTCTAAACTTGTGGCATATTAGGAAGGCCTGCTTGTTTTGGATGCCTGCTGTCATCCAATCCCCCTGCCCCAGAAGGCAAAACATAAAGCACATTCAGAAGGGGAATGTGGATAAATTATTGCTCCTTTTAATAACCCTGCTGACATCACTGAAGTTGTGACCTTGGATGCAGCTATGTCCAGCTACAGAATATCAATCAGTAGTCAATGCAGCCTTTAAACAAAGAATGACAGTTTTCATTAATATGATTACTAATCCAGGAGTACAGACAGGGTTACAGAACATTAAGAAGGCTGTCCAACTCAAGATGCTCCTTCCCTTCACCTTCTGAAGTGGCCTTGGAAGTGATTCAGTAATAAAATAACAGAAAAGATATACATGACATTTAATTTGTATGGAATAGGCAGTGGCTCAGGCAATGAACAGTGGGTGTAATACCAATCAGCAATGCAAATGCAAACATCTGTGTAGCCACCTTGCTATTCCTGATGCTCCTTCCTTGTACTGGTGTGTGGATCTCCTTCAGAACACTGGGTTTAAAGCCTTTAGTTAATGGGCAAAGAAGAGTATCCAAAGAATACTACAAATAAGAATATGGAATTAATTTACATGACAATCCTCTTTATAAAGATAAACTGTATGGTTCTCTGACATTTTCCCTCTTCTGCAGTTTCTTTCTAGATCTTATGGTTCTTCCTGAATAGAGCTATGTTTCCTCTTTGACATCTGACCTTTTGCTCCCTGCTCTTTGCTTCAACACTGAGAAAGACATCTGATTTGTGTATTTGAACATGTGGTTCTTATTTTGCAAGAAAAGCATTTTATTTACGTGTTTGTTTCAAAAGACTATAGCCAGAATTACACTACTACAAAATTTTCAGGAGCTGCCATTGTTCCAGTAACACTTGCAAATTTGCTAACAAAACTACCACAACCAGTGTGAGTAGCACCTAGCATAATGGAGATACCGGGGCAGTACAATGCCTTGTATAAGTAGAATGAAAATATTGGATAGACACTTGTGCAAGATTGAAATGGGGTTTGCACAAGTGGCAGAAGGTTCTGGATAGAGCCCAAAATGTGTATGCTGCCTTTGAAGACAAACATATCCAAGGTGGCTCACACTGAAATAAAAATAATGGGTTGAATCCAGAAATGTTCTTCCACTTGCAGAAGGCTACTGCTTCCTGAATGGACTTTCTGTGCCCTCTCCTCCCCACTACAACCCCTTACTCCAGAGGGTAGCCTTCCAAGTATGAGAGAAGATTATGGATCCAACTCAATATTACCAGTAGAAAGGCATTATTCAAATTCGGCAGTCAAAAACGATATGGTTCACAATAAATATTAAGTAAAAGCAACTTGGGAAAATGGTTTAAAAGTGAGTAAAGGGTAAAATTTCAAAAAGCCCAAATCTCTGATGCCCACCAATCTGAGTATCATATGGGTGCAGGCATTCCTCCAGATAACCCGGGCAACTGATGTGCTCCTGGTGATTTCATGTCGACCTCAGATCACTGTTGAATCCACTTCGATGAGCTTTTACTGTATTCCTTCTCTGTGCTGTCCTCTGCTAGTTGGTGCCATGAAGGTGCTTTTATTTTGGCATCACCTAGAGATATTGTTATTTTAAAAAGCATTGCTTAAATGATCAGAGATGATGGTATTGCTATAACTAGATTTTAAACATCGTTATTTTGGGAGATTTTCGTTCTATTAATTATTGGTCACTGCTCAGTGAAGAGCATGGGACTGGGACTCAGACGATCTGGGTTCTAGTTCCGGCTCAGCCATGGAACCAACTGGGTGACTTTGGGCCAGTCACAGACTCTCAGCCCAACCTACCTCACAGGGTTGTTGTTGTGGGGATAAGATGGAGGAGAATGATGTAAGCTGCCTTGAGCCCTTTGTAGGAAAAAGGCAGGATACAAATCGAAAAATAAATAAATAAAATAAATACACACATGTGTGCATGCACACGCACACACACACAGAGAGAGAGAGAGAGAGAGAGAGAGAGAGAGAGAGAGAGAGCGCGAGCGAGCAGTTTATAAAATAGGATAACTAAGGGAGTAATCCTAGGAGGAATTCTGGAGGTCCCCAAACTTGGAGGCTTTTAGGAATCTAATACAGAACAGGAGAATTAGTGGAGGTGAGTGTTTGTTTTTGTTTTAAGAATGGGATTCTTTGCGGGTCTAACTGAAAGATTTTGGAGGGGAAGGAAGGAGGCTGAAGCAGGTTCAGGAAACCTCATTTCCTGTACTCCCCAACTGGTCTCCTACCCACCCTCCAAAGTGCCCCCTTTGACTGTTGTTCAAGTGTGCTTTGGATAGCAGCCAGCACAGTTCTTTCCATGCCAAATATGAAGGGGTGCAGGAGTGGGGTGTAGCTCTACTTCCTGGCTCCAAGACAGGGCCAGTCTCTCTCCTCAAATCTGGGAATCAGAAAAATTCTGCCTACTCAGTCTCACTGGGTTAAAAGGGACACCTAGGAATTAGAAAAGCAGGAAAGGTTGAGCTTTCCATGGTCCTCTGAACTTCACCTCAAAATTTGCTATGGCTTCTTCTCATTTTAAGTTGCAACCTGTTTCTCAGTTCATTCAAGTCAGAAAGTGTGCATTTCTTATTGGAGAAGTGCACATTTTTATGCTCATTGACTAAGGGAAAAACAATTATAAAGCTCCATTTTTCTTGAAATATGTTTTTCTGTGTTTTGTTTTAATGGAAGCATAATATTGGAAACATTTGCCAAATTAAAAAAAAAATCACTTTCCCCTTCAGGGTTGCAGATGGAACAAGTCTGGATGATTTGTGAACTAAAACTAAATTATCATACACCCTTATGATTTCTAGCTATTTGTGCCTCTACAGATAGTCCTGTCCAAGAGAACGCTTTATACTTCCCAAGCCATATTAGCTGTATCTTACCAGGATTAAGTGTCAGTTGGTTCACCAAAATCTATCTCAAAACTGTCCAGAAACAGGTATCTACTTTAGCTCCAAAGACATATCCTGACCCTGGAAACAGCTCTTGTTGGGTTAACTCACCACCAGTGACATTCTCAATGGTGTATCATCCCATGTTCCAATTTTGCTTGCTCCTTGCTCTGGCAGCTGATGGAAGCAGCTGGGAATGATGTTATTCTGTTAAAAAATGCCATGCACTTCTTAAATTGTCATATCTTTACAAATTTTCCAGGCACACCTGCTTTAGAGAGGTGTAAGTAGTATTTCTGACAAATCACATTTCTCAAGTCACAGAGACAATTTAAGATATTTTAATGCATGAGGTAGAACATCTAAATAGTGCTCCCTGTGGTGGTTAAAAATATGCTTATAAGCTATTTATTCACAATATCCTGAGCTTTAACACAAACTTTGTGTTAGATGCTTTACTATGCACCTGCTTTATTGAGAAAAACCAGACATCTTCTTGTCCCAAGGATCATGCAGTCTAAATTGCAACCGTGGGGGACAACAATAGGAAAAAGATGAAGACAGAGCAAGTGGTATCAGAGGGCATCAAGGAACAAATGTGGTTAGGTCTTTTTCAGCTAGAACTAAAGCCTAAGGACTTAAGCTAAAGCCTTAACAGAAAAGGTATGGACAATTTACAGAGTAGGGACTGACACACTGGAGAAAATGTTACGGCTCGTAATAGTTCAACTGGAAACTGAAAGTGAGATTTAAGTTTCTTAATTCAGATTTCAAGCTTCTGAGGCACCCTTATCTATGTCAGCTTGATAAATATATGAAGTATTGGTGCTAAAACAGAGCTACAATGTTATGACATACTTTGTGGGTTGGGATGACACACATGGCTTCACTGGGCACATTCCACTAAGTAGAATTAATTGTTCACCAAGTGTGACATTTTAATATGGTATGAAGCACTGTGGAAAAGTCTACCAGAGCCAAATTGGTACAAAAATGCAAATTAGTAAATTGTACAAAATGATAGCTGTAATGGGAGTGGGGAGGACACTGGATCACTAGGATCACCTGGGATCCTGGGAAGATTTAACTGGACAATTCCCCATAGGTTGGAATTGTAAACCTATGGGGAATTGGACAAAATTGGATTCTGTAAATTTGTGAGGAACTGATGGCCCTGATAGCATTTTGCAGATACTGAGGCGAATGTGTGGTTCACCTATTTGGAAAATAGGTTTTTATTTTAAATTCACACTCTGATCACATGAAATGGACAGGGCAGATTTGTGCCCTAACAAGTGATTTTAAATAGCATTTGGCAGGATCACTTTGATCTGTAGCAAATTAGGCACAATTAACCCCCAAAACTGTAAAAGTTTTTTAAAAAATATTTTCCCCACTAAATTAAGGAGGTTATCTTCTGAAACAACGTGTGGAAAATCATACTTCTTATTGTTAACGACTAACTGGAATATGGAGGAACGGAGACAGACAAAAAAAGGTATTTTTTCCACAGTGCTAACAAGAAGCAGCTAAGCAAAATCACTGATGGAAGACTGGATGATGGAAGGTGACAGAGTTGAAGGTGCAAGGGCGGAAATGGAATACAGAAATAAGAGCAAAAACATACGGGGCATGATTGTGGACAGCCTCAAAGGTACAATGAGTTTGCACTGGAGATACGAAGTGATGGAACATCAGCCCAGAGAAACAAAGAGGATGTCATGTGCTTGGAGCAATGACAGAGATAAACGGTATTTGAAGTTAGGAAAATTTTAGGTAGAGGGAAAAGGACTGAAGCATAACATGGAAAGGCCATGGAGGAGAAGGTTGGTATAGTCAACAGAGGGGAAAAGAGCAGAACTACAGACACCCTAATGGAGAAAGTGGCCTAGTTTTTTATAATTTGTAGAGGGAAAAGCAACATGAAAGGGTGATATATTGAATGGGGCTAACAAGACTGTGGGAAGAATCAAAACTAAACCCTGTCTTTCAGGCCTGCTGGTGATATTGCCAATAGATGTGGAGGGGAAGCGAAAGAGATAAAGACTCCCTTCCATTACATAGTCTTGGGATCAGGAGTATGGCAAGGGTGGGCAACTTCTTTTGGGTTGAGGGCTACTTCTGATGTTAGGTGATTGCTGTTCAACAGGGGATAAAGATAGGTGCAACAAGTAACAGGATCGTAGCAGAAATGCTACTAATGCATTTTTCCTTCATTCTAGTAGCAGTGACATCCCCACCCTCTCTCCCATTGTCATCCACTTAATTTTGAAGATTGCTGCAGCAGGATCTGCATCGTATCAGCTGCTCTATGGTGGAAGAAAGTGTCAGAGCATCCTCCCAGACCACAGAGCCCAATGAGGACTTGTTTCACACATTTAGGAGGAGAAGGGAAAAGAAGGGAGGAGTGGCAGGCAATGGGATGTTATGCTGCATTCTGCTCAGGACAGGCAAGCACGGTAGATGAAAGGACCTCTTCCAGCAGTGTAGCTCAGGCCGATTAGGAGAAATGGACACACGTGTCCCAGTCATAGAAACAATATTTTTGGCACATCTGCTTGGAGAAAGGAGCTAATAGCTGCCTCCCCAAGAATGGAAAGAATTTTAAGAGGCTGTATCCCAGGTGGCACATCCAGAGATTAGGGAGAATGAAAGAAAAGCAAATGTTTGCAAATGTGGCAGCTGCAGAAAACACCTGAATGGGTTGCACAGCTGGTCACTAAGGGCCACATGCAGGTCACATGCTGCCTTCCATAAGATACCGAGCAGGGGAATGTATAGGTGATGCAAAAGTGTTAAGGTAAATTGGTGGATGCATTGATCAATGGAAACTCTGGGTAAGATTGCTCTCATATCTTATAGATACAGCTGATATGCAATAAAAAATGTGAACACAGTATATTGTCAAGAATTTTTTATGAAATTATCCTTGATACACAGTGCATATAAGCAAGCAAGTATGCAAATAAACATTAAAAGAATAATAAAAATACTCTTCAAAAAGCCATTGAATCACTGTTATCACTTGCATAAGAATGATTATTATTATTATTATTATTATTATTATTATTATTATAACATTTCTATGATAAGGGTATGAGTTGTTAATTAATTAATTAATTGTTAAGATGAATTGTTAAGATCTTAATTAAAATACTGGACAGTCAAAGTAATTCCCCTTACTTCTAATGTCAAAAGAAATTAGTTTACCTTCATAGCTGATATTTCCAGCAAGATATAGTATAACTAGCTCCTTCAGTATTATTGCTTGAAAGGTATAAGAAAGCATATTATAAAAATCTTTAGGTGTCACTGATCATATAATGAAGAGCAAGCATTTGCTAGAATGTTACAAAGATAAAGTGGCTTCAAGAAATATGGATATTGAAATCTAGATATTAAAAAGGAAATATGCTTTTAAAAGTCACATGATAGAAAATATATTTTGTTCTGTTGAAGAAACCATAATTCCCAAACCTGGTGGATAGCCAGATGTGCTATACACAATGGCATTTAAGCTATTTCATGGCCTGAGAGATATCTGACAATACAAGATACATATGCCCCTAATTGGCCATGACTAATGGATGATGGCTACTTGGAACTGGAAAGCAAAATTCAATTACTCTGTTTTTGAGGCTAATAAACAATTTTTTTCAAACATTGTCCTGGGGGTGGGTGGGGATAGAGTAGAATTTAAATCTACTTAGTGACTGCTTATATATCATTGGTCTAATTAATGTTATAAGAATGTTGCATAGCTTTGTAAGACCTATGTGAGTATTTGGTTTGTTGTTGCCAGAGAAACATACTGTAAATATAAAGCCACATAAACTGATACTATAACCATGAATATACAGTTACAGAAATAAGTTAGCACACCCCATACATAACAGAAGGCTTATTATTCTTTATAAACACTCAGGAGTTGTATAGGAAATTGAACTGCTAGAAAGTGATCAAGAATTAACATGCCATAATTACATAACAAAAAATTCCATTCCTAACCAAAACATGATTGCATCTACTTTTCCCTCTATCTATATATGTACTTTTCTGACCACAAACCCCATTGAACTCAATGCGACACACACACACACACACACACACTGGGGTGCGGGGTGGGGGGGATTGCACTGTTAATTTGCTTTTTTTTCTAAATTACTGATTGTACTTGAAGACAGTTGCAGCATAATTTTCTACCTGCCTACTCAGAAGTTCTATGTGAATTCAGTGGGACTTACATGGAAGTAAGTGGGTGCAGAACTGTAGCCTTCAGTTTCCAAAAAACTATCTCCAATAACTCATGGAAAGCAAGTTCACCTGTGTGTTAATCCATGTCATGGCATTTGTTTCACTCTCATGGCTTGATTCACGTCTCAGTCAGGTCTCCTATGGGATGACAGGTGGTCAAAAGTTCTTCCAGTCCAAGTAGGAACTATTGCCTACATCTCAGTCTCTCCCTTTTGTCTTATGCTATGGTTGCCCTCAGCGCAATCTAGAGCCAGGCAGTGATAGCCCTCCTCAGGACACTGAAGGCAAGCTAGAGATTCCTCTGGAGAAAACCTATTTGCATGTTCATACTTATTGTTCCACTCCTTCACAAAACTTCACTGGGATCATCTGTGTGCCTTAACTTTCACAGGCACAATAGGAATGCAAAACAACTTTGCCTTATTGTTGGTAAAGTTGCCTTTTTGCTTTACTGCTGTTGGTGTGGTAGACAGTGGTGGGGTACCATACTGTAAGCTTAGAAGAAATAGGATGCAAGGTACAGCTTCATATGGTTCAAATACATTTTCTTCTTTTTTTATGAAAAGCCTCTCTGAGTTGGGGAAATATATTTTATTTCCTAATACGGACATAAAGTGTCTGTTTTGGTTTCTTCTCCCATAATGACAAAAGGCTATTCCCAAGATATGCATTGTGCTTCGTGCTTCTGATTCCAGCTTACAAACACTATATTTTGAATCAGTGTATTATGTGAACATGAAAAGGGAGCCTTTCCCGTCGACAAGACACCTCTAAGCTGAGGGGTTATGGAATGTATTCATTTCCTGCACATATATTGACTGCAATGAAGGCTTCTCCTACCACAGGTACTTTCACTGACTCCATGAGATTTGATGGTGTTTTTTAAAGAGGGGTATATATTTTCTGTGTTCTCACAAAGTATTGGGGTTTTTTTCTTACAAAGTATTCTTTTTCATTTCAAAGTATTTTCCCATTCCATATAATATTTTACAATTCAATGCAATACCTATTTACCCAGAAGTAATCCACCAATCGTTCAATGTCCATACTTCCTCTCAGGTATGTATGTAAAGGTGCTCAGGCTTAGAGATGAGATACATATTCTCTTCTGTGGATGGGACCATTTCTCCTGAAGAGGGTGGGTGCATGTCAGTCAGAGTTTTGACCATTATGCCTTGGATTACTGTGCTCAGAAACCAAGCTAGTAAGAGAATCTGGCCTCCTGGAGGCACTGCCCTTGGCTTCTCTGATACTATCAAATCTCCTCACCATGTTGGTGCACATCCAGGAGGTGCCTGTGTGAATGATATACACGTCAAAGCAATAAATAACCAATCTGAATGTGATAATGGGCAATCTGAAGATCCATATGGTTAGATGAATAACTTATATCTGATTACAGTGACCCTGGAGACATATGAAAGTGATAAATGCACAACTCAATAAAGCTGCTTACTGTTAATGCAGATGAGTTCCTTTCCTTTCTGGATATTTAAAATGCTGACAGCCATCACATCAACATCTGGACATTACTGAACTCATTAAATTAAAATAGTGCTAATAACACTTATAAAAATAATGAAGATCAACCTTTCTGTTTCCATAAATGTGTTCCACAAATAATTCCTTATCCGCCTTTGTCTTCTTCTAGCATATAAAACAACGCATATTTCTTTCTATGATTTAGGTGCAGACAAGAACAAAGTGAGTTTAATGTTCAAATAGGTTAGATGGAAGTACTTTTTGCATATCACACAAGCTATGTAAATGAAAAGAAGTCCTGAGATGGGAAGTAGACATTTTCAACCATGTAACAAACAGACTCTTTCGGATAGTCTTGTCTGTTAAAAAAGGAAAGAAAAGAAAAAAGAAAGGAAATGTGTGTGTGGGTAGGTGAAACTATAGTTGGAAATGCCAAGACATTCAGTAGAGTAGGACCAACACCTCTGCTATAACACATGACCCATAATCACCTCCTCAGCACTAAATATTTTAAGTGTGTTTGTGCCTGTCCCTTTTATTGAGAAAAGAATTGAGGGGTTTGCTTGTGTTCTAGTCTCTAAAAGGATGCCTGGTTGTGGTTAATTGCTCTGCTTATTTGTGGCAGCAGCCATTTCAACGGTGACGCAAGCTACAAATCAAAGGGCCGTGTCAACCTCTTACATTATTCAAGCAACTTTACATGAAAGAGATTGAATGGTGTTTGTGAACTTTATTACTCAAGGTGACAAGTTAATGCATGAATGATGGCACAAATCTTTGAGAGAAGAATTATTGTGCCTGTAAAACTAAATAAATATCTAAAGATGCAGGGCTCTCCCCCCACCAGAACTCATACTGAAGTAGTATACATTATTGAACATGTTAAATTGAAGTTGACATGAAGTGTCAACAGTGCCGGTTGGCTGCCTATTATATAATATATTCAACCAAAAGGAAGTCTGTTTAGAGAGTGGGTATTTTATTTCTATATTTAAAATTTACTTTAATAATGGAACATTTGAGAGAGGTCAACTAGAAGATCTCTTAAGTCATACAAGTATGCTTTTCCCATTTCAAATATATGCAGGCAGAAACAAATACAACTGTTGGAAGTCCTTTGTAAAGTCAGAGGCGTACACTTATATCAATACTTTTAGGTGACACTGACATAAGATTTATAAATATGTATTTCAGGTTCCCCATTTTATAAGGTGCTTACATTCTAAAAAGTCCTTCAGCAGTTTTTAATGCAGTTTTATTGGACTCTCTTTCTTTTCTCTTAAATTCAAAACTGGAACTTTAATATTTCCAGTAACTGTTTATTCATTCATACATTACAACCATACCTTTAAGTTGTTCACAGTTTGGAACAGAAATGAAATGACTTTCCTAGAGAAGCAAAATCTGAAATCTTATGCCAGGAAATCAGGAAAAAGATTTATTTCTGGGCTGTCCAGTTTGGATCCCACTCAAAACAACTCTGCTATTTGTCCTTGTCTTGCCTAAATACATAGCATTGCTTCCAGTCTCATGACATTGCACATGCTTGTAACAGTCATTCAGGCTATCTTTTAATGTGCTTGGACTTCCTTAGGTTCTCCCATTCATGAATAAGTATGTGACAAGTCACCCCATTACATCCATTAAACTAGATCATCATGGCAAAGCTCCTTAGAAGCCCTTTAAAAAAAAAAATCAAAATGTAACAATCCTCACAGAGAACTATTTCTGAAGCTCAGCTCTAATCTGGGATACCAGAGATCAAACCTGGGACATTTTGCAAGCAAAGCATGTACTCTACCATTGATCTGTGTTGTCATCAGGCAAGCTCTATTCATGAATACTCTTTCTCATCTGAAAATTGTGTTACCTGTAATACTTTCGAAAATGCATTGAAAGCTGTTGGTTCTGTATCTAAAACTATAACCTGCTCTTTCTCAGGTGAAAACTGTTTAGAAAAAAAGTATAACTTCAAAAATCTCAGATAGGGTTGCATTTTGGTGCCCTCTTGATGTTTTCTTGTCTATTTATGGGCAGAGAAATTCTCCAACTTTTTTTCTTTGTGTGGTGGTAGAGAGGAGAGTTCACCATTAGCAATAACACAGATTCTTTCATTTGTTCTTGTTGTTTCTAACCTGGCCACGATTTCACATTTTCTTCAATGTCCTGGTCATAATATTGGGGCATTGTGGGGAGAAAAATAGCAGCAGCTACAAATAATGATGGAGAATATTTGAGAGAATTTGCAAGTCAGCTTCAGTGAGCTGGTTTCTAGAGTAATAAAAGAGCTGGCATAAGAACTCCCAGAACCACTGTCTATTATCTTTCAGAAATCAGGGAGGATAGGAGAAGTGCCAGATGACTACAGAAGAGCTGATGTTATATGCATCTTCAAGAGGGAAGGAGAAGGACCTGGGAACTACAGACCCGTCAGTTTGACATCAAACCTTGGGGAAATTCTGGAGCAAATTATAAAGCAATTTATATTTATATTTAAATATGCTGAGAACCATATAGTGATTACAGGAAACCAAAATGGATTTGTCATTTGTCAATAACAAATCCTGCCAGTCTTATCTGATTTCAGTTTTTGATCTGGTAACCTTCCTGGTGGACTATGGGAATACTGTTGACATAATATATCTTAACTTTTACTAAAGTGCCCCATGATAACCTGATTAACAAACTATCTAAAATGGTTTAGATAGAACAACTATTATATGAATCCACAGTTGGTTACAGAATCAGACTCAGAGTGCTCATTGATGGCACCACAGTAGAAGAAAGATGCAGAGAAAGCTGAAAGAATTCAGAGGATGGCAACAAGAAGGATCCAGGGACTGGAAACAAAGCCAATGATGACAGATTGAACACACTGAGCAAGTTTAACCTTGAGAAGAGAAGACTGAGGGGAGATATGATAACACCATTCAAGTATTGAATGAAAGAAAGTTTGTCACACAGAGGAAGGCCAGGATCTCTTCTTGGTCATCCCAGAATAAAGGACATGGAATAATGAGCTCATGTTATAGAAGCCAGATTCTAGATGAACATGAGGAGGAGCTTTCTTACTGTCAGAGTAATACAATGATGGGACCAGTTACCTAGGTAAGTTGTGACTTCTCCCACATGAAACTGGATGGTCATCTGAGAGGGATGGTTTAACTGGGAGTCCTGCACTGAGCAGGGGGTTGGACCTGGTAACCTTCTTGGCTCCTTCCAACTCAATTATTCTTTGATTCTATGAATGGGATCTATTCAGACATGAAGGTTGCAATCCTATACACATTGAATTGAACAAAACTTACTTTTGAATACAGATGCTTAGTTAGTTGACAGTTCATGGATAGCCCCCCATCCTGGTCACTGAGTAATATCTGCACAGTCCTAATGCTCCTATGCAATGGGAAATCCAGTTAATGCATGAGTTTCTATGTAGACATTGAATTAATTGGAAAAAAAAACTGGCAAGGGTTTTTCATGCACTGGTAAGCTCTTGTCTAGATTATTGTAATGTTTTTTATGTGGGGCTTCCCTCAAGCCAGTTTGTAAGCTTCAGTTAGTCCAGAATAGGGCAGCAAGGCTGCTGATGAGCACTGGCAGATATGATCATAAAAAGCCAGTCCTCTACCATTTTCAGTGGTTACAAATTGAAGTCTGGGCCCAATTCAAAGTGCTAACACTTGTGTTTAAAGCCCTAAATGGGTTGGGGCCAGAGTATCTAAAGGAGCACCTCTTCCCACATATGCCTACCCAGCCCCTCAGATTATCATCAGAGGCCCTTCTGAAGGAACCGCCTTCTCAGGAAATAAGGAAGGTGGCTACAAGAAGAAGGGCCTTTTTGGCAGTGGCACTTCTACTTTGGAAGCAGCTCCCCAGAGAGGTTCACCTTGCACCTTATTTGTATTCTTTTCAGCATCTGGCAAAGACCTTTTTATTTTCCCAGTATTTTAGTCATCCATTAGAATTATTTTAATAAGTTTTAATATTTTATCATTGTTGTGATAATGTGTTGATCTATGGTTCTGTACCAATGGCATGGTTTTATTTGTCAGAATGCAGGATCTCATTGCTATATTAGTTGTTATTTTTAAATATATTTTATTGCATATCTCTTAATTTGTGTTTTGATTTTTCTCCAATTTTTGTGATGTTTTGTGATTTTATATTTTTACTCTTTTGTTGTGTGTGTGTGTGTGTGTGTGTGTGTGTGTGTATCTTACTTTGTAACCCACCCAGGCAGCCATATGGCTAAAGGAGCTGGATTAAAGTCCAATAAATAATATTAATATAGTAACAACAACAGAATTTCAGTGCAGAAACAGCAACCATTATTGCAGCCCAACCACAGTCTTCACACTTTCAATATTGGCTCTTTATTGTAATTGAATTATCTGATATTGCTTCCAAATCAGGATGCAGTCATTTCTACAATTGACAATATGATCGGGATTCCAAAATGTGTACAAAATTCTCCTAAATTCTTTCAGTTCTTTGAGATTTTCTTTTGGTTTTAGGACTGTTAATTCTACATAACGTTGCTACAACAGGGCTGTCCTTCTTTTGTTATATTTTTCTACAATCATCATTATATTAAATCCAAATAACTGTTGCCATTTTCCCTCTAACTGAAGGATATTCAGACTATAAAAGTTCTGAGAACAATTAGCAAAAGTGTGATCTATACTGCAGATGCTAGGTACAGCTGCTGCCACTGGTTCTTCAAATACTTATTTCTCATTTTTGGGAGTTGGGCATTTTTATTCCAGTAGGGATTGGGAAAAGGAACAAAAATCTTTATTCCTTCTGCTCAGGAACACAAGCTTTTGTTTATTAAATGATCTCACATTTCCATCAATATTTCAAAAAATGCACATAAAATTTGGTAACATGCATATTTGATTTATCATCAATAAATTAGTTTATGCATTAAGAAGCAGATGCTTAATTAACTCAAGTTTCTCTTAATTGATCAGCAGCTTCCACATTTCACCACTGTATTTTCTTTCCGCACAGAACATTGGCTTTCTCTTCCTATTAATCCATATATCAGTTCTGATGATTTGCTGCACATATCTCAGCTTCAGGTCAAGTCCCTCTGATGAGTCACAATATCTGTTCAGAGAATTATGAGCACCAAAGATTATCTCCCACTGAACCTCTTAACAACAATATCTATATCATCAGGCATCCCTGAAGAAAATCCACTTATCTAATATAAGATGTTCAGAACCTTGCAGATTATTTTAGTAAATCAAATTCATTTTAGGTGCAATGGTTTGTAGGGGAAAGGGGAAAAAGGAACAATTCCTTTGCAACATGCTTTCAGACACATGGCAGCTGGCACCATTGCAGTCACAGCGGAATTCTATTTCTGGCAAAGGTGTGAAGCATTTCCCTGCTAAGATGTTATTAGTTTGCTTACTTAATGGCTTGGTGGCTTCTATCCTTCTTTCTAGGTCAACTGATAAGCTTTCAGGATGCCATACTGGGGAGCAGGCTGTGGTCTTTACCCTTCATGCTCTGTTGGCAGAAATGAGTCTTGGACACTGGGAGAAGATTAATGTGAATCAACCCTAAGGTAAACAGAGTTCCTTTGGCTGCAGGGTTTGATGGGAGAGCCAAAGGATTGCTGCAGGGCATGCACTGGAGATTTAGGAGACTACCATATAGTCCTTCTCTGTATGTTTCATAACTGAGACTTCTCTGTTTCATGACATGAGGCATCATACTGAATAGAGCAAGATCCACGTGAGAAGGGTGGGCCAAGGATTGCAAGTGCAGATATGCATTGTGTAGATGCACTCTTCCCTAGTGAGCCTAATCCTGATGGTTCTTTCCTCTCTGCTTGCACTGTTGAGGGAAGAGTGGTCTGTGTGGTCTGGGGGAGGTGTGGAGCTGCAGTTAAGGCCTTGGGAGCTGCATGTGGACCTTGGTCCATAGCTTGGGCAACCTGATCACAGGAGCCTTATGTAGGTGTTGTAACATTGAAAATGTGGAGGGGTTTTGGGAACAGTAATGTCACTGTTTCTTTCTGCCCTTCCTTATTTTGACCAGGAAGGGCTGAAGTGAGGCAGCAACCATGTTTAGTTTTTCCTGCATAGGAGCCCAAGCAGTGCAGTGGGAATAAAAAATGAAGTAGGATGACCACATTTCAAATTAGGGCAACTTCAAATCGCATAGTTAAAATTAAGTGAAATGACATTTCGCCCCATCTCCTCTTAGCTTTACTGCGGGATCCAAGTACCAGAATAATCCCAGCATGTGCCAGTCTCATGGGCCACTTCCAGGCCTTGGCGGTGCTCTCCTGTGCTGGCTAATGCATGAGTGCTAATGCATTTGGGGTATCATTTTGATAGTACCTTTGAAAAGCTTACTGCATGGTGTCTTCTTTCTCTTACAAACCACTAGGAGGTGTGCTATGCAGGTTGATTTGCTTAGAAGGTGGGTATGTTTTAACTTGCTGGAGATTCTATGACAGCTGGATAGAGAGTTGGAAAAATTCCTCCTCTTCATGCTGGTGCCGGAGGTCAGACTAGATGGCCTGGGAGACCCGTTCTGACTCGCTCTGTTTTCTATGTTTCTATGTTTTCTATGCCAATAGAAGAAAGCCAGAGTATATTTCCAAACCAGCATATAGGATGGTTGGTTAAACTAGTCAGTAGCTGGGATGTCCAAAGCCTGGATATTTGCCATAAGTTGTAACCAATAACCCTTTGGCCTAGTTTGTCCATCTCTCATCACAGCATGATTCTTGCTATGCCTGATTTCTTCTACAACCAGAAATGAAAAATTCTGTTCCCTTCCATTAGACTCTATGATAGGTCAATATTAAAGCAGATCCAGAATGCATTCATAATCCACATTACAAAAGCCTGTGCAGAGTTTTGGTTGAATTTAATTTAAGGACTTTCCTGGCAGACAAGTTCCTTGTGAGAACAGATTTCCATGTGTTACTGGTCAGATTAGTATATTTCGCATTGCTTGAATTTTCAAAGAAGAGACAATCAGACCCTTTGTTTCACAGGGCCTTATCTCAGATGAAAAGCTACTTCCATTAGCGAATATGCCAGCTTATTACATAAAGCATCCCACCCAGCATTGTACAATTAATACCAGCTTATAAGGTTGTAAGGTTATAAGGCCAGTGGTTACTCAAAGCCCTGTGAATTTGTGTCACCCCTCAGAGTTTTCACAGTCTTTGATGAGTGTGTGTTTGATGAGTTTTGAGACAGGAGTTGGATGGAGAAAGCTCCTATGGGATTTCTCATTGGCAGAAGCAACTTCTAGGCTATGACTGTGTGACTGCTGCTGTTTTGGAATGAGTGCTTCCTCTATGAGTGCTTGCTTCCTCCGCCTTTGTCCTCTCTGGCTCTACCTCTTCATCCATCCACAAACACACAGACATACCAGTGTTTAAAAAGACAAGCAGTGGCTGGTATAGCAGTTTGCTAAAAGAAACAGCTTACTGCTTTTGCAATGAAGTCTAGAAAGTTCATTTCTGACCTCTCATGTATATGGGGCCGTGGAGCCTAGAACATCTAAGCTGCACCATAATAGGCTGAACCATGTGTTTCCTCACTGGAGAACCACCATTGGTTTGGACTGCTGATGTCAGCAGGGAAGTCTAGTCCATCAGAAAACATGCACTTCCATGGTGTTAAGGATCCCTTTCCCCTTGCAATGGTTATGGGTGATGACAGGATTGTCCCACTTCAGTTGCTCTGTAATAGTAGTTTCCACTTGTGAAATGCTTTTGCATTGACTACCATGCAAAGAAAAAAAAGTGCTGATATTCTTTTTTTCTGAAGGAAATGTGCTTTGAAAAGATGTCCTTAGAACTTCCTGCTGCATAGAAGTGAGGAGTATGGAACATTATGCTGGTGAGTGTTAACTCTCAAAGAGGATAGCACTATCACCAATTTGTAATGTAAAAGAACTCGCACGTTACATTCAAAGGCTTTAACAATGCACTATGCAGATTTCTGTATTATAACTCCCACTAGGGATTTCTTTTCCAGATAAAGTAGCTGGATGCTTTAGTAGCTGGATCAATTTGTTGAATAGTACAGTGGTCTAGGTCCTTCAGTGATAAGCAGCAACTCTTCAAATCTTTCTAATTTTTCAAAACCGTTGGAGACTATTTGGTGATTTACAGCTGACTGCAGTGCAAAAGACAATAACTTAAGCATGATTCAAAAGGTATAGCAAATTGGGTGATGGTACAGCTGCATTTGTGTTTTCAGACTGTCCAGGGCTCAATCTTATACACAGCCCTCTCTGTGGTTACTCTTACTATTTAAACCTTATCCCTGTGAGCCAAAAGGGTATTTTTAATATTCAAGCATACAGTCTTGACCTGACAACATGAGTCAGCTTGCAAATTCAGGACCTAGTTTTGTTCCTTTCCAGTGCCTCGTTACAGCACATTGGTCACATGTGGAAAAAAAGTCAGCCCACACCTATTTGCAAGAATTGTGACTTTGTGATACAATTAACTGATCTAATGAAAATCAGTTCAAAAACCTACTAGTAGCATTCCATATAGCTATTTTTGCTCCCCCTTCTCCCCCAAACCCCCTATTACTTATCAGTAGGCACTCTGAAAGTGAGGGATGTGTGAGCAATCGGGTGGGTTGGCAGTGGAACTCCATTGGATTCCCTTGGCTCAGCTCTCTGGCCCATGTTGTCCCAGCTCTAAGACCAACTTAGCATCCAGCGTACCAAGCCATCAGTGTGGAGTCCCTCTTCTGAGGGCTTTGCATATGCTGTAGAGGAAGGTTGTCTAGTTGCACAAGAGGGTCAGGATTAGGATCCTCAAAACCCTACTGTAAGCTTCATTTATACAACTTACTGACTTACCAATTTAGACCCACCAAGCAAGGTGACACCTGTCACACCTGTCTTCTAGGTCTAGGTCTGTGACAGCCTCAGTTTTGGAAACACATATAAAGAGCTATAACAAAAGACATGGCAGTTCTCTTGTAGGCTGTCATGCATACCTTGTGGTTTCCTATAGCTTGGTGAGTCATAGAGTGCACAGGCATCTTCTAACCCAGAGGTGGGGTGTGTAGTGCTCCCGAAGTTGCTAGACTGCAATTCATTTTGGTTGCACTGGCTAGGGCCAATGGAAGTTGCAATCCAACAATGTCTGACTGGCCAAACAATACTTGTACTAATCTTAGGCATTCTTCTCCATGCCTTTTGGGTCCATTAGATTCATAAAGTTCCTAGCTTAGAGGGGCTGCAGTCTTCAAGCTACTTCCCATGAAAACACTAGCTTACATACACAGCTGTAGAACTGTATTGAAACCAATCTTTGTATGAATTGATTCCTACATCTTTTTAAACTACTTAAGAATACAATACAAAAATACATCAACAACAACAAAAGGAAAAAAAACTTCAGTACAAATAAAGTGAATTATATAAATCAACATTAAATATAATTAAGATTATGTAATACTGAAAACAAAATTTGAAACCCTCCCCACAGGGACCTTTGGTTACATGCTAATTATTTATTAAATCTATATATAAATTTTCTTTCTTTTTTTTCTTTCCCCTCAGCAAGACCCCTTCCCCATCCAAAATTGTACTGAATCATATGAGGGTTTAATACCCTTGCTTTTTATTAATACATATTCAATAAACAAACCCCAAATGTCATCAAAATAATTCTTATTTATTAACCCCTTTTCACCTTAATGCTACAGGTTAACTTGTGATTAGCTTTATTCTATATTTCCTTGTACCAATCACTTAATTGGAAAATAGAATTTTCTTTCCAATTCTTTGCTATTTTTAATCTTACAGCTATTAATAAATTAGTTCTTTAACATCCCATTTACAATTCCTTTAATGAAATAGTGACAACAATGTAATTCCAGGGTCAGCTTCAATGTCTAAATTTGATATTTTACTGATTTCATTTATAACCAATTTCCAAAATTTCACAATATTTCACATGCCCACCACACATGGATATAAGATTCCTACATCTTTGCAACTCCATTAAGGGCTTTTCTAATGACATGTATTTTGTAGCTATGATCCATCTACCATGAAGCATTTTCTCCATCCTCTTGTATGTGTTACTTACCTATTGCCAGGTGTCTTCACCTTGCTATCCTCTGCTAAGTGCTGCTACTTCTTTCCTCATCAGTGTTTCAGTTTCCACTATCCCTTCTTACAAATGGCTCTTCTTTCTGCTGGGTTTTCTCCTTGCTGTGTGTTGTTTCACTGAATTTGTGCTTTTGTTGCTCTTGTTGACCTATCCATTTTAGGCATTGCTGTGTTACCCTTTGCTGCTTTCAACATATTAATCATCATCCAATTATTGTTTTGGCCAATTAAGTGTTGATTGGGAACAGCACAGCATGGGCTCAGAGAATTACAGACTAGTAGCTAGTTAGAGGTAATATATTCTATTTGAATTAGGAAAGCATAGCTCACAGCATCAGTGCTGGCAAATTAGCTTTGCATCAATACCAGATTAAAGTTCTGATTGCCAAAACAAAGGACCAAATAGCCAAAGAGGAAAGAATGTGATGGAAGTGACCGTTTGCTTATCTTACTACTATCGTTGATATATCATTGTTAAAGATCTCTGTAGAAGAGGAAAAGGACAGCTCCTTAGTTCTATTGTTCTTCCTTTGCCTATGAATAAGAATATTCAGGTTATGTTATCAGTTGACTAAATGAAAGCTGATTGACATTTATTAATAGCTAGAGAAGTGCACTGCAAAAAGAGAGTCTGTGCCCTGTGATTGATTTAAACAATTTTTAAAAGAAGGGTACTTTCAAAAAGCACCTATGCATAGCACTTACATTGGATAAATAGTTTTATAATCCTTACCTCACTCACCTTTAACCTCATTTCCATTTGGAAGGAGTACAAAGAGTGGAAAAAGCAGGACACTGCTTTCTGGCTTTGCCTGAGTAGCTCATTGATACTGTCTATGAAATTATCATAGCAAAATAGTGTATCATATTAAAAACAGGAAGGAAGAACTTGGTGAATTGCTATTGCTTCAGTTCTGCCTACTCATATTTTCATTTTTTGGTACATAATCCCAGTACTTACCCTAGAACTGGGATGGCCAATTATGTATGGGTGGTGAAACTATAGCATTACATGTGAAATCAAGAGGCATGTATGATTCAGGTGAGAACCAGCCCTTTTATCACTTATAATTTGATTCCGCCCCTTGGGAACTTTTCAGTGAAACTGTGGGGAAACATTTACAAAACTACCACCAAAATTTGGGGCACATAGGGACCAAAAAAATGCAAGAATTTTGTTCGAATAGCTTTTCTATTCTTTGTGCATGGTATGTTCTTGCCTTTGCTAGTAAATTACTTAGCAATGTTATGAAATAATTTGGAAAGCAAAACCCAAGCTGTTCTTCCTCTGAATTTCCTTACCCCCTTCCTCCCTTTTCCTCATAGGTCTGCTTATTTAGATAATATGATTCTTTCAGAATCTTATGTCTAGATTCTGACTAAATGGTGTTTATTATGCTCAAGAAATAGATATTAGTAATTTTTACTAATGTTTACTAATGTTACAGAATACACCTTATTAATATTAATACTATTTAACACAGATATAAGCAGGATTTTGGGTCTGGGAGTACAGAGGAACCGCCCTGAGGACAACCATAAAATAGTTACTATGGTTGGGCATGGCTAATCACAAAGGACAAGTAACATCCCTGAAGCATTCATGGGAAATTAAGAAGTCAGGAAGGAAATAGAAATTTAATTTTGAAATAAAAATTGGGAGGAATAGAGTGTCTTGGGGGATACACAGGAAAGTGTCTGATGCAGGGAATGCCAGCATCCTGATTAACTTCTTTAAAAATCTCCTGTATTATTTGACACAGCCACCACAGTTGCAAAAAATCTGGCCCCATTTCATATCAGTTTTATTTAATGGAAAATTAAATTTAAGCAACTGCAATGCTTTATGTTACATACCTTCATCCAAATTTAATATTCCCAGAAAAATTAAGAAATACTGTACTAAATTTTAGCACTCACTCTTGAGACCTTTCAGCTCATGAATGTGTCGTGTGCTATTTTAGAAGAGTAAGGCACCTTGGATTGTAAGAATAACACAGATCTGAATATATTTGTTTTCCCATTGTGCCACTAGCTGCTTTTCTGTCTTACTCAGGACAAAGATTTTTATATAGAGCTTTGGCATGCTCCATGAGACATATCACTTGGTGCTTTTTCTTCTGTTTTGTTTGTGGGAACGCTAGATTGCTCTTCACATAGTTTTCTTCTGTGCCTTTCTATATGTTCCATTACAGAACACAAGGATACTGTGTTGTGACTAAAGCAGAATTGTACACAAAATGTGAACAACACTTTTATAGCTAATCATGGTTCTGTCTAGGGTACTGCCAGATTTTCATTGCAAAATGGCACAAAAATGGCTGGAAAACTCAGGAGAGGCCCTGGAGCATAATGGCATTCTGAAAAGCCCCTCAAACTTCTGTGCTTTCGGAAACACAAGTGCACAATAAATGCCTCATGTAGGGAAGTCTACAGGGATGCCATTGCTAGGTAGACACACACAGAGAGAGACATGAATTTAGGAAACAAAAGATGAGTCTACCAACAGTCTCATTGACTGTAGACTTCAATCAAGAATAAAATGAAAAATAGAACAAAACAATGAACCAGAAGACATAAAAGCAAGATGCCAGTAAGGACTATGTAGCATCTCCCTGAAATTTGTTGCCTGACTTAGCTTGACAGCATTAGAAAAGAAATCACTTTCCCCCTCTGAAATATGCATTCAAATGTGAGTTTCATTAAATGCACATCAGTATGTTGCTACCTGTTCCAGTCAAGTCTGATAATGAACATGATGCAGAGATAATACACCTGTCTGGCGGAAGGGGGGTGATCAAGATTGGGCTGTGTAAGTGAAATTGGGATGAATAGGCCTGTTATGAGCAATTCTGACTTTAATATCCTTAATTACTTCTTTGCATGACACTGAAACCCATCTAGTAAAGTAAAAAAAATTAAATTCTCTTGACACTTAGAGTCAGCCAATAATGTTTCATCTCAAGAAGCTTTGGTCATCTGTAGTTAACAGCAAGTGTCTGCAGGAGATAATCAAATAGATAATGGAGAATTAGTGTTACTGTCAACTTGAATGTATAAATGGTTCTCAAAGAAATTGAAGTCTACAACTGGAGTAGCATAAGTCCTTTCAGGATTAAATCTCAACCATCCAAGTTGAAAATCCATTGGAAGAAGGATTCCTTTCCTGAATCAAAGCACAATAATTTGATATATAAAATTCTCCGTGTAATAGCTGCAGGGCTGGGACAAACTATTATGCTAACTAAGCTATTAAGAAGGGATACAGCTGGCTTTAGACTTCTACTAGCAGGTGGTGATCTGGCAGCATCCTTGGAGAGAGGTCCTCTTCCTCATGGTGGACTCATTCAGCATTATTTATGGTACAGAAAATGGTCTCCATTCTTTTGCTTCACAACTGGCAGCCTGTTCAGTCTAAAAAGCAGCACGTGCTTTTTTAAATATGGCAATTAGAGCATGCGTGGGCAAAGTGCCTGTGGCCACATGGACATGAGTGCTGACAAAGCAGTCTGGGATTGGCTTACATGTAGAAGCCATGGAGGGCCGCAGACCTCTGTTCCACACAGGGCCTAAACCAGGGACATTGCCAGGCACTCCAGTGATTGGACAGTACAAGCCCAGGAGACACAAACCTGGTTAAAAATTGGAATAAGCAACTTTATGCATATAGAGTAATATTTTGAGGGCATTGATAGAAATTATTTGCATTTCACCAAGGACAAAGACAGCCAATCAACTGCCTGTTTTAATCGCCGCCCCCCCCCCCCCAGTAAATAAATTGCACCTCACTCCTGCTTCATCCAGCAGCTCGTCTTCAGTTATGATTCATTTGCAATGACCGGCTGAGGACAGGGGTGAAAAGTAGCAGGCAGGTTATTCATGGGTCCTTTCCCACACGCATCCCTCTGCTCAAAATGGCAATGTGTGCCTCAAAATGGAACTTCTTCGAAAGAATGCTCATTCAAAATCAAGCCAAGACCGAATCAGGGAAAGACACTCAGTTTCCCTATTCCTATCCAGAGCCTGCTGAAATTTCCTTTCAGTCAAATATCCATATATCAATCATCATTTTTTTCACAAATTCAATTCAAAATAAAGTGGGAGCCAACTGGGTGACTTTGGGCCAGTCACAGACTCTCAGCCCAACCTACCTCACAGGGTTGTTGTTGTGGGGATAAGATGGAGGAGGTGAATGATGTAAGCTCCCTTGAGCCCTTTGTAGGAAAAAGGTAGGATGTAAGTAAATAAAAAATAATAATTCCATCACTAAGGAGGCAGATACAAAGTGCCATGTGGTGGGAAGAGGTGAGGGTGGAAAGCGAATGGGAGAGAGGAAGGAAGGAAAAGACAAATCCTTGTGGATGAGGAGTTGTAGGAGCGGGGAAATGGAACAAGAATTGGACAGTATGGAGGAGACAGCAAGAGTCTGGGAAGTGAAAGGGGGGTGGCGGTGGTAACAGTCGTGGTAGGATGGGCCTGGAGGGGTGCTTTTGTGGGGCTGTGTCCCCACTTCTCTTTTTCATGCGTGATCTTAACATTTGTGTGCAGCAGATTTCCCTTTCTGTGCCACAGGTTTCTGACCATTGGGATCGAAACGACTGCTCTGCTTCTGCTGAGCCCTTGGCTTTGCACCAGTGATGCTGCCCTCAGCCTTAGCGGGCACCTGCAGCCATAGGATGGTTTCTGAGCTCCTCCAGTGCCAATTTCCCTGAGCAAGATCCGCTGTGGTGCCTTACGCAAATGGGGTACTGGCAGGGTAACAAGAAAACAGCTACTTCTTTGTTGGTTGCAGTTTGGAAAGGAAACTCCAGGAATAAGGCTTTCCCAAAGGGGATGAACAACTTTAAAGGATTTTGCACCATTTCTCAGGGCCCTTTCATGACCATGGCATCCAGGGTTAAGCTGCTCTTTCTCTCTTTTTGTAAAATAATCACAGAGAATAATAATTGGTTTAGACTTCCTGTTTCCTATCTTTTTGTGCTTTTAGCTGATGAAGGCAAGGTAATGAGTCACTGCTTAGGTACACACTAATAGGTAATTGTGCATTTTCCATTTCAGTGTGTTTCAAGGTTTTCCACTTTGCCAAGCAGAACTGCAGTGGTCATACTAAGTTGCAAATCAACAGAAGAACAGCCATCATGAGTGCAGGAGATTGCACAGTTTTCCTGGCTGTCAGTACCTTTGCCATGGCAAAGACATCTTTATGACAGAAAGGTGCTTGAACTGGCTAATCTGTGCTGGTGAGAGTGTTGGACTGGGGGCTGGATGTTCCTAGTTCTAGTCCTCATTTGTCCATAGAGCTCACTGAGTGACTTTGGGTCAGTCACTCACCCTCAGTCTAACTTACCTCACAGGGTTGTTGTTGTGAGGATAAAATGGAACTATGTAAGCTGCCTTGGATTCCTCACCAGAGGAAAAAAGGTAGGATATAAATGAAATGTAATCGTATAAATATTGAGAATGATCTTCAACATTCTTTTTTTCAATCAATGTGTAATCATGCCCTGCCATTGTCCATTCACTTGTTGTTGTTGTTGTTAGTCGCGAAGTCGTGTCCGACCCATCGCAACCCCATGGACAACATTCCTCCAGGCCTTCCTGTCTTCCACTATCTCCCGGAGTCCACTCTAGCTCACGCCGACTGCTTCAGTGACTCCATCTAGCCACCTCATCCTCTGCCAACCCCCTCTTCTTTTGCCATCTATTGTTCCCAGCATTAGGCTCTTCTCCAGGGAGTCCTTCCTTCTCATTGGTGGCCAAAGTATTTGAGTTTCATCTTCACTATCTGGCCTTCTAAAGAGCAGTCAGGGTTGATCTCCTCTAGGACTGACCGTTTTGATCGCCTTGCGGTCCAAGGGACTCGCAGGAGTCTCCTCCAGCACCACAATTCAAAGGCCTCAATCCTTCAGCGCTCAGCCTTCCTTATGGTCCAGCTTTCACAGCCATACATTGCAACTGGGAAAACCATTGCCTTGACTATACGCACTTTTGTTGGCAGGGTGATGTCTCTGCTTTTTAGTATGCTATCTAGATTTGCCATAGCTTTCCTCCCAAGGAGCAAGTGTCTTTTAATTTCTTGGCTGCAGTCCCCATCTGCGGTGATCTTGGAGCCCAGGAAAATAAAATCTGTCACTTCCTCCATTTCTTCCCCATCTATTTGCCAGGAAGTGAGAGGACCGGATGTCATAATCTTAGTTTCCTTAATGTTGAGTTTCAAGCCAACTTTTGTGCTCTCCTCCTTCACCCGCATCAAGAGGCTCTTTAGTGCCATTAGAGTGGTATCATCTGCATATTTGAGTTTGCTGATATTTCTCCTAGCAATCTTGATTCCAACTGGTGAATCATCTAGCCCCACCCTCATGATGTGCTCTGCATATAAGTTAAATAGACAGGGTGACAGTATACAGCCTTGCCGAACTCCTTTCTCAATTTTGAACCAATCAGTGGTTCTGTGTCCAGTTCTCACTGTTGCTTCTTGACCCGCATATAGGTTTCTCAAGAGACAAATAAGATGGTCAAATACTCCCATCTCTTTAAGAACTTGCCACAATTTGTTGTGATCCACACAATCAAAGGCTTTAGCATAGTCAATGAAGCAGAAGTAGATGTTTTTGTGGAACTCCCTAGCTTTCTCCATGATCTAGTGTATGTTGGCAATTTGATCTCTAGTTCCTCTCACTCTTTGAAATCCTGCCTGTACTTCTGGTAGTTCTCGGTCCACATAGTGCTGGAGCCTAGCTGATAGGATTTTGAGCATCACTTTGCTAGCATGTGAAATGAGTGCAATGGTGCAGTAGTTTGAACATTCTTTGGCTTTGCCCTTCTTTGGATTTGGAATGTAAACTGACCTTTTCCAATCCTGTGGCCACTGTTGAGTTTTCCAAATTTGCTGGCATATTGAGTGTAGCACTTTTACTGCATCGTCTTTTAGGATTTTGAATAGCTCAGCTGGAATACTGTCACCTCCACTAGCTTTGCTGTTGCTCAGACTTCCTAAGGCCCGTTTGACTTCACATTCCAGGATGTCTGGCTCGAGGTCAGTGACCACCCCATCGTGGTTATCAGGAATGTTAAGCTCTTTCTTGTATAGTTCTTCTGTGTAATCTTGCCACCTCTTCTTAATCTCTTCTGCCTCTGTTAGGTCCCTGCCATTTTGGTCCTTTATCATGCCCATCTTTGCATGAAACGTTCCCTTCATATCTCCAATTTTCTTGAAGAGATCTCTGGTCCTCCCTATTCTATTGTTTTCTTCTATTTCTTTGCACTGTTCATTTAAGAAGGCATTCTATCTCTTCTAGCTATTCTCTGGAATTCTGCATTCAATTGGGTGTATCTTCCTCTTTCTCCCTTGCCTTTCGCTTCTTTCTTCAGCTATTTGTAAATCTTCCTTCGACAGCCATTTTGCTTTCTTGTATTTCTTTTTCTTTGGGATGGTTTTAGTTGCTACCTCTTGTACAATGTTGCGAACCTCCGTCCATAGTTCTTTAGGCACTCTGACTATTAGATCTAATTCCTTAAATCTATTTGTCAGCTCTACTGTATATTCATCAGGGATATGATTTAGGTCATACCTGAGTGGCCTAGCGCTTTTCCCTACTTTCTTCAATTTAAGCCTAAATTTTGCAATAAGAAGCTCATGATCTGAGCCACAGTCGGCTCCTGGTCTAGTTTTTACTGACTGTATAGAGCGTCTCCATCTTTGGCTGCATAGCACATAGTCAATCTGATTTCTGTGTTGACCATCTGGTGATGTCCATGTGTAGAGTCGTCTCTTGGGTTGTTGGAAGAGAGTGTTTGCTATGACCATCGTATTCTCTTGACAAAATTCTACCAGCCTGTGCACTGCTTCATTTTGTACTCCAAGGCCAAACTTGCCTGTTAGTCCATTCACTTACAAATATAGAAACAGACGGAGTCAGAAGGGGTCTCCCAGGCTGTCTAGTCTGACCCCCGGCTCTAGCCAGCTCCGCTCATGACATGCCTATCATATGCATGTCCATCCTATCCTTGAACACGCTTCAACCACCTCCTCTGGAAGCCCATTCCATACTCCTGGGGGTCTTAACTGTCTGAGAGTACTTCCTGACATCCAAATTGAACCCTGGTTCCCTGAGCTTGGCTCCATTGGAACATGTACTGCGCTCCTCTGCAGGGGAGGACAGGTCTCTACCCACCTCTGTGTGGCATCCCCTCACTTACCTATATATTGCCAACAGATCCTCTTGGAGTCTCCTCTTCTCCAGGCTGAAAAGACCCAGTTCCCTCACTTTTGCCTCATATGGCTTTCCCTGCAATCTGGCCACCATCCTTGTGACCAATTTAAACTGAGAGAAAGGTTAGAATGGAGGGGCATTCACCTAGAAAGATACACTGAGGCAAGAACAGCAAATACAGATTTGGCCTTAGTATCGACATTAACACAGTGATGTTCCTGAGGAGAATAATAGTGACTGTCACTGCAAGAGACAATGGCAAATGTCTTTAAATAGAAAACTTTAAAAGGCAAGTCTCCCACAAAAGTATTTAGATGTGTTAACCCTTCCTCCCAAATCAATGAAATGCCTATCCCTATTTTGCCACTCTCAAACAGGGCTGAAGATTGAGTGGGTGGTATTTGCTATAGCCCTTGGATACCCATAACCCATTGGCACTCAATCAGAATGTGATATGGGTTTTATTTCTAACTGCATTTCTTTCTGATGCTGCCAGGTGACTTAGAATATTTCTTATCTGTGAGGACCTACTAGAACATCAAGTTATTTATCGGGTAATTCATGTTAATGCTCCCACAATCTCTATATTTAATCTGAGAGGTGCTTTGTCTAATGCCAATGTTTCATGCAAATTTCCCAATAAAGCACTTAGCACTGCAAGCATTCATGGACCTACATCTGCAGGCCCAGCTAAATTGTCTATGCACACTATATCCTGTTTCATTCACAGCAAACAAGGAGAATACTTGCCCTGTGTTTATTTCCATTTATTACATTTATATACTGCCCAATAGCTGAAGGCTCTAGACATAGCTTCTTTCCCCAACTGGAGCAATCATGATTATCAAATTATATTCTTGAATCATATTTCCTTTCTTATTATCTTTCTCACACTACACCTTTTGTGTTCTTTCTGCCTTTTCTGAATAGCAGTAGGTTATTTTTTTATCACCTTAATAAAATTGCAAGAATTCATTTTTTTCGCTAGTTAATCATATTTGCAAAACTTGGTATGTTAGCTCAGTGTAAGAGCTTAGTTCCTATGCAAATTAGTAAAATGTTCTCCCTTTTTGGCAAAATTTACTAAGCATATTTTCTTGCAAGACTTTAGCTCTTTTGCTAAGCAATACATTCCTAGTATACAGTTCCTTGACCACTCTGTTTTAAATCCATATTTAAAAGGTCTTAATCAACTTACATTAAATTCAAACTCCCATATACAATCTAATTAACAGACTTAAAAGCCTCCTTATCTGAGTTAATACTTGCATCCTGGACAAATTCCAAGGCAATTATGTCTTGCCTCCCTAAATTTTCCTTGCAGTTTAATTGGAATTTCCCCTCTTCTTTATACAAAATGGTACAAGTACTGTGTAAAACTGCAGATGATGCCTGATCCAACCCCAAAGGAACTGTATTTTCCAATTTCAATTAACACAGAGTGAGTAGAAAAGTATAAAAGCCATAATAAATGTGGCAAATTTAAGAGGAATGGGAAGGAGGGAGAACAGGAGATACTAACAAAAGAGACAGAAGCTAGGCCTTTTAATATGGATAGAGTTGATTGGGAAGGCCAATGTGTAGTTTCTGGAAATTCAGAAACTACAACTGAGCACTCCCTTGGAAGAAGCAGCAGCAACTGGGCTGCTTTGGCCACATTCCCCCACAATCTTACATCAGACACTGGGACAGGAGAGGAGAGGAGAGGAGTAGACTTGGAAGGAGCCATGAAGGCAATAGGTCCCACCCCCTGCTGTTGCATGACACCAAGTCACACCATCCTACTCAGATGGCTGTTCAGTTTCTTTTTGAATGTCTTCAGAGTGGGAGAGTCCACCACCTCTCCAGATAGCTGGTTCCACTGTCATATTGCTCTGGCAGTGGGGAAGCTTTTCCTGATCTCCACCCTGAATCTAGGTTGTCGCAATTTGAATTGATTATTCTGTGTTCTACTCTCTGGCAGCAGCAAGAAGAGATCTTGACTTTCCTCTTTATGACAGCATGTGAGGTACTTATAGAGTGATACCATGTTTCCCCTCAATCTTCTCTTCTCAAGGTTGAACATGCCCAGTTCTCTCAGTCTCTTCTCATACGGCAGTGTTTCCAAACCTGGATTGTTTTTGTTGCCCTCTTCTGGACCCTTTCTAATTTTTCTGCATCTTTCTTAAATCTTGGTGCCCAGAACTGGACACAGTATTCCAGATGAGGTCTTACAAGTGAGAAATATAGAAGAACTACTACTTCTTGCCATTTGGAAGTAATACTTCTGTTAATGCATCCCAAAATAGCGCTTGCCATTTTGTGCAAAACTTCTGCCCTGCAGCTGCATCCTGATCCTGGTGCCCTTAGTGTAGCTGCTCACTGCCTGCATCCCCGACCAGACAGGAAGGAATTCTGGGGACAGGGCGGTGCACCCAAGGAAGCAGTCTCTGCAGTGATTTCCCACCTATTATTTATTTATTCCTTTAAAATATGGGTGGCAAACCTCCATCTTAGGGTCAATCTGACTCTCTTTGGGACTCAGTCTGGACATGCAGGGTTCCTTCAATGACTACATCCCTTTCCCTCACCCACTGATGGTGTGATGGCTTTTCTGAAGTTCTTTCTCCATGTTAAATATTGAAGTGCCTTTCAGAAAACTGGGTGGGTTTGTTGTCATACCCCTTTGACCCTACTTGTTTGGCTTTTGGTTCGACTGACCACTGGAATGCAGCCCCACGAGAGCTTCTCCTAAATTGAATTTGCTCTGAAGGCAGTTTTCCATGCCCAATTTAAAGTATTTTTTTACTCCACTCTTTTACTGACCATTTCTGTGAGGTCTGTATAATGGAAACGACAAAAACACTATGAAGCACTGTGCCACCTTACTGACTGTTTGATATTTTCCATGTAAAATTATGAGCATTCATATGGCTAAATGAACACACTTGCCAAATCCATAAGGATTTTAATGGAATTACATCCCATTTGTATCACCCCATTTCCTCTCTATCACCAGGACCAGCTATTAATGATCCACTATGTCACATCTTTGGGTTTACAGATTATAGCCTACAGTGATTTACTCAAGTATAAAATTGCAATTTGCAGCTTTAATTGGTGCATTTATAGCAGTACTTGGTGCCTGTTTACTTTTCAGATAAAGAAGATACACATTAATGATTCTAAAGTTAGATGGCACAATTCATATAATCTTATTCACACATCGCAACTTATGTGCAGGTGGATTCCTGTTCCATTTCCCCCATTTACCTTGCTAGACTATCATATGTAGACCTTGCAAGCTAGTAAGTACATTGACACAGGAGGAGAAGACTTAGAATGTCCCCCAAATATAAAAAGTATACGTCTGTTATATTAGTACAACATTTGCTGACTGAGCTGGTTTCATCTGCCATTTGTCTAGCATAAAGAGACAGGGAAGTTATAGAGTGCCAGTTCACACAGATTAAGAACTGGAGATCTTTTCCCACCTGCCTTTCATCTCATCTACAGAATCATTTGGAGAAATCTTCAGAATGGAACATGAAGGCAGCCTGCAGTGATTTCTGCAAGTGTGATCTAAATTCACATCCAGTGTGACATGGAACTAACTGTGCACTACAGTCCACAACTTATTAAAATCTATGGAAAACCTCCATGTCTGTCTACAGTATCATTGGCATGGAAGTTTCTTGCAGTTCTGCAGAAGGGGAACCTCAAAGGGAAGGAGGAGGAACTGATTATGACTATCCTTGTACAGCAAATAGAGTTCACCAGAACGATTTCTGTGTGATTTCATGCATTTATGTGCATGGATTGACTCTTTCTTGAAACAAATGACATGCATTCTACACCCAAGAGGTTCATGCAACCAATGTCAAATGCACAAGGCAGCTCTTTTAACATAATGTGGCAAAGTATTTTCTTTATATAACTTTTCATTTTTGTGTTGTGAGTGAATAAAATGCCTTCAGGCAAGGCCATAATTATTTCAGGATTACTGGGAGATGACAACAAGGTTTGTGTGGGTTGAAGATAATTTTGAATGATATCACTAGGCAGAATTATGAAATTTCCTGCCCACAGTGAGAAGAGCGGATCAAAGTAGGGCTATTTAATAATGCATTTTACTTTTCATATGCATTTTCCCCTGCAGAAACCTCCTCTCTTTAAAGCACTGGGGTCCATAGCTCAAAGTCAAACTAAGATAAAAAGGAACAATTCCTTGCATTCTGTACAGGCACACATGAAATGGAACCTGGGACAGTCATCTGTATTTTAATTCTTCTTGTCCTTGAATGGTCTAGTTCATAATGAAAAAGGGAAAAGAAAAATAAACTTCATGAACTGACATGAAAGCAAAGATCTGGTAATTTGTAGCATCCAAGAGCAGAAATGCAAATTTTTCAGAAGAGCTAAACTGTGTAGCATGAGGATGTGGATAAAGACCTCCATAGACAGGATACTGAAAACTATTCCTGTGTGAAGTGGCTCTTTCCAAGAAGTAATGCTTGTAAGATGTAAGTTAGGTGTGCTGGGCTAATCACCTGAGAAAACTCTGTCAACACCAGAGACTGTTAAGGGGGATGCAGTGCTGGCTTAAAGTCCCTCCAATCACAAGAGGAGCACATCATAAGAGGTTTACAATAATTACAACCCACAGTCCTGTTCAGTGGAACATGGGAGCCTGCAAATATCTCGCTGAATATGAACAGCTTGGAAATAGGGTTGCTACTGCAATTACTCTCTCCTTACCTGTTTGCTAGAAGGAGAGGGCACATAACTCATTCAGGGGTAGAGTGTGTCTTTGTATGGAGAAGGTCTCAGTTTAATCTTGGCATTTCAGTCAAGAAGAGTCAGCCTCCTTTGAAAACCCATGGACAGCCAGATCAGACCATTATGGTCTGGCACAGTATTAAACAGCTCAGTGTGTTCATCACAATTGGTGTGGCATCTGAAAAGGACTTTGGTGTGCGGAATAGTCATCTGCTTAAAAAAAACTTTCTAGAGTGTCTAGTGAGGGCAGCATTCATAGGCTTCGAAAGTGAGTTATACTTTTTGGTAGCCAGAACTTCAAATTTTTCTACCAGTCCATCCATCTGTCATATTATACAGTTGTGAAAGTGCTTTAAGACTCCACTGGTGAGTATGTAACCTGATCGCACAGAGAAAAGAAAAACTTCCTTTGGTATTCTAAGGAGAATGATATATTTCAGTACATTTGCACACAATAAAATAGAGTATACTGTAGTACATATATATTTGTGCGTGTGGGGTGGAAGGGGGATTATGGCCTCACATGAAAGAACCTGAAGATACTACTTAATAGAATGCATCTTATATCTCTTTCCATGATGGTGTTGCCAAAATGTTAGCATGAAAACGAATAGGCTGTGATATGTTCTTCTCAGTGTCATATCTTGGCATAAAACAGTGTACTTATTGCAAAATATATATACTTTGCAATATACTGCTATATATACTGCTATATTTAATGAGTAAGGAAGCCCATTAAGCTCAATGGGCTAATTTCCATCGGATATAGTGTTGTAGCCTTATGGTATTAGGACTTCTGGATAACTGCTGCTATTGGGTAAGGGTTCAGACCCTCTAACTATAGTGGGATAGCAATGGAGTGTTTGAGAATGTATGATAATAAATTCACTGGAAGCTGCCATCAGGTAGGACTGTGATAAGAATTCCTAATCTAGAATTCATAGGCCATTCACACTGTGCCAGCCCCCTCTACCTTTCATCATTTCCCTCCTACTCTTCAGCTGTCAACAGACACAGTTCCTCAACCACCCCAACTGTTATTCCACGTTACAGCTTTCTCTGTCCACTTGCCTTAACCTGCCACACCTCAAACCATCTTCTTGCCATACTCTTCCAAGCATAAAACACATGTCATGACAAGGCACTGTGGGTCAATTTACTAATGGGTCTTGTCACTGCACAATGGCCTCCATTTAAAATATGCATGCTATGAGGTGTGCACACTGTTTAAGGGTTGTGGGTGGGTTGTCAATGATGCCCACAGCTTACATATTTAAAATGCTAGCCAGTGCATGATGGCAAACCCTGGAGGTATGCTAACCCATGGTGGCTTGTTGTGATGGGCAAACAGACCCTTGGCTTGATTGTATTGCCTTGCTCTTATTGCTGTTGACTGAGGCAGCAAAGCAGCATTGTGGGACCGCAGGTCCAAGGTCCCAGTCTGGCCCTCCTAGGGCCCTAATCCAGTCCGCCACAGTTCCGAGATAGCCATGCCCTTTTCTCCCAGACATTTATTACTTGGTAGTTTCCTGGTTTTTGTGTAGCTTCTGCCCATCCCCCACTCCCAAAGTTGCATCTCTCTGTTGCTGGCAGTGAGCATTTTAAGCGACACTGTGCTGGCATTCTTTTTGAATTTGCCTTTGACTCTGTCACTTTGCCCTTGATTCCATCCACCATGGGAATGCTGCCTGTCAGCTTCTCCGAAATGTAATTTGGAGCTTCCATACCCCTGCTCTAGCTTATATGTTAAAAGTGCAAGTTGCCATACTCTAAAGAGCATTTATTTTTTACCTTCTATAGGATGATGTGGCAAGGTTTGCTTTTGTGTGGGTCCTTTTGCACAGCCACTTTGTTGTTGTTACATGCTGTCAAAGTCATCTCTAATGCACAGAGTCCTCTAAATGAATGCCCTCCAAAATTTCCTGTCCTGCTCGAATATTAAGCAAGGAAATAACTACATGGAGACATCTTCACTCCAGAAATGGTTGTAGTTATTATTTTTTACTCTGGCTGGCTTTCCCCCTTTCAGGTCAGAGAGCCTACTAAGGAAGGCTTGCAAGCAGCATATAAACAACAACATCACACTAAGCAACAAATTAATATCATCAAAATCATTAAAATTTTTAAAAATCATCAGGAGCTCCCTGCAGAGTTTTGCTGTTCAAGGTCACATTAGAGATCGAGACCCATTAGAAGCAGGGCTTTAAAAGTTGCCCAGCAATGGAGTCTGAGGAACAGATTAAAGAGAAGCACAGTTTATCTGCTCTTAGGCTTGCCACTGTGATGGAATGCATGCACATTTCTGTTTGCATTATATCATTATTACCACACTGCATTTATAAGTCACCATTTTTCCTTTTCCAAGGAACCCAAGGTAACTTACTTAGACTCTGTATTATCCTTACAAGAACAACCCTCTAGGGTAAGTTAGGCTAAGAATGAGTGACTGGCCCAAAGGTACCCAGTAAGCCTTGTTGATAAGCAGGGACTAGAATCTCAGAGTCTCAGCTCTTCAGTCCAACATGCCACATGGCTATGCGTCCACCCTCCTTTAACCTCTGATTGGTGACTCTTCCCCCCCCCCCTTGTTTGATGTGTGTGTGTATGTGATGCATAAGTGGTCATCCTGCAGTTTTTTTGGAAATGTCCACATCTCTCTCTGTGTTAAACAAAAGGACTACTTTGCTGCTAAATTGCCTTGAGTGTTAACATAACTTATCAAAACATTACTTTGCTATGCAATTTGAATTATATAGGATAGATAGATAATTAGATGAGTAAATGTGCCTGTTTGCAGGGTTACAAGTACCCCTTTGAGTTCACTCTCCACCAGGGAAATTTCTGTAAAAACCACTGGTACACTAGATGGCATTTTAGTATAGCTGTCATATTTTGAACCTCTTTGCCAAACCAGTGCCCGTGTATACAATGCTGTTGAACTCCCATTTGCCTGGTCATAATTCATGCAGAAATGAGTCAATTGGTTTTCTGCTGAAAAGCTCACAGAAATGTGGCTGGGAACCATGCTGGTTTGGCTCCAAAGTTTGCTAAAGGAGCAAAAGATTGAAAGAGGTTTTAATTCATTCTCTCCCTTTGACCCCACCTGGTGTCAATTTCCAGAACCACTGAATGAGTTTTGCTTAAATAGTACATTCAGGTCCAGGAAAAAATACCTTCTTAGGACTGGAAGGAGATTTGGAGTAAACTTCTTTACAGAAAGTATAATTAATGTATGTAATTTATGGCCATAAATATGGTGGCGGGTATTAGTTTAGATAGTTTTAAAGAGGGATTAGATACATTTACAGTGGATAAGGCTATCAGTCTCAACTAGTTAAAATGACTATGTGCTATCTAAAAAGGTATGAGAATTTTGTTTTTGCTTTTAAAAGCTCTGGTTTGTGTTGCAAAATTAGCAGGAAGCAGGAAATAAACACACATTTGAGGAAATTTGTCCACATTTGAGATTTATGCAAATTTCCCATTCTGTCCCTGGTTAATTTCTGCAGTTTCCTCTCTGTGCAAAGCAAGCAGTGATTGGAAACATCCATCCATAATATCTGTTCTCAATTACCTATCTTTGATATTCTGTTCTCAATATTCTGTCTCCCTTCTTCATACAGATAACATAAATATTTGCTTTTTCTGCAAATTTCACTAGATGTCACTGTTGTGCATCTCATCCTTTGATCAAAATTTAGCACTCTGCCCAGAAAGCAGGATCTACATAATTTTCACACAAACTAAAAGAAAAGTATTAAAAAGATGATGTTGGTTTTTCCAGATCTGAAAGCATTTGCTTGAAGAACTCTATTATCATTAGAACATTTATTTTGTTTAGTATGGATGTTGTTTATCTTACATGGCATGTGAAGTGTGATTATGTATTATTATCATCATTTTATTAGTATTTAGAACATTTTTATATTATCTTTTGAGGCAAAGCCTTTTCAGAGCAGCTTACAATGTCATTTTTAAAACAAAAAGTATCAAATACAATTAACTTAAAACATTCATAAAACGTTTAAAATAACACTTCCAATAAAACTCTCAATTATAAAATTAAACTGGCCATTGAATCATTTAAACTAGACTAGAACATTTGGGAGTAATCTATATCACAGTCCCTTCCATGTATCAGCGAGTGTTGTCCTGGTATTTATACAAAGTGTACTCACCACCATTGGGGCCCTTGCTGGTGAGTACAGTGAAGTTTCTAGTGTGCTGCAAACATCCTCACACTTTCTCACACTCAATGCAATTTTGGAAGAAGGAGGAGTTAGATAGGAGATATGGGCAGCAGAAATGTCCATCTAAGTTTCAATTTTGGTTTTGTTTGGAACCACTGAGTGTATGTTTGGGTTCATGTTGAACGAACAACTTTTCTTCTTCAGCACTTGAAGCAGTGCAAGATGTAGAGTTGTATGAGGAATCTGTTTGTGGACAGGAATCTATTGAATTTGCTGGACTCAGCTTCCCAGACTCTGGTCTACTTTGCAGGAGCCCTGAGTCCAAGTTCTTGGTGAGTGTGTCCAGCATTTGTGGGTGCTTCCCAGGTACCAAACCCAAGGTTCTGTGCAAGCAACCTTCTTCAATGTCACCATCTGGGCTGCTGTACCTGACATGGAAGAAGGTTGTCATGTCGGCCTCATCAGAAATGAATCCCTGCACCAGCAGGGCTGATGCAGAAGAAAATGGCTGACTGTGTGACCTTCACTCCATGAGTATTTGCAGACTTCTCTACTCGGCTCACTTGGCAAAACTGGGCTGAGCATGACAGGAAGTTCATGAATGTTAGAGCAATGGATTCTGCAAGGGTTTATTCTAATCCTAGCAAGAGGATTGTGTTATTCACACCCCTTCATGTGTGCATTAGCAAATAGTATTTTGCTACAAGAAAAATGCAACATGTAAAAAAATGTGACACTGCAGAACATAATGATAGAAACACTGTAAGTTCACTTTGGGAGGTATATCATGTGCCAGTGAACCAAGTATTTCAGTGATGGTAAAAATCCATCATGTAAATCCACCTTCCATTAAAAATAATAAGAAAGGAAGGTATCCAGAAGAATAGATCCTCCACAGAAGGACCTCTTGCCTACCCATATGGGAAAATTCATATTTATTTATTTATAAAATTTGTATGCCATCCAATTACTAAAGTCTCTGGATGGCTAACAGCATAAATAAATTGATGACCCACTCTGGCTGCAATTAATAAAATACAATAATACAATTCAATATTAAAACTTATTAAAATATTGATTAAATAAAAAGGTCTTAACCTGGCTCCAAAAAACATATAATGATGTTGCCAGGCAGACCTCTCTGGGGAGCGCATTCCATAGATGGGTGCAGGTAGTCCTTCAAATGACCTGTGCCCAAACCACGTAGGGCACAATCCTATGACTTTGTCCAGAAAGCCAGAGGAGAATTCAGAGTTCCATCCCTGACCTCAGAAACTCACTCCACGGTCAGAGCTGAGACTCCAGACTTAGAGCACCCTCCCTCCACTGTAATAGCTGCAGCTCAGAGATGGAGTTTTGTGGGAGACAGGGATGGGAGGAGACAGGCTCCACCAGCATATATAATATCTTGGCATCACAAGAGTATCCTTTTCTTGTTCTCCAGCACAAAGCACATAGATGCCATACTTTGGAGGGTTATGGGCGTCCTCAAAGGATTGCACTGTTAACATCTTGGAGATGAACACTGACACTTTAAATTAGTCCTAGAAACACACTAGCAACTAGGGCAATTAGTATAGAATTGGTGTTATATACTCTAATTACCTACCCTTATTTCCAATATACTAGTAGAGACTGAAAGAATTTTTTCCCTATTTTCCCTTCTTATTCTTCTGTATACATCTTTGCAAAAGCCTTGACATTTGTTTATTTTCAGATGTCAGCTTTCATATTCAGAAAGAGAGAAAGCAATGTTGTAAGGCTTGGGCTAACAAGCCTCAAATCAAGTACCACAATGTAGTCTGTGGAATATCTTTGTACGATGGAATATTTAACTATGGAAATAGAGTATACTCACAGCATTTAGTTTTCAGGTGTGCTGCCCCTTAGAAATGTTCTTTGAGAGAGTAGCCATATGCTAAAATTGTATCACAATAATCCCAATTACTCTGTTCTAAAAACTGGGCTCGGAAGAGACAAGCTCAAACCAGGAAGCCTTGTCCTCTCATCTTTTAGATCCATGAGCAGGAGCTGATTGGTAAACCAAAAGACACTCTGCACATGTCTGAGACATTCTAGACTTTATTAATACATTATAGTGGCAATCTTGTTCAGAGTTTGTAGGCTAATCCTATTTATTTCACTGGGTTTGGGGCTGCTTAATTCTACCTAAGGCCAAGCTAGTGGGAACATTAGTAGTTTGTTATTCAGTCATATATACTAATAGTGATTGCAGTTTTCCAAGGGTAGCCAAATAATGCCAAACACACACAGGATGCCAGGCTTGAGGAAACCTCCAAATCTAAGGAAGTGACAAAACAAAACTAAGTTAAAACTGAAAGATGCTGTTTTGGATTAACCTCAATAATAAGGCATACGGGCAAAGGAGAACAGGTGTTGGGGTGGTCCTTTATTATTAATAATTGTTGAGATGATTTTTGAAGGTGACACCTGTCATACCGGGGTGATTAAGCTACATCTTCAAAGTACCTTATTCTATACAGCCATTAAAGGGTGCAATCCAGTAACCCTGGCCAGAACCCTCCAAACTTGGGGGCTTACGGACATCCTGTGCAGGGTGAATTGGGCCATCTAACTCTGGCACTCTGGACAGGAGGGAAGGCATCTGAGCACCACCAGCATGCTCTGTATTTTGAGGATGCCAGTCTCCTGCTGCCTCATTCCCCTTCCTGCCCCCTAAATAGGTTTTCCAAGATTGCTGTTTTGACTCTGCCGATGCAGCTAGTGCAGTTCTTTCCATGCTTGCTGTGACCAGAGGAAGGCACCCTGAGCATATGCCCCCAGCTTCTGAGATCAGAGCTGCTTCCTGAGTTTGGAACAGGGAATCCAAATGATCCTATGATGCTCCAGTTGCTGTCTCTGGGCCATAAACTTACTCTCAGAGTAATCCCATTCTTCCTTCCTTTTCTTCTGCTTTAACAACCGTTATAGAAAAACAGAAAAGGGGCAGGCAAGGCAATAGAGTTCAATATCAGAACTTCACTTCTAGGTGCTAACAAGCTCTCCACTGTATGAAGGAATTTGAGGTATAATCCAAGAATAACAATCTGTTGTTCATAGTATTGTTAGATGAATGTTCCCTTAAGCCATTTCCTCAATATCTTATCTGTGCTTCCTTTCAGTCGCCTCTTAAATGAAAATTCTGTCAGCTTTTGAAGCTTACTTGCTGATGACAATTTCATTGGTATGTGTGACAATATAGTTAGGACTGCAAAAATAAGTCATCCTTCACAAAAACTTGTGTGAGCATTATTACAGCTATTATAAATTACATCCTTAACATTCACATGTGCATTTTGGTGCTTAGAGTGCTGGGCTCCTGGGAAAACTTGGGAAAACTTGGTCCCAGCCTTGGGTGACTTTGGGCCACTGACTCTCAGCCTGGCCTCCCTCACAGAATTGTGCAAATAAAAATAGATTGAAAAACAACTGTGTAAGCTACGTTGCGTGCCTTGTAAAAGATAAAAAGAAAGGAGAGAAATGGTGTGCGATTATGATGGAAAAATAAATTATTAGGAAATATCCTGCATAACCTTAATTGATTTAGGGCTCACTTCTGTAGGAAATTAGAGAAAAGTGAAGCTTGACAATAAGAAACATTTTTGTTTTTATTTATTTAATTCTTTTATATACCATCCAATACTAAAGTCTCTGGATGACTTAGAAAAACAATTCAACCATATACAATAAACAACATCACTTTCTCCCGGGCTTGTCCTACTTTTTGCTGTTTTTGCCCATAGCCATAAAATTAGCCTTGACTAATGGTGGACTACTTTATCAGTGCCTGATTTGAATCTTCTCTGACCTTTTCTATTGGCCAGGTGATCCAGGTCACCCCTTTCTTCCCAGGAATAAGATAGGCAAAGGCAGGTTTATCCTGGCCACATGCATTGGACACTGCAGAGACTTCATCTCAGCTAGTTTCTGACAGAAAACAAAGCACTTTGCTCAAAGACCATTTGTGGACAAAATGGTTTTGCCATGGTAAGACTCAGGCATCTACTGTTAATAGAAGTGACACCAGTTCAGTGAATAACTTGAAATGCAGTACCTAAGCCTGTATGAAACCTACATATATATCAAGTTTCGAACCAGTCTCGTCAAAACTAACACAGGTACAGCTACTTAAAAAGTGTGGAAATTAATTTATTATTTTTACTCCATTTATTTTATACAGGCACATCATCTCTCTCAAATGTTGGTGAAAAAATGATATACTTTATGGATGTATTTTAGGAGCACACCTGACCTCAGTAGAATGGAAGTTCTACATGATGGGTACAACACCTGAGAAAGTCTCCTCTGCATCATAGTCAAATGAGCCTCAGTAGGCCAGGATATCGTGAGACTGGGGCCACTTATGCAGGAATAGGTGCTTTCTCAGATAACTTGATCATGAGTTATTCAGGGCCTTATACTCCTGTAATAACAGCTTGAACATGTCTCAGTAGCTAATGAGCAGCCAGTGGAGAGTCATATGTGTGCAGGGAAGAAGCTGCTGTCTCTCTCATTAGTGCTGATTGATTTATTAAATCACATATGTTTCATTATTCCCAGTTATTTTAATTTCCCATTGATTTGGGTGACAAATCCAGGTGCTTTATTGTTGCACCTGTAACTTCTGTGCTTGGGATGACTGGTTTCAGACATTCTCTAGGCTGAAACCTGCCAGCTTTCAGACAGATAGAAAAAACAAAACCCATGTTATTAGGCAGTTTATAAAAGTGTATAAATGTGTGTATGTTGGAGGGAACACTTACAGGCATGACGGCAGACCACCAGATGGGTAGATCTAAGCACCAGATGTCAGGAGAGTTAGGCATGGCAAGCAGCCAAGCATGGCCATAGATAGTGAAAAACGGGAATTTCATTTGTTACATTTATATGCCACCTTTCCTGCAATGGTGTTAAGTTAGTGTTTATTAGATTCAACCAGATGCACTTTGAATTTATATGCCACCTTTTCCACAAAGAAGATGGAGTTCATCAAGATGGAGAGTATACAAGGTAAACAAAAACAACAAAGAATTTAATATCAATAAACATTTCAATGAATTATGTCAGATGTAATACCAACATTTCAGTAATCCTGGTAACAGTCCATTCAGCAGTTTTTAGATACCGCAGACATGTCTGCACAGTTTCTAAAATATAACTATACAAAACCACCATCAATGGTCAGTCCAGTTGCCAGAAACCCCACACAGCTTGCCTCACTTTTAAATCTCTCTCCTCCCCATCTATCACATGTAATACAGGCACAGCAGGTACTCTTCCTCTTGTTAGGGGCATTCTCATATCATTGTAATGATTATATGAGCAAGACTACCAACAACTGTGTACTTGGTTCCATGTCCTTAGCACCCACCTGAGGGTTTGTGTCTTGTCTTGCTGTTGTTCTGTATTCAAGAAGTTCCAGTAAAGAGCAGATTTATACTGGATCTATATGTTCTTGATTTAATGTGAGGATTTCTAATACAGTCTATTCTTCTAAGCATGCAATACAACTTGAACCAAACCCAACCAATATTCTTGTTACACCTCAAAAGACCAATGGATGCGTTAAGAATAAGCTTTCATGGACAGCACATTCAACCATTTATTTTATGGCCACTGAGATAGTTCTCTTCCCATTGCAGCTCCTTCCCATACCAGCTTTCTCTGAAGGCTCCTGCAGGAGAGCAGGGAAGATGAGGCAAGTGGGAAGAACTGCAGTCCCTCCTCCCAAAAGCAGACCTGACCCAAAAGCTTTTATAGGTTTGCATGTCCTGCTCTGCCTTATAGGCAGTAGGAAGGCCTCCTTGGCCAGTATGGCTTGCCTTTCTGAACTTTCCTCCTTTGAACTGAATGGTGCTCAACACAGAGAAAAATTAAGACTGCTGGCAGTTCCTCAGGCTACCACTAATTTAGTATCCAGTTGTAGACTTGATATCTGTCAAAAACAAACGTTTGCTGTGCATTGGGTGTATGTGCATGACGTATGTGTAGGTGTCAGTGCAGTGCTATGGTGATTTGACATAAGCCAGAAGCAAAGGTCCTTCCTTTTGTGGGAGCCCTGGCTAAGGTCATTTACTTTTCTTAAGCTGGAGTGAGTTTGCCTTTGAAGACATCTGCTGCTGAGCTCATTAGATCAGAAGGGAACTTGTACAACAGCAGGACAAAGCACAGGACATTCCACCCTGCGCTCAGCTTCAAAGGCGGACTGGCGGATCCTGGAAGGCTAGGTCAAGAGGCAACCTGCAGAGGTCTGCGGCATTTTCACTTCCCAGATCTCTCTCAGCTCTGTTCTCACCTCTGGGCAATCACTCTGGAAACATTCTTTTATGGGTCGTAGTATTTTGTGTGTGTCAATATTGTTAAGAGCTCTTGTCTCTTCATGACAAATGTGCAGGGGTGGCAGCTTCATTATTAGTAGCCAAGAGGAGACAGGCGGATGGCAGTTAGTGCATGTATACGTCTTTTATTGCCATCAGCCCCAAGAAGATAATACCTCAGCATGACAAGATCAGAGTGAGTGCCATCCTTTCTTATTTAAATTTAATTTACACAAAATAATGCTTTTCCTGCTCCATTTCTCCTCATCCTCTTTCTTCTTCTCCCCTGGTCATTTTTCTTTATAAATTCAAAGTTACTCTCCCCACCAATGTCACCCCTCTTACGCTAGCATATTTCACCCTTACACAGTATAATCCCCCTCTTTTCCAGGCCCATTTAACTGTTATTGGAACAATTTGTTTCATTTTAAAATGTAAGACTCTCCAAGGAGAATAGCATAACTATTTACCATGTGCAACAGTTTCAGTTTTCATAGGGTAAGACAATTGTTTAATCCAATGTAATAATAATAATTTGCTTTTAGCTTTCCTTCTTTAATCACTCTTACCTTTTCTTTCCATTCTACTTTCCTTTGGCAGCATTTTTCATGAACACGGTATTTATAAATCTGTTTCACATTCCTCACTTGATCTGCTAACCATAAATAGCATATGCCTTTTTCTGGCAAATAGGTTCAACACCATCATCCTTAACACTGACTGGAGCCGAGGCATTGCTTACACACACATGTTGAGCTTACACACCCATGAACTTTTGTTCATTTCCCTGAGCCATTTTTCCTGTTAAACAATAATTTATTACAATGCCAGTAAATGTACACTTAAAGGGGAGGAGATTTCCTGTTCACAAACTATGCCATATATTGCATCACAGCACATGAAAGTGATTTAGAAATTACTAATTGTCAACGTTTGCTTAGCTGATTCAGAAAACGAATTAGTCCAGCCTGTAATGCTGTGCCATATTCCAAACCGAGTGTAATTTCATTCAAAAGTTATTATCTGGTTCACAAGATCGTCTGTAACAGCCTACCTCTTTGGTGGTAAGACTATTTCTGTCTGGACCCTGGTTGATGTAGCTTGAATAGATAGAGTATTAGAGCTCACATCAGGCTATGTTGCAGGGGTGTGATACTCTTTTGTCACCACAGAAGCTGGCAAGTCATTGCCTCTGGAGTCCCACCTAAAACATGTGAAATTGGGAGGTCACAAAAGATGTTTCCCAAAAGATTCGCTTGGTAGGGTGCAAGCGACTGGCTTTTGTCTCGGTTTCCTTGAAAAAGGGATAAAGCAGGATCTAAATGTAATACCCGTACCAATGACAATGCCAGAACTGCTTTTGGTAGGTGATTGCAGTGTGTGCATATACATAGTAAATACTGCTGCAATGTACCCATGCATTTTCTTTGTTTGTGTATGTGCTTGTGCTTTGTTGCTTCAAGCCACATTCCATGTTGCACAAATCAAGAAGTCCTGAGAACTGATTATTTGACAGGATGATTGCTGTCACAGGCTGTGGCTTCCTTTATGGAACTGATCCATCTCATGTTTAGCCTTCCTCTTCTGCTTCTGCCTTTGACTTCCCCTAGCATTATTGGCTTCTCCATTGAGTGCTGCCTTCTCATGATCTGCTTGACGTACAACTGCCTTGGTTTGTCATTTTGCCTTTAGGAAAATCTCTAGCTTGATTTGATCTAGGACCCACTTGTTCTTCTTTCTGTTGGTGCAGGGTATTTCCAAAGCTCTCCTTCTGCACCCTGTTTCATGGATTTTCTTCCTGTCAGCTTTCTTCACAGTCCAGCTTTCACACTCATGCTTAGTGATCAGGAATACAGTAGTATGAATCATATTGACCTTGGACATCAGTGAAACATCCATGCATTTGATTATCTTTTTTAGTTCCTTCATTACTGCCTTTACAAGTCTCAATCTTCTTTTAATTTCTTGGTTGCAATCTCCATTTGAGTTGATGATTGAGCCAAGGTATGCAAAATCTTTCACAATTTCAATTTCTTCTTTGTTTACAATAAAGTGGTGTAATTTTCTCTAGTCATGATTTTTGTTTTCTTAATATTCAGCTGTAATCCTGCTTTTGTACTTTCTTCATTTGCTTTCATCAGAAGTAGTTTTACCTCATTGCTGCTTTCTGCCAGCAACATGGTATTATCTGCATAATTCAAATTATTGGTGGATCTTCTAGTTTTCACTTCTTCCTCTGATCATAATCCAGCCTTCCTTATGAGGTGCACAATGCATTTTCCTTGTTACACAGCACCTGGTTAAGGCTTTCAATAGTTTATGGAATAGTTCCCAATGCACCCTTGGCTTATGTTCTTTCTATGGATATCACACAAATGATACTATGTGAGGGCTAAGGAGGGCCATTGCTTCAAAGCATCTGATGCCTAGCTAGTGATGCAAATGGGCTACTTGGCCAGATAGATGCTGAATTTGATCTAGAAGCATCTCGTAGTATGCCTTGCCTGGTTACCAGTTAAGCAGTCAAGTGATTGCTTTTTTAAATGTCTTGACTGCTTTTTTCCCTCTGATATATTCCATGTAGATGAAAGAAAGGAAATAGGTTTTCAAAAACTGGGCTTTCACTGAAGAGACAAGGCATCCCAATCAATAAAACACCCCTTTACTTTGCAGCTTGACATTGCCTCCCGAAGGGCTGTCAGGTTTAGGGATGACAATACAGCAAAGCTTCATTGGTTAATCTGATGTGTAGTGTAGAACATTTATATGTTGGTAGATGAGATCCTGTTAGAAGAAAGCAATGAATACATACTAGATATGTTTATATCTGATGGACATTACTTCTAGGCTATGTGTTTGACTAAATGCAGACACCTGCCTTCTTTCTCATCAGCATAGGAATTATTGGTCATTAGCTCCATTATAGCTTTGCATTTCTTAATGCCCTTGCTTGGAATCTTCAGGAGAATTAGACAGTTTGTTAGGCTTTACGAAAAGGCCAAATAAAACAATGTTTTGCTTTGAGAGTACAAGTGCAAGGGCCACCCAGTTGTCTTGAGAGACGGGAAAGGTTAATTATTGAACCCTTGATTTGTGTTAATTTTATGACCAGAAGGTCCAACAGAGAGTCATGAAAAGAGCGTCTATGGTTTATCTAGTCAGGGGTCAGACTAGATGGCCTGGGAGGACCCGTCTGACTCGCTCTGTTTCTATGTTTATGTATATGACCAATCCAATTTAGCATGAAAATTCTCTGAGTTTGTCTTACCTCAGTTTGATTTGATTTTGATACTTGTACTCTCTTAAGAGCTGGTTAATTAGAGTGCTTATAGAATGGAATTTTATTGATATTGGGTGTTATTTTGTGAAGCTTTAAGATACTTGTTTGAGTAAAATATTATTTGAACTTTGAAAAAGTGTGGAAAGGCTGCTATGTAAGTGTTTGCAGATAGGGGGAAATAAAGGAATGAAGGACTGTAAGGCCACATTGAGTTTGGAATTTTACCTCTATTTCCTTTGAAGCAGAGAAATCCAGGCTGCTTTACCAGCATGCCTATTCAAAGCATTTATTGCACACTTATGAATTGTTGTTTGTCTGTACTTTACATGATGTCATCCTCTAGGAGCTCTTCTGTTTTTTGCAACCATTTCAATATATTTTGGAAAAGTGTACTATTATCTAAGAGTGCTGTAATGAAACAGAATGCAACCCTTGTGTATTTTTGCAATTCTGCTCTCCTGCACCACAACTTAATGTTGTGTAATGGAACATATAGAAAGGCAGAGAAAGAAGAAGCCTGGGGAAAATGTTTGAAGGAGCTGACCTTAGTCTCACAAAGAATTTGGACACAGAATCCACGGTAAAGTAGTGACTTAAAGCCTCATGTGGAGAAGCCCAGAGATTTCTGAAACTAGAGCTGCTGGTGTAAGTACTTGGAAAAAATGTTACTTAAATTTCAACAAAGGGCAATTGATGGCTTCTAACATTCTGGTGATATATTTCAGCTGGAGCTAAGATGGTATTAGAAAGCTTAGATAATGTGTAGATATACGTCCTATTTGTGCCCCATACAATGGGAGTGCTGGTGAGTAAGGTCTCCCTCCCTCCCTCTGTGTTTGTGTGTGTGTGCGCACATGCATGTGTGTCGCAGGAATGCAGGCTGAGCCAGAGCAGGATCCAAAAAGGCAGCAGAGAACTGTTTCAGCTCCCTGAAGGAAATCCTGTGGCACCAGGGGTTTCTCTAGAAATCTAATGGGGAACAGGAATCTGTTGGAGTGTTAATGCTGTTGGAGTGTCACTTAATGCTGACATTCAGGTGCAGCCCCATCTGCACTTGCCATTGTGGCCAGTAATCAGGAATGATGGGCATTATAGTCAAAAGTATCTTGAGGATATGAAGGTGTACAAGGATGATTTAAATCTAAGGTCCTTGTAACCAGTGGATAACACATTAATATCTGGAAGTGGCATTTGTAAAATAGTCTTATGGCCAGTTCACCTATAAGCTCTACAGAAATGTAATGCAAAATGCATGTGCGTCTATCTGTATATTTGTCCACTGTCAGCTCCAGAAAAGGGGTTGAAGGATCATCACAAGTATCAGGGTATGAGCACATAGTGCTGTGCCCAGCCAAGCATACATTTGTCACAGTTTTGGGATAGCAGATGTGCACAAACGGTCTTGAAGAATATTATTTGAACAGCCCTACATTATAGGAAATCTACATAAAGTGAGAGTAAAGTGCATTTTATAGCTGGTCCTGATAGGAAGGGTAAGGATAAATTGAACAGACAGTCCTGGTGGATTTTAGATGTAATTTCATGGATATTGCATTAGCTAGCAAATGTCAGCAGAAGATGTGTATTATTTCATCTGTGTATTTTGCCGCAAGGAGCCATCAACTACAGTGATCACTAATGAATCTGCTGTACAATTTTCCAGGGTTCATCAGTTTTCTATATCAATAGACAAACCTCCTAAGCAAACCTTCATCAGCATGAGGAAACAGATGACTGCAAAAAAGCGATAATTCATTCTGGCAATGGGGAGGGTGGGGGGAACTGCCCTCTCTTCTTCTGTGTTGATTGTTGTATATCCAAGCTATACTCAGAGCACATTGTTTTGAACTTGAAGTTGTACTTCCTGGATTCTTTGCAGTAGTGTTCTGTGCAGTGCTGGTATAAGTCATTGTCCTTCTTTTCATAATTAATTTTTAATCCATATTTCAGTTGGGAGTAGAACATCTCCAGAGCTAAAAAGAAACACACATGTGTCCATATTATGTCACACAATTGGCGAGCTATGCCATAGAAATCCATCTTCCAAAGCTTCTCCTAATATTAGAAGAATATTAGAAATTATACCTGCCTAAAAATGGTGCAGTTTAGAATGCTTCTTTTCAGGCCAGAGTTCCAACTAATCTATCTTACTCCTCCTTCCCCTAAGTTTTTTGTCCTGCCTCCAACAGAATTCTAGGGGTCATTAGAATGTTTAGGTCTCATTGGACTGTTTTGGGAAGTTCTCTACATCTGTTTTTTCCCCTGTGTGTGTGTATTTGCAAGTTTTGGGTATTCCCCAAGCCAGCAGAGTTGGTACCTGCCTATCTCTGCTGGAACACTTCTCTTCTTTTGGGGAAATGTAGCTCCCAGGTATGAATGATGCCATGGAAGATCCACATCAGAAGATTTGTGGGAGCTTTGGCACACAGGCGAGAGGGTAGGGGGTCCATTCCACCAGAAAGTATGGAAATCTGCTTCAGAGAAAGAAGCCGTACAACCTCAGATAGCTGATGGAAGTTATTACCTTAAGAGGAAAATCAGGAGGGATCCTGTAAGAAGTCCACAACTCCAAACAGAACAGATCAAGAACTGTTCATAAACAAAGTTTATATTTTGCTACAGCTGAGCCCTAGGCAGGGCTCAGAAGGCTTGTGTAATAAAAGTCAGTATTGCCAGTCTAGCCTTTGCTGAAAGCAGTGCTTGTGTTTCAGCTTCTTATACCTGATATATTGTTTTCTTAGCTTTAGCTTACGTTTAGTTCTCTGTGTTAACCTTTGGACTGCTGCCTGATGCTGCCTTCTGGACTTTGGGCCTGCTTGGCTGATATTCTGTGCATTTAATCTTGGCTTCTCCTCTGACTTCTTTCTGTAAAATCCATGCTTGATGCATGCTTGTAATTAATTGTTTTGCATAGTGCAGAACTAGTAATTGTAGGAGCAGAACAGTGCTGTTTTGGCAATATAAACAATGGTGTGCCTCATGTGAACATTAGAAATAGAGGCACTCAGAGTCATAGAATCATGTAATAGGTGTGGGGAAGAAAAGCAAGTGAGTAAGAGAACTACAAAGGCTAAGCAGAATGCTTAGAAAATTTTGGAGAAGTGAGTGTGCATAGGGGAAAAAAGCTTTAGAAGATTCCCCATATTAGGTATCACTTACTCAAATAAGAGGGCAAGAAAGATATATGAAAAGTTTCCATTAGATTATACTATGTAGCTACACCTTTTCATACATTAGGATCAAATGTATATGTTTGTGATTGATTAAAGTGCACTCATGCTATAGGATGTTAACAGGTGTATAAATTCTTTGTTCAAGTCTTTGAGGAATCTGCTCTTTTTCTTAGCAGACTACTCACTCTGCAGAATGCTAATAAATCTTGCTGCATACTACTAACAGTTAATTGCTTTATTGACCTCCAAGTCAATGGACCAGAGAATTACTTGCAAAATCTCTCACCTAGTTTTGAAGTAGGAGTGAGACTTTTACCATTTTGCTGACAAAGGTTGGAAGGAGCCTTTGGGCCCAACCCCCTGCTCAGTGCAGGACTCCAGTGTTAATGATCCTTCTCAGATGGCTGTCCAGCTGCATCTTGCATGTTTCTAGTATGGAAGAGCCAACAACCTCCCTAGGTAATTTGTTTCACTGTCATATTGCTCTAATTGTCAGGAAATTCTTCCTGATGTTCAGCCAGAGTCTGGCTTCCTGTAACTTGAACCCATTATTCCATGTCCTCTGCATTGGGCTGATCAAGAAGATCCTGGCCTTCCTCTGTATGACAGTCTTTCAAATACTTGAAGAATGCTATCATATCTCTACTCAGTCTTTTCTCAAGAGGCTAAACAAGTCCAGTTCTTTCTCCTCAAAAGGCTTAGATTCCATTTACTGGATCATCCTTGTTGCCCTTCTCTGAACTCTTTCCAGCTTGTTTCGTAAACTGTGGTGTCTCAGATTGGATGCAATAATCCAGATGAGAACTAACCAGTGTTGAATAATGAGAACTGGTCATGTGATCTGGAAATGATCTTTCTATAAATGTAGCCCAAAATAGCACTTGGCCTTTTTGCAACCACTTCACATTGCTGACTCATATGCAGTTTGTGATCTATAACAATTCCAAGATCCTTATCACTTGCAGTATTGCTGAACCCAAAATCCCCCATCTTGTAACTATGCATTTGTTTTCTTTTTCTTCGGTGCAGAACTTGGCATTTGTCCCAATTAAATTTTATTCTGTTGTTTTCAGCCCACTCCAATCTATCAAGTCCTCTTTGAATTTTTTTCTATCTTTCAGGGAATTAGCTATCCCACCCAGTTTTGTATCATCTTCAGATTTGATAAGCATTCCCTGCACTTCCTCATTCAAGTCATTAATGAAAATGTTGAAGAGCATTGGGCCCAGGACTGAACCTTGCAGTATCCCCAGTTTGAGAAGGTGCCATTCATTAGCATTCTGAGTCCAATTCTGTAGCTGTGGATCTACCTAATAGTTTTTTAATCTAGCCCACTTTTAGCTAGTTTCCTGATCAGAATGGCATTGAGCACTTTGTCAAAAGCTTCATCGAAGACAAGATATATTATGTGCACTGTATTCCTACAGTCCACCAGAGACTCAATCAAAAATGATATCAGATTTGTCTGGCAGGATTTGTTCATGACAAATTTAATGTTGGCTTCTAGTAATCACTGCATTGTTTTAAAGGTGTTTGTATACTGTCTGCTTTATAGCCTGCTCCAGAATTTCTTTGGAGATTGAAGTTGGACTGGCTGGTCTGTAATTCCCAGGTTCTTCCTTTTTGGGCTTCTAGAAGCAAAGGACAACATCTACCTTTCTCCAGCCACTTGGCACTTTACCTGTCTACCAAATTTCTCAAAGATAATAGATAGTGGTTCTGCAAGCCCTCCTGTCAGTTCCTTTATTACTATAGGATGGAGTTTAGTGTGCCCTGGAAATTTAACCCCATTCAAACTGACTAGGTGATCCTTGACCATTTGCCTATCAATCTCAAGCTGCCTTCCAGTTTCTTCAGCTTGTACTTCCCCTTCATCAGGGAATGAGAAACTGGATGTGGTTAGGAAAGACATTTGCTCAGTGCTGCTCCCTTGATGAGCTCCTACTTCCCAGGTTCCAGAGTTGAATTCTGATTTATATGCTGTAGTTTCAGTACTTAAGAATAGTCTTTTTCCCAACTTCATTTCTGTCCACTTCATGGAATGAGGGGTATCAGATATCGAAATAACCAGTTGTTCCTCAGCTGTTCATCCATAATTCCAATTTCTCCCTTAGAATGCAATTTGTAGAGGGAAGAAGGTACACAAATAAGTTGAGGATTTGGGGATGATAGTTTGGTCATTCATGTGAGCTGCACTGCATGTAGTCCACAGGTTGTCCACCAGTACTATCTGGTTTTCTTTCCCAAGTTGTTGATATTTTGGGTTCAATGACCATCACTCCCAGCCAGCCTGGCGAATGGCCAGGAGTGCTGGGAGTTGTGGTCCAAAATATATGGAGGGCACCAGCTTGGGTAAGGTTGCATTCGAACTAGAATAATCACAGCTTCTCACTCAACTAACAGCTCATTCATGCTCAGTGCAGTGTATGGTGTTTCCATTATAGTTGATTGCCATCAATTCTGAACCTTGACGCAAGTTGACTGTTGTGGTTAGCAATATTATGCTTGCTTTTTATCATGTTATGTCCTCATTATTTTTTATTATATGCTCTGTATGACACACTTTTATTTTCTGCTATGGCCCTTGGCTGATGCAGTTCTTAAATCAGTCTGGAAATCTTGCAATATGTGAAGCAGTCCAGAGAGAATTATTTACTGAGGTGCCATAAAGCTTGCATTTGTTCTTTCTTGACTTTGCTGTGCTGCAAGCCAAATCTTGTGATGCTAAGATTTGTAAGTATGAAGATAGATATTTTGGTGCTAACTAGATCTTTCTCAATTGTCCCTCCCACTCCCTTTTCTTGTCTGGAAGGAACATAAGGAGCATAAGAACTGCTGCATTAGCTCTTTGAAAATCCAGTTTTTGCCATGGTAACTTTTCAGAGGGCTAATTTTTTTCTTCTCATCTGGTCTTAGATTTGCTTGTCAGGCTTGCACAAAGCAGTTCCAGTATTCCAGGGGACCAACCCATTGACTTGAGCAAGCCAGAACTATATAATCCAAATAATATAACTTCTTTCCAAGTTATGAACTCCTGCATAATAGTTTTTGACTTCTTCTTGGAGAATAGATTTGAATTATTTTTATGTTGATAGGTTTTCCACAAGTTCTGACTGATACCATTTGGTCAAATTGTGCATTATAGCCTCTTCCTACCTGTACTACAACTTGCTGTAGTGCTAGAGATATGCCATTTCTTCTACATTTTTTATTTCTGGAGTAAAACACTTTGTGTTTATATGATTGAAAATGTCCCATTTCAGTCCACTTTAGTTGCTCACACCAAGTACTGTGTGTTTAGCCACTCAATTTCCAACTTTCCAGTTTCCAGTTTGCCTTGATTCATACTTCTCACATTCTGTGTTCCAATGGTATGTGTTGTGTAGCATCGGACGTTCCTTTTGTCTCTGTGCATAGCGGCTACCAGACTTCCTTTCAGGTTTGATCTAGTTGTGACAGCATTATTCCTACCTATCCTTTGCTGTACTCCAGAAGCTTGTTGCATGTTGATGGGGGTCTTCATCTTCTGGTACCATGTCTTGTTTCATTTTGCATTGTTTCACCACAGGGCTTTCAAGATTCAGAAGTGGTTTACCATTGCCTTCTTCTGTGAGGTATTAACCAGAGCTAGCATAAGCTAACTGCTGTTGTCTGTGAAAGATCGTCTGCCAGTGCTGCTTTCAACTACCACTGCAGTCTAGTAGAGCCCTTCAAAAGTTTCTCTACCCCCTCCTCATTAGAGATAACTGTTCTTTTCTGCTGATGTGACTGATACTCCTGAAGAGGATGGATGCATTTTAGTTTGGTGTTTCTGTTTTGACCATTCCACCTTGGGTTTCCCTGCTAGAGAACCAGCCTAGTTGGTTAGATTCTGGCTGCCTGGCAGCTTCTCAGACACACTCCCACCTCTTAACCACCTTAAGGTGTTAAGAGGTGGTAGTTGCCATAAGATGGTAGTTGCCGTATGTACTGAGTCAGAAGTGGAGAGATGAATCTCTGGAAGTAGCTGGGAAGGACCAGCCACAGAGGGTTCAAGGGCATGTCTTTAAAAAGGGGGGTTGGGTGCTGCCTACCTGAGCATCAGCCCAACTCCACTGGCGTAACTTGTATATTTCTAAAATATCTATGTGATGGGTTGGGAGTTCTCTGTACTGGTACTATAAACTTCAGTATTGGCACTTATGAAATACTTCAGCATAGATCGTATCATAGTGTTCTCTTGGACAGCCCCACTTTCAATTAGGCATCTATAAAGGAATCTTTTAGTAGACTGCGCCTCCAATCTTAGAATGCAATTGCTAAAGCAAAATGCCAAGTCGTGTTAGGAAAGATTTTGCATATGAAATTAGCCATCAGAGTCAGACATTGCATGGTATTTAATAAATCTTTTGTAAAGTGTATTCACTGGCAAAGCCTTATTAATGCAAAGCTAAGACAAACACTCCACTTAAATTTGGCATAGCTCAGAAAATTGCAGGGTTAAGCTGATTCAGAGTGCAATCCTATGAATGTTTAGACTGATTTTTTTTAACAACTCTCAGCTTTCCCCAGCCAGCATGGGAATTGCAGGACTTTTTAATGTCTAAACATGCACTGGATTGCATCTGAAGATTAGCAATCATATTTGCAACTTCATGTATCTCTTTGGAAAAAAAGAAGACAATCCACTGTTAATTTGCTTGTTGTAGCATTCCCTTTTAAAAGTATCTCATGGTACAGGGTAGAATTAAAGGGCATGGTATTAATATTAATATTTTAATCAGCTATTAATGTACAGCATGTTCTTCCCTAGCTCTTCAGAGGACCACGTGGTAACCAGGGACAGGACCTTATCAAGTTGATTTAAGCTGCTCTACCCCATTTGCCAACTGTTAACTCCTGCCACACTTAACATTGTACCAGTTTAGCATTCCAACATCATCAGGCAATACAAATAATTACTGTGCTCCCTGGTGTTTTATAAAAATCTGATTAAAATGCCATGTCTATTTATGCAAAGTGTCTCTATGAAATAGCTTTTAATTTCCCCTCTACTTTATAAGAATAGCAGCAAACAAAACAAAGGCAACCATGTTTTTCACTTATTGTGAGTCCTGATTATAATTAGGGCAGGGTGTGTGTACTTATGAAGAGAATAACATTGACTGAATCAGGTCTCCAGAGTTTCTAAATAATATGCCACAAAGTCAGGGCACTTGCAGACAAGACTTGTATTGTGGAATCACAAAATAAAATCATGCAATTAGATTTTGTGATCGGTCTCAACACAGCTGTCCTCTGATGTGTTTCTTCACCACGTCTAACTTTTTTTTCTTACTACAAAGGTTCTTCTAAGGAGGGAAGACTTTTGATTGATGGCATGAACTGTTTGGAAGCATCCCCAGAAAGAAATTTGGGAACTGTTAATTCTCTTCCTGTTTCTGATCTGAGCATCAATTGACTGCAAATAAAGAGCACTAAAGTCAATTTCGTCTCTGAATCCCAACCTACAGAAGATTCTCAGCAGGATTCAGCATTCCAAGGGAAATTCAGCTGAAAGTTGGCAATCAGTTCTGATAAACTGAAGGTGCTGTTGGTGGATGGTGAGTTTCTCTTGGGAAATAGTGCCACATATTATGGCAAGAAACCCTATGTGGTTATCATGGCCCACTTTTTTTTAACCACAGTGCATCTGACAGATGATCAGGCTCTTCATAGTAACTCTTCTCCCTACTGCCACCTTCTTCCCTCTCAGTGCTCCAGGCAGTGTCCCAGGAGAGTAATGCATCCTCCTCATCTCTGCCACTTGCCAGAAAGAAGCTCAGGTGAGCACCTGGCTGGGGATCTCTTTCTCACAATGGGAGCTAGAAAGGGGCATGAGCAGAAATCACCTGAGGCAGACAGCACCCACCCAGAGTTGGACACGCAGGTGGTTATCCCTTTTTTATGCTCATGTGAGAGAAGGACTTCCCTCAGGTAAGTGCAGGAGATGTGGCAGGGAATTGAGCTGAGTGGCACTACTCTTCTCCCACTGCCAACCAGCAGATTTTCCACTCTTGCCCTCAAGGAGATCTTGAGGGCTGGAGGTGTGCACAGGAGGGATGCCTCCAACCATTGCACAAAATGGCAGGTGCCAGTGATGATCTTTGGCTAGCCACTCTTGGCAGGAGTAGTAACAGACCACTCTTGTGAAGCAGCTTTCTTAGAAACATAGAAACAGAGCGAGTCAGAAGAGCCATCTAGTCTGACCCCTGGCTCCAGCTGGCTCCACTCATGACATGCCTACCTTGTGCATCTTCAGCCTATCCTTGAACACACTCACTGATGGGGCTTCAACCACCTCTGTGTGACACAGAAAACAGGTCTCTACCCACCTCTGTGTGACACCTCACATACCAATATGTCACCAACAGATCCCCTTGGAGTCTCTTCTTTTCCAGACTGAAAATACCCAGCTCCCTCAGTCTCGCCTCGTATGGCTTCCCCTGCAATCTGACTACCATTCTTGTGGCCCTATGCTGTACCAATTCCAACCTGGCTATATCCTTCCTGTAATGTGAGCTGAACACAATACTCCAGTTGTGGGTATATCAGAGTAGAACAGAGTGACAGTAATCCCTCTCTTGATCTAGTCTTGGTTCCATAACAAGTTATGTTTTCTGGGTTTACACATAACAACAAGCCACCATGGTACCAAGAAACTATAGAACAGATGGTGCTTTCTGTTCATGGTTTCTAGAAACCCAGTGTACCATGCTAAAATACCATGTCGTGGTTCAGATGAAATGGTATAAATCCCACCATGCCTTGGCATGTTGTGCCAACCCCCAGAGAACCCTTTGGGCTATTGGGGTGGTATATAAATGCAGTCAGTCAATCAATCAATCAATCAATCAACCCACCCAGTTTATTTCTGGTGAGCAGGGCTGCACTCTCTTGAGGATCAGGTTTGCAATACTAAACTATTAGGCAGACCCTGGATATTTGGTATGACCAGGACATGTAGTACCTGAATGGTAATTGGAATAGCTATGTCGCCTGCAGCTCCTAACTTCCTAGAGAGAAAGGAGAGAGAGAGAGATTCAGGCTGTGCTAGCATTCCATTGGGCATACTGCAGATAAGTACAAAATATGGCATTTTGATTTCTAACTGGGCATGGAATATAGAATGGATCTCATCCTTTTGAAAATACTGGTTTCTTGCCCCTTACTGGCCAAAGTCAAGTCACTGCTTTGACCATTAAGGCTGTAAACTGCTTGTGATCAGGATTTCTTAGGGCAAAGTTGGCTACCTGTGGCCCTCTGGATAGCCTTCAGCTTTTACCATGCCAGGAAAGTCAATGGTGCAGAATAGTCTGTAGTGAGTTACTTCCAAATCATCTTGAAGGCTACACTTTACCCATCTCTGCCTTAGGGACTGCTTCCTTCCACATGGATATGTGTGACTTTTCTTAAAGCTTCTCTGTGAACTTTACCCAGCTTCTGGATTGAACTGGTGGCTAAGACAAAGCTGCCTCTATTTTGGCATGCCATTTCTGCTCTCCCCAGCAAGCAGCACCAAGTACTGTCTGTTTTCTTCTTGCTTCTTGTTCATAGAGGAGTTTTCAGATGTGTTAGTCTTCCACTGATTTCTGTGTCTCTGTTTCTTTTTCCTTCTGCTGTCCTGCTTAATTGCATTTCATTGCCAATTATTATTTAAAACTATTCTTATGCCAATTACCCACAGAGTTGTATCTGCCTAGGGACCTTTAAATATAGAGATACATAAAATAACTAAAAGCAAAATAAACAAATAAACAGTGCAGCAGAATAACTACCAGGTCATAAAGGGTGAAAATGGCCACCCATACAAATCTTCCTTTCATGATTGCAGCTTTTGCAGCTACATTTGTTCAAACTTTAAGAAAAGGAAGAAAAAGGAGAGAAAAAACACCTCTCTGTGGGACTGATTGCAAGTAATTTGCTGGCTCAGACCTCGTTTTTCATATCCTTGGCATTATATGGGTAAAAAAGGCATAGCGTTTTTTGATCACTGAATGTGGTTTTCACTTACTGTCACCGCATTTTATTTATGCATGCTTTTCTGTTTCAAGATCACGCTAAGCAAAACCAAAATGTGGTTCTGCATGTTAACCCCAGGAGGTGCTTGTGCACAGTGCTCATCTAAGTAAGAAATCTCCCCTGTTAATCCCTAAAGCTGCCAGTTTACACACGTCATAAAATCTTTTTTTTCTTTTAAAAGTACAAATGAATGTACTAGTGTCCATGCGGTTTCCTAGAAATACAGAAACGTGGACAGCCTGCCCAAAGAATGGGTAACAACAAGTAAGAATTGCACTTGAGCCAGAATTTGATTTGCCATTATGTACCATTCATATTGTGAAGATGGGAATAAGCCACCTCATTGTGTGCATAAAAGACTCCCTGTCTGCCTTCACCCTTTCGCTGGCAGAATTCCATGGCAGTGATTGTGAGGTTTTTGGATTGTTGCCGGCTTACTCAATAAAATGCTGCAAAAGCTGTCACTGATGGCAGGTCAACCTCACTTGAAAAATATGCAAAGTTATATGCCAAGGTGTAGGAGGTAATTGTGACCCTTTTGTCCAGGGTGAAAAACTAAACCAAAAAAATTAAAAGAGGGAGAAAGTAACAGCACGGAATACAGCAAATCATGTATCTTTCATAACTGGGAATCTGTATTAATAAATGAACTAAAAGGCTTTGTCAGTATGAATACAGACTTGCCTCCTCACAAACCACACTGTATGATTTCAAAGATGCTATCATAGATGCTAGGAGTATCTTCTAAGGATTTCATTTACACTAAGCAGGCTTAAAATGCTGGATACCTAGACAGATTCCCCTTAAGTCGGGAAGATCATAAGCCAGCACAGATGTGTTTTTTCCATGCCAAATCCAGAAACATGAGAATCGCTCTGTGGGTTCTAAGCAAAAGACCATATAGTCCAACAATCTGTCTCCAACAGTCATCTACCAGATGTCCCTAGAAGTTCACAAGCAGGGCAGGATGACAAAAGCTACCTCCTTTTGGATAGGTCCCAGCTTCTGATAAAGAAAGGTAAATTGCCTTTCAACACAGCAATCCTATTTAGCATTTCAGAATGTTTACATCTTTCCTTCTAAGCATTGCTTAGGATTAAAGCAAAAGTCTCCTGCTCTCTTACTGATTCTTTGGTGAACAGTTCTAAGCCAAAGGTATTTATTCTTAGTCTAGAAGAAGTGTTTTTTGTCATGATCAAAAGTTGAGTGTGTGTGTGTTTTTTAATGCGTTACATCTTTTTAAACTGCTTTGTGAAATGTTATATGATTCACAAGCTATAGTACAACCATATAAACTCTGTACTGGAAATGTTTTTTCACAGGGTGACTGCCTGCTTGCCACCCTTCTGTGCACTTCACGCATTGCTTTTGCCTTCATGGCACACTTTGCAGCCATATTTAAAGACCTGGAACTCTGAAGCTGGAAAAAAAGCCTGCCCTTGATGATGCCTCTTTATGTGGAAGATTGCCTTGAGAAGAAATACAGGGAAAACTCGAAAGCTTTGCTGCTTGGGCTGTGACCTTTTATTCACAGCAAGCTTGTTCTGGTTCTGGTGTGATCCTTTGTAGCTTTGGTTCCCATCTTAGTCCTCTGGCTCTTCTCTGCCAGCTGCCTATGGCTTAGTCTTCACATTCAGAGCAGAAGTGAGTAAGAGAACCACAGAGCTTTCCCTTTTCATTACAGCAGGAGGGATTCATCTGGAGACAGGTTTTCTTGCTTCAAGTGAGGGGTTGAATGACTAAGTGCAAGGCTGCATTCACCTCGTTAATCTGAAGGAAGCCGAATTCATGTCTTAGAGGCTGGAGCAGACAGTAGGATTCTTTTTTCCCCAGAGGATTCCTGTCCATGTGATACAGACTACTTCTAGCTGTCTTCAGACATGCTGGGTCTCTGACATGCATATTGCATGCTGTGGATTTAATTGGCATCTTCCTTTCACCTTGGTGCAAAAATCCGCCTTCGTTTCAGAAGGCACAGCCTGAAAAAATGCCAGAATCAGTACTAAGAGAGACTTTGGAACTACCCCAGAGACAAATGCACCATAGAATATGCTTGCTTCTCCCGTGATTAAATTCAAAAGAGTGTTCCCTGTGTTCAAGGAAAACATGCAGATGCCTGCTGTTTGGCATGCTACCACCCAGTGCCAAACCCACACAAGCACACTTGGATTGGTCAATTAAAACCTCTGGCAGGAAATAATGATCCAGTTCCCACTGCTCAGACCAGTCCGCAGATTCAAGCGCTAGCCGAGCACTCACTATTGGCCTGGGCTGGACTTTCCTCCCTTTGCACATTCAAGACAAGAGATGATTCCTTTGTAAAAGCCCTCAACAAACCCAACAATCACCACAGACTGAATCATGGAGCATGCACGGAGTGGTTCACTGAACCCAATCTAGCAGCTTCTTCCTGGGACACTCCTTTCAAGTACGTCTGAGTAAGTCTCATCCCCATTCCTCTGGGAGGGTCCTTTTGAAAGCGAGCATGCCTTTTCTCTGTATGTCAGTTCTCTAGATGACTAGCCCTCCTCTCCCAGTGCGGAGCCGTAGGGTCAGGTGTCAGACCAGCTTCAGCTGGCTCTGAGACCTCCTCCCCCATGCTCCTGCCCCATGCCTCAGAGCTCGCCTCAGATAAGCTCCTCTGTCTCTCCCATATCACATCTGAAGCCCCACAAGCCCAGGCCCCCTCTGCCTCCTCTTCTTCATTACCTGACACAGAGTCCAGATCAGCCTGACCTGGGAGTGCGCACCACGAACAACTGCCGCTCTCATTCCCAACAACTGTGGTACAGGGGGTAAGACTTCTGGGCTGAGCTCAGCAAATCTGGGTTCTGGTCCCCACCTAGCCATGATTCTCTTTGGCCAGTCACTGACTCTCAGCCTAATTTATTTATTTATTTAAAGTATTTACATGCCATCCTGTCGCGAAAGCCTCAGGACGGCTCACGTAGATAAAATAAAATAAAATAAAATAAAATAAAATAAAATAAAATATATAAATGAAATTATTGACCCACACTGGCTGCAATAAAAACTTATGTCATGATATTGAAACTTATTAAAATATTGCTGAAATAAAAAGGTCTTAACCTGGCACTGAAAAACATATAACGACGGCTCCAGGCAGACCTCTCTGGGGAGCGCATTCCAAGGGCAGGGCACGACCACAGAGAAAGCCCTCCTCCGGGTACTTTGCCTCCTAATATCTTTCACGGAAGGTTCCCGGAGGAGGGCCTCTGCTGCCTATCTCAGAGGGTGGGAGGGCAAATATGGAAGAAGGTGTTCCTTTAGGTATCCACGACCCAAGCCATTAAGGGCTTTATAGGTAATAACCAGCACTTTGAATTGAGTCCGGACTTCGATGGGAAGCCAGTGAAGCTGGTAGAGGACTGGGGTTATATGAGAATAATGCCCAGTCCCCGTCAGCAACCTGGCTGCTCTATTTTGCACCATCTGAAGTATCTGGACTGTCCTCAAGGGCAGCCCCACGTAGAGCGCGTTACAGAAATCCAACCGGGAAGTAACCAATGCATGTGTCGCTGTCGCTAGGCAATCTTCCTCCAGGTATGGATGCAGCTGATGGATTAGCCGAAGCTGAAGGAAAGTGCTCCTCGTCACAGCAGTCACTTGAGCTTCCAAGAACAGCTCCGGGTCGAGGAGCACTCCCAAGCTGTGGACCCTGTCCTTTAGAGGGAATGCAACCCCATCCAGGGCAGGGCCCAAGTCACCTACCCAGGAGCTTAATCCACCCACCAGCAGGACTTCCGTCTTGTCTGGATTGAGTTTCAGTTTATTGGCCCTCATTCTGGTGCCTTAGCAGATTGCAACTTATGTATGAGTTGCTTGTTCTAAGATGAAAGCTGGAATTGTTCCTGCAGGAAGCATAGACCACTTGGAAGTAGCTACCAAACTGTACTTGAGCTGCAGGCACAAACTCTGAATTTTATTGGAAACCTCATGGAGAAACCTGTTTTAAACTAGCTGCTGCCAGACCAACAAGATGTAGCATTATTTCTGGGGCAGTCTGGGGAAATCAAGCCTGGAGCTGGCAAGGTTGTGGGTATGGAAATTTCTGGTGCATTTTGCAGTCTCATCCTTGAAATTAATTTCCAGCTTTTCGAATGTAAAAGATGGGAGGAAGTTTTACCCCTCTTTGCATAGAGTCTCAGCACTAACTCACCTGCCCCCCCCCACAATACTGTGTTTCATTTAGATTAGGAAAATGGCATGAGATGAGAGGAGTTAGCATCCCTTCTCCTGTTCTTCTGCTCCAGTCGGAACTGGAGCCCACACACAACTTTTCAACCCAAATAAAAAACATGGGATCCAAGCATGGCTGTCCCACACCAGGCATGTTTTGACCCTTAGTTATTTTGAATACAATTTCTGAAAATATAAATATGTACGACAAATTCAGGAGGTTCTTCTGTATTGAACATCGGGGCCCTTGTGTCTTCCCTTTAGTGTCCAAACCAGAAAGAGTTCTCCCTTATACCTTGGCAGAAAAGACATGTCTCTAAGCAGAGGGCATGCATGAGTGACAAAGATGGGACTCTTTTGCCAACTCTCCTTTTACTACTACGGGGCATGATCATCCATGCCCTGAGCTTACATAACTTACCTTGACAGAGTCCCTTTAAGCTGATACAGAAATACTGCCTTGTTTTCCGCTTTTCTGTCCAGCTATGAAAATGTCGTAAGATCCCTAGCTGCTTTTATCCTTTACTGCCTACTTTTTATAGTGTCATTTTAGATTACACTTTTCCCTCACTTTCATGAGTGAGCCAAATATTATGTTCACCATTTCAAAGTCATCAGTTATCTGAGTTTAGGTGTAAGGGAGCAGAATAAAGGTCTTCATGGTTTTATATTTCTTTCTGTCCCCACTCCCTGTCTAATACTGCTTATTGCCAGAGGGGGCAATGCAATGGTCCCTGGACAGTGAGTAGATTTACACGGAACAAGTAAGACTGGGTGGTTACCCTGATCTGTCTGGCAGATGATCATGTAATCTGGTCATTATGGTGCTTTGCTTCCTCCCAGGATGTGCAGTCATCGGCAGCCACCGTGAGCAAAGATCCCAACCTAAGAAGAATTGCTTCCTTATGCTGCAAAGTTCCCAGGGTGTTTTTCCCTCCAGCAGTAAAATTCTCCATATTTCTTTTATGCCCTGTAGCTTATTTTTTAGGTAATTTCCCATACAAAGCAGAATTTCCTGCTGGATCCCCCACATCCTCTTCCTGTGCCAGTAATCATTTCACCTTGCAATGTCCCTCACTGCATCAAAGCATTTTCACACACATCCCCTCTGATTCCTCCCTGCCTGGTAGCTTTAAAGTGGATCTCTTGAGGCATGACTTTTTGCAACACACTACACACAACAATGAGCATTTCTCTCTTTCTGTGTGCCAACAAAAATGATAGTTGGCATTTCTTGTGTCTCCGTGTCTACATGGTTTTTCCTTGCATTCTGCATTCCTGTGGTGGTACACCTTTCACCAAGTACTCACCGCCTATTACTCCTCCAGCATTCCTATCTGTTCGAGGAGATAGATACTACTTCTCTCCTCTTTGGTAGCATCCCCTAATTTGTACTGCTTTTTCAGCAGCAACATTTTCCCCACCATCAATTACCCTTAATCCTTAAAACCACCTTTCTCCCTTCCTTCTTTCCTCCCATGCCTTTTCTCAGCATGAAGGCAGATATCCTTCTTTCTCCCTCTCCAGGGAAGTTTGTCTCTTCACTGCACCCACCCGGTAGTCCCCAGCATACGTCTAATGCCCAAATTAATGGCCTTAAGTCTCCGTAGTGCTCATGGAAATGCACTTTGATCTCTATCCAGGAGAAATATTCTCAATGCCATATCTTTCCAGGTAAGGAGCAACATCTCATTTATAAGAAAGCATTTAGTTATTTTTGCAAAATATCAAAGAACATTGGATGGTTAGAAAGTTCTTCTACTTTCTAAAATACATTAATTCATATTAAACATCGATATGAAATCATATTTTTGATGTGCTCTAACCCAAAACATTGCTTCATGATTCTTAGCAACTAGAAAATAATGGGTTAAAGTCAGAATGATAATGGAACCAGTTGGAAAGAGATGGGAAAAGTGGAAAACCTGAAGAGGGAAAGCAAGCAAAGACACTTGTGACAGACTGATACAGGCAGCAGAGATTGGATGAATGGAGGGGGTCTTGACTGTTCCTGCTCTTCCATGGGACTCTGTGGTGTTGCTTTACTGCAAACTTTAAACTAGATTACCAGGTTTGGACATCATAACAAACTCTCACAGTAACAAGAAATGCAGCAACAGACCATTGTTTCTTATTGTGGATTTTGTAGACAAAATAAACCATGGAGAAAGACCATGACTGGATTCAGACAACACTTCAAGCAAATAATGATCAAGAAAAACATGGCTGTTTTTAGTATCATCTGGACCCAGTTGGTATCTATTTCAGATTCTCATATCCAAGGTCAGAGATGGTTGGGAGTGGAAAAAATAGCTGTTCTAGGTGCACATTCTCAAGGCCTGCTGGCTGGACTTCGGAGGAGGAGAAGCAGGAGGGAGAAGAGGAGTGGGGACACCTTGGAATGAGGGCAAATTCCAGATTTTGAAAGAAGCAGAGATGTTTATCTGAAGGCCAGACTCCCCAGGTGCTTCTGGGAGTAACCAAGATGAACAGTTAGTAGAAGGAGACCTGGAACAGGCTGGTTTTTCAGAGACTGACAAGGTGGGCATGGTTCTTGACCCCATGATGCATTATCAGCGGAGGGTGCATTTCAATATCTTTGTTGTTGTGGCTATGGTGACTCTCCACTATACCTTGTGCCTTGCATTTTATCTAGATGGCTCTTCAGTCATCTAGATTTAGGGCTGGTCAGGGGAAACGAAAGACAACTGTGTGTCCCCAGCCTCATTCCCTCCCTGTTCACTAGCACATTCCCATTTCCCCTACCTAGAACCCAGTTGTGATCCCTTGATGGAATGGTAGTCATGGTAGTCATGACTACCATGAATGGTAGTCATGAGTGGAAGGCACAGGGTATTGGTAGTCATGAGTGGAAGGCACAGGGTATTGGACTTTGGAGTCCAAGTCCAGGGGTCAGTGAAACTTGGTGTTCAGATAAAAAAAATCCTTTGGTCTCAGTGATCTTGGATGGCCACAGGATTGTACCTTTGGTTGTTTTGAGATCGCTTTTTGCAGTGGAAGCAAAATATGATTATAAAAAGTCTTATTAATAATTCAGTGGATAAGATGATATAAAAAGCTTAGAACATTATCTCAAAGCAACAATAAAGACAAAGAAAAAATTAAGACCCAAATAGATCATAGGACATCCCAGAAAGTATCATAAAATTACAGCAGGGACTTATGTTCTCAACATATGTGAGGGAACCTAGATTTGCATTTCAGATCCTTTTAAAAAATTGAATTAATTTTAAAGCCAAACAGTTAGAGAATGGTTAAAAGAGACAATGTATATAGACCTGCAGCAATATCCAAAGAGAAGAGGCAAAACTCATTCAAATTGTGCATAATGCTTGGATCTAAGCTATAATGTGTTTAGAGAAATATAATGTATATTGCATTTCCTGTAGCTGTGCCTTTCCAGCGCATTACTCTGCTTCCTTCATGAAACTGCGATTCCATCCAATTACTGCATATTACACTTTCAATTGCAACTAAATATTTTGCTATTCTTCAGAGGACATTTCCAACACACTATCTTCAGAAATATCAGTTCTAGTTATGCAGCAGGGGAGCGATTTTAGCTCAATTTACTAAATGCTGCTGGAGCAGATTAAGTAGGCTCTAATGGAGTTTTCCAGTATTTTTATTCTCACACTGTTTTAATTATTTATTTTGTCAAGGATTTAAGAGTTGAATGTTTATTACCAAAGTGTTCTTTGGAAGTTATTGGGACCTTTATGGATCCTAAGTGAGTAAGCTCAAAAGCCAAACCACCTAGATCAAATAGTGGATAACAATCCTGCCAGAGTTATGTACTTTTAAATGCTGTTTTCATTTAAGTTGGGGGTGGGGTGAAGCTCACTGGCAGAACATACTGCTCTGGTTGCAGGAAGTCCCAAGCAGAATCTTCTCCAGCTCCAGTTAAAATGATAAAGTCAAAGAGCTCTGCTTACGTGGGGTCCCAGTTCAGTCCATTAGGATTTTCCCAGGGGTCATTTGCCTTTTTTCTTCCTCCACCCCTTGACCCTGACTGCTGGTTATTTGGTGGATTACCAGCTTTGGAAGTTCCTTTCGCATTCTAGAAGTTTAAGTGCCTCTTCTAAATCATAGATGCTGGCAATATAAGCTTTAAGCTAACATACACTGGTATTTTTCTGATCCCCTTTGTCTTTAGCCCTACCTACTATTGGAATATGGCTCTGAGAGCATCTCCAAAAATTGAATCCAGTCCTCAGATTCACTGTGCTTGGAATAGACAATGCCAGACTGGTTAGATCTGGTAAAAAGCAGTTTCTTGCTTGATGTGAGTAAGCCCCACAGAACACTGTGCAACATGTCCAAGTGTTATAAAACAAAGGCTAATGAAGAATTTTGGTGTACTGTTACACTTGAAAGGCACACTCATTCTCTGGTTGGTATTACATAAGCTTATACACCGTGGTTTCCCCCAGTAAAGTCATGAAGACAACTAGCTATTTGACTTGCCGAGGCCATGGCTTTGGATAGTGTATAGAACGATTTTCCATGATAACCTTGGAGTCAGTTCTTTGTTATGATAAAGTAAAAGTGATTGGCATGGGATGGAATAATGTTATTAGAACTTCCCATGTGATCTTGCGGGTTCAAACATTACTGAATGGATGTAGAGCAGAGCTTTGGTGAAGGGACAACTTCATTGCTTCTGGGACAAAGAAAATCTTTGAAGTCCGTTGAAGTCTTTGTCTTTTCATTTTTAGAAAGTCAATAACATGCAAATCCTTATTGGATTGCATCTTTAAAAGAAACACACAGAAACGGATGGATGGATGGACACACACACTCACATGCACACACATGATTAGGATACATCGAAGGCCGCATGTTGCTACTGAAATGTGACCAGAGAAGAGCCATATATGAAGTACTTCCTCAGGTGTTTCCAACATGTGTAATGAAACAGTGGTAATGGGCCACTGCTTTTTTGGCCTCTTTCCTCCAGAAGTTATTCAGAGCCAACTTAAGACTTTCTTACTCATCTAAGCTTTTTAGATTCTTTGATTTCTGCTAATGCATTTCTCTGACTTTCAATGCTCATTTGCTGCCAAGTTGCTCTGCTGTTTGTATTAGTCTTCACTGATATTGTATTATTTGTAACATTTTGTAACTGATTTGGGAAGTTGTATACCTGAAAAGTGACGTTTCAAACTAATAAAAACAAAGGACATAGCCAGTTGGATTTTCTTTGTAACTTTCCTTCCTTCTTTCTTTCGGAGAAGCTATGTCATATTCCAGTTTTGGAAAGTTAGAGTGAAGAGTGAATGCATTGTGTTTCTTTAAAATACAGAGCTGTGTGGACAGGAAACATACAGGGATATGGAGAATAAGGAATTATGTGCAGAACTGGGACACCAGGGGTTACAAAGCTCAGAGAGGAAACTCAGCGGACTCTCACTGTTGTGTGAGGCTGTGCACTGGAAACCAGTTCAGATTTTTTTTTTTTTTTTTTGCCAAATTGGTCAACGTTAATAGTAGAAACATCTACCAAAGTTGAGGCATGTGGAATGTTTGTCAAAAGAACTCAGGTTGAATTTTACAGAAACTTAATTGTGGTTTGCCTGCTACATTATGCACATATAGGAATAATTTATCTATCTGCATGTTGGGATAATCATAAATCCTATTCTGGCATGCATTTCATCCATCATTATCCATAAGGAAGGAGAAATACACCAATAATATTCTGTTGCAATGCAGAACAAAGATGGATTTTCCAGAAAAGCCCCAAAAAAGATCTGTTCACAGACCTTTATTTCTAAAACCATATGGGGTTTTGCATTTAGAATCAAATAGATATGTCTAAGTGTGTTCTTCCACAAAGAAATGGGTTTACAATATAACCTGGGGTGTATCCCTATGCATGTTTAGACATTGAAGAATCGTGCAACTATCAGCACTCCCTAGCCAACATAGCTGGCTGGGGAATACTGGAAGTTGCAGGACTTTTTCTTGACAGATGTATAGAATTGCATCTTTCATCAGCAGACCCTTTAATCCAGAATCCATGATTGATTTCTAGATTTCACAGGCCGGTATCAGTCACGGTGCTATCAATTCCACTATTTTATTCATTCATGTCTACAGACCCAGGCATACTCACTAATCTGGAAAAAAATATATGTGTGAACATCTTGCAGGAGTAACAACACTGAACAGTGGGACAGTCCCACACAATAGTCCTTGTGAGTAATGTGTGAAGGGGGAATGAAAATGCAATTTTTAGTATGTCAAAAGCAATGAGGCACACACAGCGTTCATGTTTGCGATTTCAGAAGTTGCACATTCAAAGAAAATGTTGAAACTCTGCTCTCCTTCCCTCAGGTTCCTTCAGAAAAGCGAATTGTTAAAAGAGACTGTGCCGAGTACCGAAAGCTACAGCCACGAAATTACTGCCGTCACACCACTCCTACTAGATGCTGCTCATGCTGAGCTCTGCAGGGAAATGAGGCTGGACTGAGCACAGAAAGAAAAGGCAGAAAGAAAGACTAAGCAAAGTTTGCTTCAGTAGGCACAAACTGCTTTTCAACGTTCCCACACTTTGTTCTCTTACCAAGTATAGGTAATTAGATATAATACTCAAGCAATGTAGGGGTGCAAGTGAGAGAGATACAGGCTGTATGAAGGATTCAAGCTGTGAGTGCTGGAAAACACACACACACACATGCATATAAAAATGAAGGCAATAATTGCCTAATTTTCCTGTGCAAATAAGCCTTGGGGTGGGCTGGAACCAAAAAGCTGTACCAAAAGAAGAGAGCATAGTATTTATTACCATTGGTACAAGTTCATTCTCCTCATAAAGTAATTATGTAGGTATGTGGAGAAAGGAATGATATTTGGATGCCACAATGCTGATCTCTTACACTGAGCTGCTTAACAAAAGGGGTATCATACTGGAAAAAAAAAAACAGGGAAGAACCAAGGAAGCTACAGCCCGTGAGTCCTGCAAAAGTGAGATCAGATGGGAGAAACAATAACATATAATGCTGATTAATACAGGGTTCTATAACTCCTTCATTTGTTTGTTTGATTAAGGGAGACACATTTTGGAAGTGTTTATGACATGAAAGTCAGCGCACATCAATAGTTTTGGGCAGGACAATGAAGCAGAAATTAGGTGGTAAATGGCTTTTGGACTACTGATTGGAGGGGTGGATATCATTTTTGAATGTTCCCTTATGTTAAAAAATAAGCTTCTAACAAAGGGAAATTTAGAAGTGGTCTGTTGTTTAGGAGCTTTTGTGATGAGTGTGCACATGTGTTTTAAATTAGCATTTAATGCTAATTAACATGTAGTCTGAAGAGATTTGCTGTATTCTGCTACCTCTTCTAGATAAAAGGCAGCATGGAAAAAAACATAGAATTAAAGCAAGGAAAGGCAAATGGGTGAACTTTTTCACAGGAGTTTCTAACTAATTTCTTCAGGGAAATGGCACCACAGTTAAGCGGATATAAGGTTTATCCTGTGGTTCTAAACATGACTGAAGAAATACACAGTCCATGTTTCTGGTACCAAAATTTATTAAGGACATTGCAAAAACCACCTGCTGAACATGTTACATGGGGCATTCCAAGGACAGTTTTGACCTCTGCTAAGGCATGGCCGAGAAAGTGCCTCTTGGAACTTCCTAAGAGCTTCATCACATGCACGGTCAATCATCCCTATTCCAAGCACATGTGTATTTTGCATAACTTTTCTGTTCCGGGGGGAGCTAATGCCAAGCCTAGTAATGGCAATTGCTTCTAGTGTTAACTCTCCCTATGCTTGAATTAAAGCAAGCAAGCAAGCAAGCAAGCAAGAAAGAAAGAAAGAAAGAAAGAAAGAGAAAAGTGATGACCTTATACTTCATAGAATGCCTGCAGCATTTGTTGCCTACGATTTAATGGATCTGTGTGGGGAAGGTGTCTTTATTTTAGCAATGCCATTTACCTGCAATCCACTACATATAACATCGTATTACTGAAAGAGGATCAGTAAAATAAATAAATAAATAAATAATAAATAAATAATAAATAAATAAATAAATAAATAAATAACTGGGAACTCAATGCCTGTCATATTCATTTATTTTAAAATGCGTACACTGGCTTTTTATAAATAGCTTAATGCAGCCTAGAACAAACATTTATATAAAAACAAACAATACAAATCCTATGTAAAACAGCATACAAACAGCTAAATGAAGATATAATTAATGAAGGTAGTAATGATTGCCTGTGAGAAACTTTCTAAGAAAGTTTTTCTTTGAACATGAGCAGTTCTTTGAGAAGGAGTTATATAGTTCCAGGACTATAAAAAAAAGCCCAGATCCCAAACATGGACTTCACAACCTCCAGATAGTTACAATCAAGGCAAGAGGTTATAGGGAGGTGGAGGCAGGAAAGACAGTGCACCCAACTGTGCTAGAATCCATTTGTGGTCAATTGTTGCAATCCAGACTAAAGCAAATGAAAACTGTGCAGCAGGGCAAATCTCAAAACATGGGACAATTATGAATTCAAGGAAGATCTTACAACTTTTGCAAGCTGAAAATTTTATAAGGATGAGCTAAAATATGAATTGTGTTTTCAGTATTACCATGCTTTTATTAAAGCACTCGATAAAAACAGAGATAGGCTCTTTGTGAGAAAGGGCAGGTTATAAACCCAATAGGTAAATGCATACAGACAAAGGAGCATAAAATGTTAAGTCCCTGAGAGTCAAAGACATAGCTTGCAATGTTTCAGGCACAGACAGTTCCATTTAAGCTGTGGAGTTGTGTTTACGCTCTTCCTGCGCAACACTGGGATTTTCTGTCATGTTCCTTTCTCTGGTAACATAATTTCCTCCTTTCATTCTCCAAGAGAATCTGCAGCAGATGGTGTTGAGCCAGCTACACTGGCTTAGTGTGCCACTCTTCTCTTGCAGGATTATCCAGTATCAGGGAAATTTCCATCTGTCTCAGTATCAGCTTTCAGAACAATATATATGAGTAGCTGATGGGAAAAAGACAGAACATAGATCAGAAACCTGATCTCTGACATTTTTCATTCAGCACTGTGCCTGTCTGTGCATTTTACCCACTAGAAAATGTCTGATTGATTTTAAGGGGTACTAAAGTCTTAGTGGCAGTTGTATCCCTGGAAAATTAAGATGCTGAACCATATGGGATGCAGACACATCTAGAAAAGCCTTCCCACTGCAGAAGTTACCCCATAACATGAGAGGAGGCATGTGATCCTGGGAAGGGTGAAACATCTAAGTGCCACAATAATCCTGTTGTAGTCTTGTTATTTCCCTTGGGTATGAAATCTGGTCTTGATGCAATGCCCTGAACACTTTGCCTTAGGCATATGGTGATGGCATATATATTTAACATTTTCATTCAGTCAATGGAGCAAACAACTGTATTTTCAATATGATGTATCAGAGTACAAGAATCTCAGGAGTTTCTGCAGATTCATGTGAGGTGAAATTGCAGCGGCACAGAGAAAATCCCCTGAGCCTCATTGTGACCTACAGCACATTGCCTGATGTTGTGTAGAGACAGCCTCTAGAAAAACAATATAAAATGGCTTAGGCATAATGGTTGCTTTGTGTGCATGACCCCTTGATGCCCGTGTTAATTCAACATATCCCTTTTGAAGGAAGAGGGATTCCACATTTTGACTTGGAAAAATTTGAGGGGGAAACCCTTCCTTTTGGTGCAAAGCAAGCAAGCAAACTGAAGTGTTGCATTCAGGGCTGAATATGAGTTAAGTTCTCAAGGCCAAAACTTGTTTTTAAAATAAAACTCAGCCTACACACACATACAGCAGGACCCCATATATGCAGGGGATATGTTCCAACCTCATGTCTGAAACCTCAGATTGTAACGCACATTATATTCATGGGCACTAGGGGTGCAGGACCTGTGTAAAAGTAGAAAAACCACAAATATCTCTAGGGAAACCCTGTGAATATCTCATCTTCATGCCCATTGAGAGACAAAAGACTTGAGTAAGGCTGGCTAGTACAGAAACAAAGAACATGGCATCCCCAAACAGAGTGCATAGTTCCCTAGAGATATATGCAGTTTTACCCTGGAGATATTCATGATTTTTCAATTTTGTGGGGATTCTCTGCCCCTGACCCCCAAGAATGTGGAGGGTTGATGGTCAACCTCAATTAAATGAAACCATGGTAACTGAGACAGCAGATATCTAGGTCCCGCTCTGTGTGTGTGTGTGTGTGTACTTATAGTAACAGATAAAATGCCTGTGACCATATGAAGAAGGCCTTGTGCACAGCTCAGTTAATACCAACAGATCATAGGTCTCTGCATGGAAGGGCAAAGGCTTCCACCCAGGATGGAACTTGTGCATAGTGACTCCAAGCTCAGCCCCAGCGACTTAAATGAAACTTACTTATCAGTAAAGATACATGTAGTTGTAGCATTACTATAACTCACCCTGAAGGTTGCTGTATAAACATCACTGAAATTGATTTTTGTATTTTTCTGGAAATAGTCCATTTAAAAAATAAAAGTCATAAGAAGGCAGAAGAAGAATAGGAAGACCAACTATGAGATGGATGAGTTCCATAAAGAAAGCCACAGCCTTGAGTTTACAGGAGCTGAGCAGGGCTGTCACGGACATTCTGACGGACTTTCATTCACAGGGTCACCATAACTCAGAGACAACTTGATGGGACATAACAAGAGAAGCAGCAATATTGGACAGTGGTCCAGAAGAGTGGGCTTGGAGGTATCCTACCAACTCCTGTCAAAGTGCTGCTGGTGTTCTTTCATTGAGTGGATTGTAGCACTCAAGTGAAACTGCTTAAGAGTATATCAGTCAGGAACATGGAAGGGTTGAGACACGCTTTATAGCAATAATAATGTAACATGGAAGTAAGAAAAGGAGAAGAAAGATTTGGGGGAGAGAATTGTGTAGTTCAAACTAGATAACCTTGGAGAATATTGTTCACTTAGCAGTCAGTTTCTCTAACATTCATGGCCTGTTAGGAAATTAGCAATCAAGGAATTCTATATTCTTTGTGAAGGGTTGCTCATTTGGACAGGCATATAGCAGCAATAAACTCCTCTCACTAGTCACCATCATGCAGCTATGATCTTTATTCTGAAGACAGATGAGCAAACTTTCCCTTTCAAGTGGTCTAAGAAACAGTGCTTTGTCTGTCTGTCTGCTCACTTCCCACTTATACCTTTCTGATGTGTGTGAAATTTGAAGTCTTGTCACGCTATCAGCACTGTAGCAAAAGTATAGAACGTGATCATATTATACACATGATAGAAGCTTTTCATATAATCCTTACAACAGCCTTAATTGCCCCAGGTTGTTTACACATTTCCTGGCACAGTTACTCTTGAGCTTGGAGGTTAAATGTTTTACTCACCTCACTTCATGACAGGCTAGCAAGTCCATCATGGAGTGCCTTTGTAGTGAGCAAAAAGCATCCCATGACTTCATGATCTTTTCTCTCACTTGGAAAATGATAGCCCAATAGCTGCCATTGCCAGTCATTTTATTTTCACAATACTTCTAGCGTATGGTGTGAAAGAATAGCTTTTGTGTAACTAGGCAGTTTCTATGAGATAAACTGTGGTTCATTTTTCTTCCAGGCACATAAAGGAGCATCAGCTGCTCCAGTAGCAGAACCTGCTGGAATCGGGTTCTGCACAATGGATAGGAAAGCAGGGTGTGCTGTGGGGAGAAGCAGGTCTCTTTGCCGTTTGGTATTTCTGAACCTGTATTCCAAATTTATATGTCTCCATCATTTAGACACCAAGTGTGCAAGAAGGAGCTGAAAATTAAGTCCTGAGCTCCTTGTTTGACTATAATTTGGTCAGAGATGCTCCAAAGACAGGTTTGGGGATGAGCCATGTATCCTAATGAAATTGATACAGCCAGGCAAAATGCACATGAAGATGTTAAAAGGTAGCTACTGGAATAAGATGACACTCACGTTCCCCTCACTGCTATAGCATTCAGTCCCACAATGTTGGAGGAATGGTAGTGCAGACCTCATGGATGAAGGGTATAATAATTTTATTCACCATTTCAGTGAGGCCTATTTGTCAGTTGGGTGATAGATGGGTTGAGATTCATGAGACTTGTCCAGATAAACTCTGTGGCATGTAATGCAGGCAGTGAAAGAATTAGACCTCATAAGAGAAAAAAAGTGGGATATAGATGCAATAATTCAAAGTCCTCCTCCTCTTCCTCTGTGGGCACTGACAGGTCCAGTCATAGAGAAGGGATGCTGCATGTGGATTAGCCCGTGTTGCATGTTGGGAGGCTGGAGGCTGCATCCTTCTGAATGTTGGTCAGTGTGGTGAGGGAGCAGGACCCCCCACCCCACCCCCAGCTTGCCATTCTAGGGAACAGTGGTGATAAACAAGGGCCAGAACATCACTCTTGCCCAAGTGAAGTGGGAGGGAGTTTCACTCAGCAGCCACCCCACTGCTGATGCTTCTCCTTGCATTCACTTGAGCTTATTAAGGAAGGTGTGGGCTTTGAACCTGGTCTTGCATCTTCATTCTGTAATGTGGAGGCAAACATTTTTCAGCCAGGGTTTGCATTTATAGTATGATCACATCTAAGTCTGCTGAGCTTTGTTTTATGACAGCTATGGCAGAACCTCAGGCACGTGCAATTTTACTGCATATTCAATATTGCCTTAGTTATCTTATGTCTTTTTCAGTCATTTGTGCATCTCTCCAATCCTACTGCTTTCTGGCCAAGTTCAAACTGCATTTATTGTTTAAAATCCCTTTGTAGAGTACTTTACAATAAGAATGCCACCTTTAAAATGGTAAATTAGGAATAATCTAGCAGCACCTGCTGTTGCTCTGGCAAAATAAGTTTGACCAGGGACATTATTAGAACAGCCACCATATGTAATCCTGGATTTGTAATAATGAAAGAATTAAGGGTGGAATTGTATGAGGATTTGGACAGAAACAAGGACAGTAGCTCCCAGCATGCAACAATTAAACATTTTGTTTCTGTCAAATGGCTTCTACTGTCTAGGGTGCACTCCTATTGTTCCCCGATATTTGGGACTCTGAAGGCTGAATACTCTCCTCATGGCTGGTGCAGAAATATCCATAGTGTTGGGCTCCAGAGGGGGCAAAAGCAGATGTACTGTGTCAGGGTAGGATGACAGAGAAATTGGCATCATGGACTTACACCAATGTCAATCAATGCTGAAGCCTCATTCCTTCCCACTCCCCATCTTTCTCCCTGTCCACTCTCCCTCCCTAGAGCTTTATCTGGGCAGCATAACATGGCCATCTAGATAAAATGAAGGGCATGAGGCATGGTGCTGGCAGACGCCCCTCTCTCTGTGCCTTATGCCAGCCATTAGAGGCTTGGAAGCCTCCCACTTCAGAGACTTCCATGAATCTGCCACTAGGGTTAGGGTTAGGGTTAGTTGGATTTTATTTATTTATTTATTAAAACATTTTTATGCCGCCCCATTCGCCGAAGCCTCAGGGCGGCTTACAACACTAAGTTAAAATAATTATAATATAAATTAAAAATATAAATATTAAATTAAAAATACAAAAACACAGTATAAAATAAGCCACCCTGGCCAGATAAAATCCAATAATATTAACAGTTAAAATGCCGCTTGAATAAAAAGGTCTTCGCCTGGCGCCGAAAAACAAATAACGACGGCGCCAGGCGGACCTCTCTGGGGAGCGCGTTCCATAACTTAGGCGCCACCGCAGAGAAAGCCCTCCTCCAAGTACCCACCCTCCTAATTTCTTTCACGGAGGGTTCCCGGAGAAGGGTCTCCCCCACTATTACAGCCATTTTGGATAACACAATTCCCAATTACTTCTCTTTTAAATTGGTGTTTTTGTTGCTTGGTTAAATAAATAAAAATCTGACAAGCTTCATTAATACTTCATTCATTGTTGTGGCAAGACTGCAAGAATATAGATTCAAGGTGAAAGTCTGTTCTTTGCCTTAGGCTCTTTAGAATTTGCTCAAGATGATGGGCTGTTCTTTGGAAAGCTACGTCAAAACTGATTATCAGAAATAGGTGAAGAAAGAGATTAGCTCCATGTTGCTTTTGGCTATACTGGTTGTACAGCAACTGAAATTTTAGTGTTGCACGTATATATAATTGGGATTCACTACCTTAGCTATTCCACCTATGGGAAACAAGTCTACAAACATCAGACTTGACACAATTTAAAAAACCTCATTGTAAAATCAAGGGTATCAATATAAAGTCAGCATTTCAAATATTCTGATTTGATCTGGTCATAGACTTGATCAGTATAACTTTCTTGCACTTTGAGAACTACTCAGATAGCATTTGCTCACTTTGATTAATTAAATAATCAACCAGACACATCCTGTTTGCTGCTTGCTGTGATCCTGAAGATTTAATCAGCGTGCAACTATAAGTTAATTGTCCTTAGATAAGCTTTCACTCTCTTAATGCTGTGGTTCTTTTGGAAATTAGTGATTACAATTATGTAAACTGTCTTAAGGTAAATATGGCTTAGTTTTTATTGACTTAGGATTTGTTAATTGATGCAATCAGAAATACATGCTGTGCTGGACACATTAATCTTCCACTTATTTTTCTGGAACACGACATTGAGTGTTTTATAGGTCAATAAAATTGTATGCATAGAAGACTAATTATCTAAGACAGACTAAACATGATGACTCTAATGCATATATCACTCTCACACTTTTCTACACATTTGCAACGTGGGACAATCGTTGTATTAAGGAGGACATTGGAATCACAGCAGCATGCCTTTCTCTGCCATTCACTTGTTGATCATTGGATCAACGTCTGCTGAAAAATAGCACTGTAAAACCAAAAAAGGTATTTTATTATACCTGTAATTAGAAGGACTGCACAGTGCAGCAAAAATCATGCATCGCTGTATTATATGTCTCTTTGCGGGTCGGTTGTTTTCACATTAGCGAGCCCATGGGATGATGGCATGTGTTCTTTACTCACAGTCACAGTTACTCATCTTCATCATGTCCATTGCCAGCTGACGATGGACCTGCAGAGTCCTTCTCTTCCTCATAGCCGCTGCTGTGGCAACAAATGAGGAAACCCTCTAATGAAATGTCTTCAAGTAAATTTTTGGAGGGTCTAGATGGAAAACCTTTGGTAGGGTGATGCACTAGTTTCCTATTGCACACCCTCCAAAGCATTTAATCAATTTCAAATTTGATCTGGGCTTGCTTTACAGGAATGGACAAGTTCAGAACAATTAACTAATTACACAATTTGGTGGCATCACTCAACCTAATCTGTTGCTGCTGGATGCAGTTTCGGTCATAATCCATGCTCAGGTTCACTACGAATTCTGGAAGAGCTGTTGTAGAACCTCTTTTAAATAAATAAGTACTTTATATTTTTGTCTCTAGTGCTGGATACATTTTGTAACATGAAGATTTGTAGACCTTCTTTTTCTTTGCAAGCTTGTTGAACTTGGGTACAATCTGATGCATGTTTCTACAGGAAAAATGTTCCACAGCCTTCAATATTCCCCAGGCAGCCAAGTCTATAAAGGAATGTTTGAGCTCTTTCACCAGCTTTGCCTCTGTCTTCCGCGTATTCACGGTTCCATTTGCATAATGGTTTACATACATATACATGTATTTGGAAAGATGCACTGATCTGTACCCTGAAAAAATGAACATCATGTCAGCTGCCTATGAGCATTTGCAGGTGTGAGCATGTGTGCATGCATGTGCACATGCACATGTGCGTGCATGCGTGCGCGCACACACACACACACAAACATACAGGCCCTCTGTGACAGAATCTTAAGTAGTCATTGAAGGATGGCTATAGGTAAAACTAGAGCTATAGTTCTTCAGTAGTTAAACTAAAACAAATTAAATTGACCCAGTAATTTGAGGAAAAATATTTTCGCACAGTGCTATCTTATTGTGTTTGCTAAATCATTTTCCTGATTCATCAACATATTTACCTGGGAAAGCCCCATTGAACTCAAGAGAGCTTACTTGTGACTGGATATACACAGGATAGTACTCTGATTTTCTGCTTCTTTCCCAAGATAAAACATGGAATGAGATACCTTAACAGGTGTCCTAAAGCTTATAGGGATTTATTGGCCAAAAAATAATACGTGCTTATGAAACATATAAATAATTCCATATACAAGATGTTTCCTCTTGTAAATAAATAATTCAGGTTTATTTTAATGCTCGATGAAATGGAACACCACAATCTCATATTTTTAATAAATTCTTTGCATCACAGTCCTTTTTTAGAGGGGTATTTAACATTATATGGCTTGAATAAAATAAGCTGCTGGAAGAACAATCCGCCTACTCCTGACTGTAACAAGCAAACAAGCTGTGCTTGTCTTTGGGAAAAAATCTAAAATATTATTCCATTTTTGTTTGGTATGCCACCTTGAGAAGGCAATAATTTTAATGAAATAAATGATTAAAACTCACAGTCATGCATGAAATTCTACTCACCATAATGGTGGTCTTCAGTGAAGGAAAAGGAAGTTGACCATTGTTTTATGGTTGTCAGTTGCCACTATCTGAATTTCCCAAAATGCACCTCAGACTTCAGAACAGAAGTTTCTGGGATCATAATGGCTCTGAACTTCTTTTATCCCCAAATAATTTCACCTTCCCCTCAAGACATCTATAAATCAAAACATTCCATTCTGAAGTAGATGAAATTGTTGCAAACTGGTCCTTGTCAGTTCAGTATAGCCCTGTAAAAAACTCAGTCTTTGCCTCTGCATCATTTTCTTTCACATTTGATGTTTGTCTCTATGGGTCTGATGTGTGTGCTACCTCCTGTTATTTTGGTAATAGATGAAATTTGGTGTAACATTTATTGTTGTTTCATTCCTGAAGTTTAAACTAGGAAAACATAGATACAGTCCTCCATATGAGATACTGCCAATTATTCCTGTGTGTAAAACTCTATATGCTAGTAGTTCGTCAATTTTCACTGGAAGCAAAGTGATAGCTTCTTTAGAAAATGTTTCAGCTGGAAACAGTTGAAAGTACTACTGTCTTCATGAGGGGAGGATGGTGTTCTGTGAGATGCTGTCAAATCCAAATATTTGCAGAAGCTCATGGTTAAGGATGAGATGATTTCTAATCCAGGCATTCAAATGTCAAAAGAGATCATTATCCATATTTTATTTGACTTTTATTTGACACTGTTACCTTCCCACCAAAGCGGTACCTATTTATCTACGTGCGTTTGCATGCTTTCAAACGGCAAGGTTGACAGGAGCTGGGAACTCACCCTGTTGTGCAGATTCGAACCGGTGACCTTTCAGTCAACCAGCCCAGCAGCACAGTGGTTTAAGCCACTGCACCACCTGCATCCCCTCAAAAGTGCTGTATAAATAGCTAAATAAATTTCTCACCCAGTGGTGAAAGGGCAGGCAACCTTTATCCTGCAGGCTGCACATTGCCCCTGCTAGCTCCCAATCGATCCCTTGTTGTCACTTCTGCAGCTTGTGGTTACTTTTGGACCTTTGCAGAAAGCCATGCTGGAAGCGTGCAGTGGAGATCCTTATCTCCTTCCCACCTTTTCCCCTTTCCCTTGTCTTGTCTTTTCTGCCATTAGCATTTTCAGCACCCTAGTGGCAGGTTTACAGTGCACAGAGGGTCCTGGAGGGGTGCAAATGAGCACTGGACCCTCCGATGTGACTGACCCTGCTATAGTGGTTTTGATCAGAGTTGCTTCAGCAGGAGATGGATGGATGTGACTAGCCTATAATGCAGGTAAAGGCCACACTCAAAGGAGGAGAACAGTACCGGTAAATATTTAATCCCACTCCCCATTGCATCCCTTGACAGGCTTCTCCATTATCATAAGCACCTGACATTTATAGCTTGGTAGGAGCCAGCATGTTGCCATGCCAACCAGCAGGTGCTCTGCTCAGGTCAGTCTGTAAACCCCTTTGTCTGACTACATAGCATTGCCAGTTCTTACACCTTTTTGTAAGAGAAATAAGAAAGATAAAAGAAAGAGAGAGAGAGAGAGAGAGAGAGAGAGAGAGAGAGAGAGCGCCAAACTAATTTTAGTTAATAGCCTTCCTTTCCCACAGTTAGAAAAGAAGAATACACAATATCAGATGACTATTTTTCGGTTTTGTTTTAAAAAAAAACAGCAACAATCCCAGCTAATACCTCAGCAGAGCCTGGAGTTGTGCTTTCTCAAATGTCTGATCACTATAGTTATGCCTTTCAAATGGAAGCTGTGGTGGTTCCACGGGCCATGCTCCCCACTGGCTTGTTATGACTATTCTGTGGTGGGAGAGGTGGAGCAGCAGCGCTGGATGCTGCAGACCCTGTCAAACTGCCTGTTTCATTGCAGGGCACACTACAACAGAAGTGCTCTGGAAGGTGTAAATAAGGTGTATGCTTTACATTTCAGCAAACCAGTGAATTCTTTAGCCATAAAAGGCCACCTACAGTTCCTCTGTTTCCTAGTTTGCACCATGCTTTTAAAAGTTTAAAGGAGCAATCTTTTGCATGGCTACAAATTCCAGCAAACCCCAGCCATCCTTTTCTTCTGCTGCAACATGCATAGGATTGTGCCCTAAATCACACCCAAGTGACTTCATTCTGGAGAGCACAAAAGTGTTGTACTTGCTTTTATCAAGAATTGAGGCAAATTGTCCCTTCGCTGAGCCATTCACAGATGGCAAACTTTGTGATGGGGGTGCATATCAAATATTCTAATACTTGACAGTTGGTGGTAATAGCCTCTTTTAAGCTGTGGGTTTGTTCGTTGGGTTTTTTTTACTACTGTACTTATAACCTATTTTTAACCATTACCACAGGTTCGATCTCCTCTCCCCATGGTTCCCATTTCAATCCCTCCAAGAATGCTCCACAAATGACATGCATATACCATTGGACTGGGGAATGTGGTAAGTTAATGGGGCCACTTGTGCTACAAGGACATCTGTAGGCATTGCTTTCAGCTGTTGTACTAGCATAGTAAGGGGTAATATTACTTTGCATAACCTCAGACACTCCTGCTGCAGACTGGTAAGTGCCTCTTCCCTAAGACTTCTGGAAACTTTCAGCTCCTCCTCCATTCGGAGGGATCTTTTTCTACCCCACGATTTTGAGCCCAAAGTGTCCAAGTGCCTGTTTGTTGACTGGTTACCTGGCCCTGATATTTATGTGTACATCAGTGGGGGCAGCTAGCCAGAGATCACCTTCCCTAAGTCCATGGCTGATTGACTTATAGAAATGACTGGCAGTTTTCATGACAAACCACTTCAACAACCAAGCCTGGTCTTTGTAAAGTATACACACTGTTTATTTTTGAGATGACTGGTCAGTTTGAGGAGGCTGTTTATATGAAGGACCTGACAGAGTAGGTTGAATAGATATCCTCGGTCCATACTTAAAAAAAAAAAAAAAAAAAAAAGATAACTCCCTATATTTCAACAGTATCTAAAGCACTCAGTTATATCTAGATTAGCTTTTCTCAAAACAGCTGCAGTATTTTCATTGGAATGCTTACAAATAGTTCAAATGTCTAGAAGATAATGTTTTACATTTCAGTGATGACAATGATTGACAATGGGTGTGAAAAGATTCTAGTTCATTTTTGCTTGTTTATAAGTAAAACCAACCATTTTAAAAAACCAGTATGTCCAGCTATTTGTGTATATATTTATGTATTTACATGTTTGTATACTGATCATCAGTCAAAACAAGGCTCCCTGGATGATTTACAGCATTAAAATATATCACAACAATCTATAACATATAAAATCACAAAAACAGTCCCTCAGATAAAGAAAAGTCCATTATGCTCTCAGTATGCCCATCACAAACCCAGGAAACCCAACAGACCCACAGCAACCTCCAAAACCCCCCCACCAACCACAACCAGTTTATTCTGAAATAAAATATAACAGCATGATATAAAATATGGATACTTTTTTAACATTAAAATTTGGGTAAATAAAAAGGGTTGGTGCTGAAAGGAATAGAGAGTAGGTGCCAGATGCATATTTTTGGGGAACTGGGGTGGAAGGCCCATCTTCTATTAACCATCCTCTTTGCTTCCTTTAGATGCAACTCTTTGAAAAGGACCTTGAATAATGATCGCAAGGTCCTGGTAGATACATACGGGAAGAGGCATTAATTTAGATAACCTGACCCCCAAAGATTTAGGGCTTTAAATGTTAGTGTTAGCAGTTTGAATCGGGGTGGACTTCAACTGAAACCTGAAGAAAAATTGACCTTGGTCTGATCTTGAAAAGGTTTTTTTAGAATGCATTGGATGTTTCAACTTCAAAGCAACAACAGTGAAGGGCAAAAAGTGAACAAATAAAATAAAATGTTTTGGTTTTCTTACATAAAATGTAACATAAAGTTTAGTATTATCCATAACACTACATAAATATGTATTATATATCCTGTATATTTTATATGTATAAACTATTGGTAAAGACAATTATGCATAAACTCTAACAAAGTCAGCCCTTATCTTTGTCCTTTCATAAATTACACCTGAAGACTACACATTCAAAATTTAAATTGAAATTAAAGTTCCATTAAATTCTCCACCCATTGTGTTATTTCAACTGATTGATTATCCTTCTAATATTGCAGTATTTTAGCTGTCAAAAGGGTGTGGAAAATTGATTTGCAGTGACCTTGCCACAAATTCCAGGAGACATGTAGATGGTTAAGAAGGATTATGGAGCAGTGAATATTAAAGAACATTCCATCACAAATAACACATTTATTTGAGTTTTTGTCTTCTCCCCAAATGAAGTACCCATTGGGCATCACCAAAACATATGAATGAGAGAAGCATTAGCTGCATTATACCTTCAGCAACTGACCAATTTAGTTAAATACTTATCAAAAAGACTCTGTAGCATCTTGTATACTTGAAACATCATTTTTTGCTGAATTGGAATAGCCTTAAGAACTGTTACTTTATGGAAATGGAGGGCAATCAAGAAAAGCATTGATTGGTCAAAATGGGCTGTTCCAATTCATTATTCCATTCTTGTCCCAACCCCATAAATCATATTTATTCACTGTTAATAAATATTTATATGCATAGATTGTAGGTTTCTGTAGTTGTTTGGTCTCAGTCAATACTTCCAATACCAGAGGCATCTCTGAAGCTGTAAATGTAGCAGGGAAGAACTTAGATTCTAACCTATGTTCAATTGCGTATATTGCCAATCAGCCACAGCTGGCAGTTTATAATTGGTGCACAAAGCAGCAAATGGCAAAAAGTTATCATCAGCACCTAAAAATCAGCCTATCTGTCCAAGTTTCCCAAGCAATTTTTTCTTGCCAATCTTTACATCTGGATTTCCCCACAGAGTTAATTTTGCATGTGAAAATAGATCAGGCAGCATTTGATATGAAGTTATGTGCCACACCTCTCTAGTTGCTTTTACAGTATGGGACACCCTATCTGTTTTGCTGTGCCAAGAACCCATTTGGAAAGAGGATCATGAAGGAGAAAAGGCCAGACTGAGTGGAAAAGATCAAACTCTACTACAAGTCAAAAGGCAGGCCTAATGATAGAAGGAAAGAGCAGGTAAACCAAATCTACCATCTTTAATCAAATTTGTATCTATTTCAAGGATATTCAAGGTGGAGTAGAAGCCATAAAAATGTATAAAACCAAAGACTAAACTTCAGAAAGTACTCGCTTATCAAAAGCCTCCTCTGCATTAAAAAAGTTCTGATATAGATCTGTAGTTAGCATGGTAAGTATTATCGCGGAGGCAGCTCTTGCATGCTCAGTTTCTCAGACAGAGTATGAGGACCAGCCTGCCTTGGAAGGCAAAAAGGCAGTTCAGAAATGTGGGTGGAAGAGATTGAAGGAGAGTTCCTTGACCCTGTCAGGAAATGACTGGCAAAGTGGGCAGACCAATTGCCATTGTCTGGCCCTCAAGAAGCAGGAACCACCCTGAAGTTTTCTGAAAGGGAGGAAGGAGGGAATGCTTCAGTTTGGATCCGACTCTTTCTATGGGCAGATGCTTTCCCCATATTTCAAAAAGAGCACTACTTTGATTGATGCTGCTTTGTGACCTGTTAAAGCTCTATTAAAGGACTGTGCTTCCAAGATCTCCTCTAAGCCTGCTGGGGAGGGAAAGAGGGAGGGAGAAACCTGTTCTTGAGAGATTCCCGTTTGGTTTAGGAATAACAGTTATATAGGCATCATTAAGAGCAGACAATAAAGAACCCAGTTCAGAGATAAAGTTATACAGATGGTGAAATTTGGAAATAAAAAGCTGGAAATGCTTTATGCCACATAATTGAAAATCCATTTTGACCAGGTGTTTGCCTTGTTTTCATGTTGGCTATTACTTCTGTAATTTCTTCCATATGCAGAGGTGCCATGAAAGACCGCCTTGTGAAGTGCCTAGGCACGGGCAATTAACACAAGGGGAATAAAAAGGCATTGCTCTGGTATTTCACAAGCTCTGTTAGACAATTCTAAGTAAAATTGTTTAAAGCTTAAAATTCATGTCTTCAGTGTGAGTATATATCTTGCCCCATCATTGTTACCACCAAAATAGTATTCCAAAGTTCATCATTATCCCAATATATCTGTTGTGAACAGGACTGATCACCATGAAAATGGAGGACATGAATGATCCTCTTATCTTTCATCCTAAATCCTCCACTTTTACTCCCTTCTTCTGGCAGATAGGAGCAAAATGTGTATAAGAACCTACAAATAGCAAGACCAGTAGTCAATTCAGTCTAGCACTACATTCACACCCCAGGATCCCTCAAGTGGGATGTGTTCAAGGAGACCACCTGCAGCTGAGGGGTGGTTACAGGATATGGGTGAGGACAGTAATGGGACCAGAAGTAGAGACTGAGTTTGTCATACAAAATATAAAACCATGGATTAATATGAATCCAACAACAGTCAGATTATATTTGACTTTGTAATGGATAATAAAATTTCTAGCTTACACACATATTCTTTTATACCTCTTTGTGTATAGCCTAGACTCCAGTGTAAAATGTAATTTTCAATGAGAGTTATCTCTCAGCATTCTGTCAAACTGCCTGTGTAAATAGGTATTAGAATTGAAAGCATCTATATTGACTCAATCTATCCAATTTCATCTGTGCTAATAACTGTATGAAAAAAAATCTGCAGCACAGAATGTCAAAAATAAGTGCAGGATCATTGATTATCTGTAGGTTAGCTTTGCTCTGTCCATTTGTGCTCTGGGCCTAAGTAGCATCTCTCCCCATTAGCAGTACACTGCTTTGGCCTAAGAGTTCTATGTGATAGCAAATACAGCACAACCATCTATGGGACCAACAGATGGGCTTATTGAACAGAAAGGCTTTTCAGAACATGAGATTTATTGCATGTGAGGCAAACACATTTCACATACTTAGACACACATATAGTTCATATTGCATGCATTGCTGGGTGCGCGTTGTTTAATTGTTCAGGAAGTGAAATATTTTATGGGCGAAAATATCACCCACCCAGATCATCCACGTTTTCATTGGATTTCCTGCCTGTTTGCTGTGCTGTTTTCCTGGTCTGGTGCTTCTGCCTAATGGGGGAGGGCGGGTGATTTAGTCTGTCACATGTCTGATCCTAGCCAGTTGTGGTGTGTAGTGAATGTGATGATGTCATGGTTTTACATAACCCAGTTTGGCTCTGTGCTTATGTGAGAGAGAGCGAGGGAGGGAGAGGGAGAGAGAGGACAACGTTTCCTGGATGAGCACTGAACGTGCAAGCATTTTTGCTCCCAAAAACAGGTTCTGTTTCAGCAATGCTGTGCTTGCTCCAGTGAGCTGAGACACAGTCAATTAGTAAAATTAATTTAAACAGTTCATTGAAATCTCAGGAGGTAAGTGAAACAGACTTATGAGACCAACGTGCAATATGTAAGAAATCAGGAGAAAATAAAAGCACGGTTTGGGTTGGATCCAGGTTTAGGCATGTGCACCTGGCTTGGTGGAAGCAGATTTCCCTGTCCCGTCCTCCCTGTGGTAGTTGCTCCAGTCACCCGAAATTGCTATACAGAAGTTGGTGGGACCATGCCAGACGGGGTGAGCTGTCACATGTGGCGGGGTGGGGATCCTTGACAATCCAGCCAAGGCTTCTTCTGCATGGAGCTCTTCACAGGAGATTGATTCTGGTATTGACTGTACCTGTGAGATATGGAATCTGTACCTGTATCTGTACAGAGTTTGTGGCAGGGCAAATAAATATAAGGAACATTATATCCAGGGGGAACATGATATAAAGATTACATGAAAAAGTAAAATGTGGAATCACTTGGATTAAAGCACTAGCTGTAGGTAGTTTCAATATATAATATTCAAAATTATCTTCAGTTTTATATAAAAACCTACATTTGCCCCTTATTTTCCACCAACACCTTAGTTAAATCTTGCTACATTCTGAGCTGCATAGCAGTTTGGTATAAAAGTTAAGGATAGGTCGTTACCTATCTCAGGCAGGGGAAAAAGGCTCTTAAGTAGAAATAAAAGCAGAAATTGACCTAGCTTATAAAATCTTGGAAAAATAATCCATGTGGAACTTGAGAAGATGTTTTAAAGAAAATCTGAGCTTCACAGAGAGAAAAAAGAATATAAAAGAAAAGAAAATGTGACAAGAAGGAAAACCTAAAAAAACCCTAAACATATTCAAAGCTCTTCATAAGTCCAATATCCTGCCCCTAAAGGCCAGATCAAGTAAAGCTGCAAGCAAACTGGTAGGACATGTTTTGCAAGAAAAATGTACCTTCTCTTATAGAAGGCAGAAAAACAAATTGGGGTCCAAAAAGCCCAGTGAAAGTGAAGAAGAATTTTTTTTTTTTTTAGCAAAGTTGGAACTAAGCAAAAGTAACCATTAAGTGGAGACGAGAGCTTCAGCTAGTATTGAGGTGTATTGGATTCCACAGCACGCAGAATTTTCCTGTCATTAGATTTTCTTTCTTTCTACCTTTCTCATTAAGGATTAAATTCTAGATTAGTGAATGACATCTCTATGTTATTCATTACTGAATGACCAACTGGTGAATTTTCAACTCTTATCAGGGTATATGCAAGATGCACAGCTGTCATCCAGGGTACCTGAAAATTGGGAGCGCAACACTTTTTGTATCTTCTTTCAAATTTTTTCTTTCTTTCTTAGAATGGCTGTAGCCATGTCAGCATTATATTTTCTGTCTCTTCCCACATACCAGAGTCTGGGCAGAGAGAAACTTTTGGTCCCAAAAAAGACATTCAGATCTGTTTTGTGAACTAAATCATATCCCCGTATTTATTCTTGACCATTGTTTTTCTTTAATTCCCCTTTGAAACAATTTCTGGAAAGAGTGCTGCCTTTTGTTATCAACAACACTTTCATGGGAAAAAAAAAATCTTCTTTTGGCTAACACAGTCAGTGGCACAATTAGCAATCCTAACCCTACCCTGATGGAGTCATACTGAGTTGTGCAATGGCTTGTGTTAAACCTTGTGCAATACTTTGTGGAAGTTGTACAACACCTTGTACAGGGTGCCCCGCATAAGTGGATTTAAAGTACTGAAGCTGACACTTTGGATGCTATTGGATAAAAGTCTTTACATTTCCCAAAAATATTGGCAATTTCTGGGAAATATTAAAAGGCTGTTTTTGATGTTTTACATGGTACCTGAACCCTGCATTCTTGCAAAAGGGACTCTAGAATAAAGTCTCCCAGAAGCCTCATCTAGGCTTGGCAGGTGTCCTCCTTTAGAGAAGGAAGTCTCCCATATTGGACAGCTGGAAGATGGCAGTCCTTTGTTTGAAGGTGTCCTCTGTTTGATGGGTAGTGTAGTACAAATCTGGGTTAAGGCTAAAGCTGCATCATGAAAAAGAGCAGCATGCACCTTGAGGTTGCCCATAATGCGTCAGCACGTGGGCAACAAACCAAGGAAGGACACTAGTCCCCTGGCATGGTTTACCCCACTTTTTAAAATTTGCATCTATCAAGATAAAAGTGCATATGGCAATGTTGCGAAATTTATGTCTAGAACTAAGGTGTCAGACAAGAACTTTCACTGCAACACATGCACTGGTTTTCGGCCCTACCTGGAGGGACCAGGGATCAAACCTGGAACCTTAACCCTGTGACCACATTTCTGCCACTGAGCTACAGCCCCTCCCATCATGCAGGGCTTAGGTAGAGACTAGGAATCTCCTTGGACTTTTAATGCTTTATTAATGTACATATCACACTTCAATTCCAATAGTTGAAGCTCTGTTTGAACATGAAAAGGCCCTATTGGATCAGGCTAAAGGGCCATCTAATTCAGCATCTGGTTTCCTATGGTGGACAGTCAGGTGACTCTGGGAAACCCACAAGCAGCACATTGGAAAGCCCTTAATAAATGCAAAGCATTAAGTGTGTGTGTGTTTTCATGTTTATTCCAAAGAAAGTGGCATCTTTCCAAAGTCTGGAAGAATTTAGCATCCAAGGCAAGAAGAGTGGGAAAAATTTGTGTATCTGAATGATACCAGGAAAACATTCCCTATAGCAAATGCTACTTCTGCCTGGGTAAGATGGCTGGGATGCATTTACTTAACTCAGAGTCTTCTAAAAATTGGTATTATTTTAAAATTCATAGCCACACAAATAGGAATGGAAATGCATTACTGAATAGCAAAAGTTCCTGCTTCATAGAAATCCAATTGAAAAGGAATGCTGGAGTCAAGACAAATGAATAAAGACTGGGTTTTGGTTGTATTTGGAGTGAATAGCCTAGAAGGGTGTGGGGGTGGAAAGAAGGAAGTGGGAAATGCCTTAATATACCAAGCAGTTTCTCTTGAATCTTAGACCAAATGGAAGTTGGCACAGTTCATTATTAAGGACTAAAACACACTTTAGATCAACTGTAGCCATTTCTCACTAGGTCAGAATGATCCATCTTGAATGGGCAAGATATGAACTATAAACAGGCTAGGGAGATTACATTTTGCCTTTTCCTTCTTCCCTATAATTGTATTTGGCACAGAGCTCAGTAAATGCCCAATAGTATGAGAAATTGCCAGCTTCTTTAACAGCAAGTAAAAAAATTCATAGAGAAGAATGTATTTTTGCAGCTTTATTACCATACAAATTCAGAAGCTTACATGGGAAAGTAGAGGGTGGAGAAGAGATATCTAGCTGCACAGTAGCATCACAGAAAAGGTTTTAGGGTTAAACTGGATAATATATGGATGAAGAGTCAGAGATGAAGCCTATGGCACTGTCATACAAAAATAAACAATTTCTGCTTCTGTTTCTTGAAGCATTGCATTCAGAGCTCAGGAAGTAGTAGCACTGTTTTGTTTGATAATGGCAAGAATTCCAAAATTCCACTTTTTCATAAAGATAAGACATTTTATTTATTTATTTATTTATTTATTAAAACATTTCTATGCCGCCCCTTGCCAAAGCCTCGGGGCAGCTTACAACACAATAAAATACAAAAATAACAATATAAAATTAAAATTAACAATATAAAATAAATAAAAAATATAAAAGAAGTCGCCCTGGCCAAAGTGTTAAAGTTATGCAACACATTATCTAAGAGCTTTTCTACATGGAACATTTATTGTGTGCTTGTGATTCTTTACTCACAGTTGTTTACAGGCTCACTTCTTTTTTTCCCAGAAGACTTTTTCACTTTTGGCTTTTGTTTTCCTGAATGGGGAACAACAGGGATACTATTTTAGATAAATGAAGATGACACTGTTTCTCCTTGTGTGTTTGTGCTAGTTTGTTAAAGCACAGCTCTATCTAGACGTTATGTAGCAGAAAAACAGGAGAGGAAAAGCTGTTTGTATATAGCTAGGAATTCAGTTCTGTCACAAAGCTGAAAGTAGATACCACTCTGTTTTATAATTTGGATACAGCATATCAGGGAATTCACAAAGAACTGGGACATTTTCTGGTATTAGGCCAATTTCTTTGTATTTTAGATTAAATGTTAGCCTAGAATAACCATAGCTGTTAGTGTAACATAGTAGTTAGAGAGCTAATCTGGGACTCAGGAAATCTGTGTTCTAGTCCCTACTCAGCAATGAAGCACTTACTGGGTGATGTTTGACTCCCCGGTCCTGGATTCTCAGCCTAGTCTACCTCAAAGGGTTGTTGCTGTGAAGTTAAGAGGGAGAGGAGGGCAACCTTGTAAACTGCCTTGACTTCATTGCAAGAGGAAGAAAGGCAGGGTATGAATGTAATGTAAAGTAATGCTAACTATAGTTAGGTATGCTTAAAGGACAAATATGGAAGACATAAGTGGTTGAAAGGAAGCTAGCATGAAGGTGCTCCTTCTTCACCTGAGCATAGGGAAGCTTCTCAGTGTTACGGAATAGTTGCTGTCTTCCCCTCTGCAGTGCTGCAGTGAAGTGGACTGAGTCAGCTAAGGCCGCATGCCCAGTAGCATCAACACATCCCTTCCCTTTTAACTATTTGCGTCTCTTTTTTGGCATTGGGTCTTTTACACTGGCTTTCCTGTTGCTTGTGTATTCCCAGCTCCTGCATGAATCTCATTTTTAATTGGTTGGAGCTAAGCAGCACATGACAAGGAAAAGGAACAGCTGACAAATCCAAGAGAACTTTGAACAAGATAAAAAGTTGAGAAGAGATATCAATGAGGAAAAGATGAAGGTTCGGAGATTTCAGTCCATTGTCATATTTCCTGTGTTTTGTCAGAAGTTTCCAAGGAAAGCCTGATAAGATGACAACTAAGGATGCTGTACAAACATTAGCCGCCAAAAATGTCCCATAGAACAAAAAGTTCAGAGTGAAAGAGGCACCTTTGTCATCAGGATAGATGGATAGTGCAAAAATGCACCTGCTTCTCATTTGTTGTATACCATCCACATATATCCCACTGACATTATATTTTTAATGAGGGAATATCACCTTTCTCCAGAACTCAAATTGCCATTTATTTTCTCCCCATTCTGTCAGATCTTGCGGTAGTGTGCAACATTTGGTTGTGAGGGTGTCAAGAGACCCTATTAATGACTGTGTGACATGGCTAGTGACAAGCAATGCACGCCTTTCTTTCTGGCAACTTTAGGAGAAATATCGGTGAAGTTTTGCAACGCCTCGCAACAGTGACCCACGCCCTGGTAATTTCCCGAATGGATTACTGCAATGCCCTCTATGTGGAGCTGCCCTTAAAGACAGTCCAGATATTTCAGTTGGTTCAGAATAGAGCTGCCAGGATAATAATGGGGAACGGCTGGTATTTATATATTGCCAGTCCTTTACCGCTTACAATGGCCTAATTTAAGGTGCTGGCGATGACCTACAAAGCCCTAAATGACTTGGGTCCTGGATACCTGAAGGAGCACCTCCTTCCCTATATGCCTTCCTTCCCCTTGAGATCTGTGGCGGAAGTCCTTCTTCAGGAGCCCTCCTTGAAAGATCAGGAGGGTGGCTACATGGAGAAGGCCCTTCTCTGCAGTGGTGCTCCGATTCTGGAATACATTTCCCAGAGAGGTTTGCCTGGCACCAACACTTTTTTCTTTTCGGCACCAGGTGAAAAGCTTTTAATTTTCCCATTATTTTAATATTTAATTTGTTTTAATGTTTTTTATATTATTAAATTATTGGATGCTGTGCTTTATTTATCTTATTTTATCTGTTGCTTTGTTGTACTCCATCCTGAGATGCCAGTAGATGAACGGTCTATAAAAACCTTAAATACATACATACATACATACATACATACATACAGTTTTTGATTGCCATTGCATGCTCTAATACAGACCATGGGTTATGCAAGTGTTGTTTAGCTGTTGCATAACCTATGGTGGCTAGGTCTGAATGCAATTATGAAATGCAGTTGGAGGTGGAATATGCAAAATACTGGCTGTCACGCACGGCCAGCATGATTAAAAGGTAGGGTGTTTTGGTTGTGTGAATCAAGTCATTGTAGAGTGACCCCTTCAGTGCATGCATGGTTTATATGATTAGACACTGTGATCCAAGTTACTGTTGCTCCTAATTATTCTAATCTGCTATTGTAAAAGCAGCTGCATCCATTATAAACACAGAAAGGACTCAAAAGGGAGCATGCTGTGAAACAGTAATGTCGGTCTCCTCTGTACTCAAGAATGTGCATTTTTGGAGGAAAAACAAATGAGAACAAAAGGGCAACCCTTAAAAAAAGACAATCAGAATATAGAAAAAGAAAGAAAACGGACATCAAATGTCATTGATAAGAATTCAATAGTATGGTTGGGTAGGGCTTGTTTTAGTGTGGGCCACTACTTCCTCCTCATTATCTTGCTTGATGAAACAGCAGCTGGCACTTTGGATCACACTGATGCAAAATAATAATGGGTCCCTTGAGGCTGCACACATTATTGTTTTGGCTTAAACAAAGCAGTCACAGAATCATAGAACAGTAAAGCTGGAAGGGGCCAGAAGACTATTGGATCCAACTCCCTGCTCAGTCCAGGACTCCCAGTTAAACCATCCCTTCCTTTCCAACTGCATCTTGAATGCCTCTAGTGTAGGAGAGCCCACAACCTCCCTAGGTCATTGGTTCCATTGTCATACTACTCTTCATACTGTTACATTATTATTCCTGAAGTTCAGCCAGCATATTTGACCAAAGACAATGTGATAGATGTTTATTCCACAGTGAATATTAATACCTCTATCATATCACATTCAACTCTTTGCACAAACTATTACCAGCCTTAGTTTGAATCAGCTTTTTTTAATCTTGCTGCTCTCAAGAAATCAAACTCTGAAGTATAAACTTCATCCTGTGATATAATTCCAATCAAGCTGGAAGATTTAAATCAGAGACAAATTTAGGCAGTGTACTTTAGGTTCTGTCTTTTTAATCATAGTAATTTCATTTTTCCCCATAAAATATCCCAACACAATCCCCAGAAAACAGCAACCTGGGACTACATTGCTTACATTGCAAGCTGCAGTTTTGTATTATAACTCCTGAGTACAGGTAGCTTGTAGATCAATGGCAAGACTGTACCAAATGTGCTTCCTTTCTGTCTCAGAGGAAGGTGTAAAGGTGGCAGTGGGAAGATCTTGAAAAGGGGGACGGACAGAAGCATTTTAATCTCTCATCTCTATTTCCTTGCTAAGAATGTAGCTTTGCATTATGAGTGCCATCTTCCAGTTCTTTTCATGGAAGACACACATTCTTTCACTTTTAACTTGCAGCGCAATGACATTATAAAAGACTTGTAGACTAAGCGAGTTTTTCTCAGATGTTCAGAGCTCATCTTTCTCTCACTTTCTCTCTCTCTCTCTATTTAATTTTCTCCAGGAGTTCAGCTTGTTTGTCTGCAGTCTTGCCACAATACGCAGATGGAATGTTTTTAAGGAAATACTGCTGCCATCTGGGGACAACTTCTGTATATTTTGTCCTGGCTTTGTTGCATTAATCCTTTCTCCACAGTAAGGACTATGTAGAGGTTGATACAAAAATAGCAGATTCTATTTAATGATCCCCTATATTCTATCCAATGTTTTAAATGAGTTCCCCTTCAGCCTTTACTTATATAGGGCAGGCCTGTCATTACTCCAAAATAAAATATTTATATTTATTTATTTATTTGATTTCTATACTGCCCATTAGTCAAGATGACTCTCCTTATAGTGTTCTGTATCATTTTACTTTCTCCCTACTGAAGTGTATTTATTTCCCTTGTGTGATAGCAATCATATAAAAACAGTCTGGAATTCTGATCTTCATGAAGAATGGCATAAGCTAAATCCATTGTTTCAGACTGTAACACTCCTATAGTCATTACTTCAGTATCCTTGCTTTCCAAAATTGCTAGCTTTCTTGAATCTCTTTTTCATTTTGGCTGCAATCTCATATTCTATTCTTTTGGTGTTTAGCCCCAGTGAACCCTGTTTATTTATGTGCAAATATACTATTCCATATGATATATTATTCCATAGTCTAGTATTCAGATTTCATTGATAATGCAATGAGGCTTACTTATAAATAGGCATATATAGGATTCCTTGTCACTCTCTTGTACCGAGCTGTCTTATAACATGCCAGAATACCAACTCATTGGCATCTGTTTCTAACTTGTCCTTTGAATTTGCTATTTATCCTTGTCCCAGGTGTTGGAGGGGTAGAATAGTCCTGATCTCTATCACACCAAAGACTACCTCAATCAAATGTATCTGAGCATTTGCCTGTTCACTGTTATTCACCCAAGAGATTGAATATTCAAAAAAAAAAAAAAAAAAGACAACATCTTAACATGCTAACATGGCAGGCCTGTAGCTATGACATATTATTGAGAGGCTATAGCCAAGACTGTAAAATCAGAACAATATAAGAACATTTTTCTTCTAAATCAGTTTCTCATATATCCTGTAGGAAAAAGTGCAATCTTCCTTAAGCTTTCAGAAATGTATTTGCCTTTAAGCAGGGTTTCAGTGCAAACAAAAACCATAAAGTATGAGTGTGTCCTCCATATTTCTGCATTCCTTCTTCCAAACCCTTTCAAAGTACTTTGTTGCTTCCACTTGTACCCTGAGTAGAAAAGATTTAGGGGGTGGTTAAGGTAGCAGCTAGATCCTGCTTTCTAGATTTATTTATTTATTTATTTATTTATTTATTTATTAAAACATTTTTATGCCGCCCCAATCGCCGAAGCCTCGGGGCGGCTTACAACAATAAATTAAAATAACATTTTAAAATATATACATTAAAATACAAATATACGATATAAAACATACAATATAAAACAAGCCGCCCTGGCCAGATAAAATTCAATAATATAAACATCTTTCCAGGGTTTCCCAAATAGACGTGCATATTTCTACAGAACCCACTCCTCTTCCCCTGATCCTACTCCTGTCCTTCAACCACCAATTGCTTGCTGGTTTTCCAGTTTTTGTTCATTTTCTCCCATTTGAAAAGGATGAAAATGGTCTCAGAGGTCTCTGTTACTGGCAATAGGATCTTAATATGCAGGCAGTTTTTATACTCTTTCTCACCTATTTTGTCTTTGACTCTGCCCACTTTATATTTAGCTTCTCCCACCATTGGAATCTAGCCTCAAGAGCCTTTGGCTGAATAGGTTTCCCATCGCTGCTTTGCATATGATTTAGATGGAGCTTGTTCCCATTAGCAAAATATATTGAATGGTATCAGATTCAAAGGAGATTGACTATGGATGAGCTACGAAAGACAGTTTAAATGCAGTTGAGTCTTCACTCACATGAGCTGCTTATGCTCAGAATCCAGGGGCAACCTGGAGGTTTGTAGCAGGACTGGCTCCAGCCTTGAGGATACTCATGGCAATGTAACCACATTGGTGAGGCTTTCCAGCCGTGTGTTTACTGAAAGGGAAGTGAGTCTCCTACCAGACTCCATGGACAATTGGAACACCCAAAGTAGTTTTACTCTAGGCCAGGGGTCGGCAACCTTTAACACTCAAAGAGCCATTTGGACCCATTTTCCACAGAAAAGAAAACACCAGGAACCACAAAACCCTTTTGACATCTAAAATGAAGATAACACTGCATATATCATTTTTTAGCTTTATGCCATGTATAAAAAAAACCTATAGTGTGTTGCATTTATGAAATCAATGAACTGCTACAGAGAAATCAATTTCTTATTTCTGCATGCAACAAAAACATTTTGAACTCCAAAAAAAAA
>NW_025335941.1:33439964-33544086 GCF_004798865.1 Varanus komodoensis
AGTAGAGTTTCTGCGATACAACAAATATAAATATTAGTCTGGTGAAATATTGAACAAACATCCCTCTCCCAATGTAATAATGTTGCTGGGATTTTTATAAGAACCTTCTTAAAACAAGGAAGTAGATCTTTATCTTCTTTATGATTTAGCTGCAGCTCTTGTTCAGTCACTAAAAACTGTTATTTTTAATCTTACATTATAAACTGGTAGGACTCCTTTCATATATTTTGAATGGGAGAACAGCTTCCTGAAGAGTCAAAGTTAAAGGGCAGCGTGCATTAAACAGCAAACCCCATAAGTTGGTCAGCAGTGAAAGCAAATGAATCTACCCACGTACCATTAAACATTCAGTTTTCTTCAGAAACATTTCTTTTCTTCAATTTATCCATGGTTGGCCTACCGGGGGAAAAAACTCAGTAAATTGGTGCGAGTTGCAGATAAAGGTGTGTTTAGTGACTGATTAGCAGATAAACAGTCAAGTAATGTGAACAAGTGCAACTTTTAACATTCAGAGGGAGGAGATTACATTTGGACAAATATAATCTTTTCAGCAGCGTTTCGTGTAACATGAGAGCCTGCAGGAAGCTTGTTCCACTCTTTCCCTGCACACTAGCAGAGGAATGTCACAATTTACTTACCCCACTAGTGCGGCGTTCCTGAGTGGATGCCTCGTCATCACCTATTGGTATTTTGTAACTCGGAGCCTCGGTTGCAGATCAGTGGCTGTGCTGGTGTGTGTTGCCAGCGCGGGTTGCAGATCAGCAGCTGTGATGCATATTTTGAGCGCCAGAGCCACCGCAGAGGGATTCAAGAGCCACGTGCAGCTCCAGAGCCACGGGTTGCCGACCCTTGCTCTAGGCCATTGTGCAAAATGTTCAATGCTGGCTCTCAGGAGGCCTACAAGAGATGTGGGCTTTGCAGGGAACTGAAGTCCTGGAAGCTGCATGAAGGTGTTGATGATGGGCCTGCTTTGTGGGCCACATAGAACTTTGTTGACTCCTTAGGCCACCAGCTGTGATAGTAGCTTCCATATCATCTTCTACCTTGCAGCACTAGTGGCACGGAACAGCTGCAGAGAGTAGGCCAACATCCCTCTCTTTTGGTAAGTTACCTTTGCAGTGCAGAGAATATGACCTCTTGGTCCAGGTGTCAGAACCCCAGTCTGAACTCCCTTTTCCATGACAGACAGAATGCCTGGTTCAGGTCAGCTTTAGGACCACATGATGGTGGGAAACTATCAGGTCCAAATCAAGAATATGGCTACTTCCAATTAGCCCTTATTGGTTGCTTAGAACCAATGTCCTACTGACCAGATGACCCTGGTCAGTAGGACAATTTTAGGCTCAAAAGATCAGCTGAGCAAACTGCAAGGTTGTATATGAAACATCAGATGTTCTGTGCTGTAGCTTCCTTGGTTCCAGAATTTTGCACCTAACTGTTGAAACCATATAGGTGGACTCCTTATAACTAAAACTGGCTTTTTGCTAGAAAAATGACATACAAAGGTATGCAAACTGCTACAGTGCCATTGGCAGTAGAGCAACAACCATCACCTAATCAGAACAGTGGTGCCAGATGCATGGGAACTGTATCAAAGGGGAGAAACATTGGACAGCCATGTGCCAGAAACTGACTTTCATCCTTTGTCCTGTTTTCTTTTTCTCTTCTCAACGTTTCTGAAGTTACATGGGCTTTCATGTCTCCTTAGAAGTTCTATTCACTGACTGCCATTATAATGTATCATTGCAGTGATCCATAGATTAAGGGCCCCCTTAGTACACATTGGTAAGAGATTATGTCAATGATCCATGAATTAAATATGATGAGATCAGAACAGTTACGTTTTTAATGGAGCCAGTGTGCCAATTCCATTGATAGCACCAGATGTGAATATGTGCTCAGTTCTTCAGCATATAGAACACCAGAAAATCCCATCTGTAGTCCTTTGAATGCCCACATTTTAGTAAAGCCAACTAAAGCCAACTTTGTATCTGTGTGGCATCAGTTCTCTGTAATTTAGTGAGTGTGCTCTGAGCTGTCATATTACATTACAAATGTGGAAGAATTTTCTAACAGCTATCCAGTTAATAATTTGTAGCCAGCTACAGGAATAAAATTATGTTTTGCATTTCAAATGCCACTCAATGTAATAATTCTCCATTAGCCTTTTGTAGATTTAAATTTAAAAGTAAGTATCATGTGAACTCTTGTGAATCCATTATACTTTCATGGCAAATTCACAGAATTTGTTTCTATGACTATAGTCATGATTCATATCTGTTTGTCTTTTCCTCTCCACTGCTGTTTGTTCTATTTTTTTTGTTGTGTTGACCAGTTTATTGACCAGTTAAAATTCCCAGTAAGCAGCAACCTATGACACATGGGCAGTATAAAGCTGTAGCATTTTAGCTGAAAAATGATACATCATCTATCAATAATATTAGCTTACAAACTGTCCTGGCCTGTCATAAGTTACCTAATACTTTAAGTTTCAAATATGTTAATTTAGGCAAATATGCATTTAATGGGGAATACTGAGCTTGTTTGGACAGTACCTAAAAAGATTCAGCACATACATGGATCCAATGTCTCATCTTTTTTTCTATCATTCCAAGCAATTCAGGCATGGCCTGTCTAACCTTGGCTATAGGCAAAAAAATCCAACACACATGCACTATAATTGTACCGTTAGTTCCCAGAAATTTTCCTGGGAGCAGACTGTACTGCTATGCATTATACATGGTATGATATTATATGCATGGGTGGTATTTGGATGACCTGGGACAGATGGGCAGAGATGGTGCCCCAGGTCCATACAAGGAATGATATTGAGCTTATTCAGACCTAAAATATATTCAGACTTACGGTTTTATTTGTACATTCTTCCAAGTGCATTAAAACAGCTACCATCAGTCCAGGATAAGATTAATGTGAACAATCTATTGCATAGAGACCACATAAATGTCTCTGCCATTCATGTTCCATGTACATTTTGACATAACAGATATTACATTTCTTAAACAGGCATGGAGATAGAAGATGAGAACAAGATACTTACGCCTGTGAACATTTCCCAAAGAGTTTTGGGTTTGTAAAGAAGCTAATAATGTTTTGATTATTGCTACATTTCATAGCTGATGTGAACATCTATCAAGAAGCCATCTACTCTGTTATTGCACTTGTTCTTGTGGGGATTTCTTGAAAAGAAGGAAAAGTGAAGAGTTAAATATACTTGTCAAATGTTCACAAAGGCAGAATAGATCAAAACATTTATGATACGCTTAATCTTTATAGATGTTGATTTCCCCCCCACTTCTGATCTTCTGGTGCAGATTGATCCATTAATTCTTACTTGCCTGCCACAGATGTTTCCTTTTTCTTCCTGAAATAAAGGGGGCATGGCAGTGAATGATTACTGCACTTTCAGCTTTGTGAGTGCAGCTGCTACTTGTCTCCATTTTCTTTCTCCCATTACTTATCTACTGCAAGAGTATCTACTGAATCTCCTGAAATGCGAAAATGTTCTGGTAATCCCAGTTTGATTAAGGAGGTTTCATTTTCTCCTAAAATCAGTTATGTGCATGTTGTGTTTGGTCACACTGTAATTTCTCAGTGGATTTTCTTTTATTGTTCAGGCAAATATTAATAGAATCATATCTTATCTCAAATTCTAAACATCAACCCAGTATGATGGCAATACTCTACAGAGACTTCTCTGTCACCTCCTTAATGCTGTGTAACAATTTATCACTTAGACAGAAACTGTGATGATCAGCCTTCTACTTAAACTCTGGACAGGTCTCTCTGCCTGTAACAGCTGCCAAACAGCTGGAACCAGAGGTTAAAGTTTTCTTCATTACAGCTCCTCCATCAAATTCTGGCTGTTGCACACTGTACTGATGGTTGCAATATCAAAACTGTACAGGATTGTTCACATGGCAACTCTATGTACTTGCTTCACTCCAGCCAGGACCTAACCAGCATGGTCGTAACCTATTCATATTTAAGAACATGGGCCACTGCTGAACTGATTACAAATGGGAAGCAAGGCTGATTTCTTCCCTTGCATGAGAGTCCTGAAAGGTCTATTTGCTTTCTGCCCCTGAAAGTCTTCTCCCAGTTCCTAGGCTGTGAGAGTTGAAGCAAGGCATTGGCCTGTGTTGTCCTACAGGGTCTATCCTTTCCATCATGTTCTTTAATATTTCCATGAAATCACTGAGAAAGGTCATCCAAAATTTTGGAGTAAGGTGCTACTGATATTTTGATGACACAAGGAAGAAGTTGAACTCCTGAGTTTGAAAATGGACTGAACAAGTTGAGGTTAAAACCAAACAACATAAAGGTGGTGTTGATCAGTAGAAAGCTTGACTGAAGGATTGGAATCCAAACTGTTCTGGAAGGGGTCATGATGCCCCTAAAGAATAAGGTACATAATTTGTGAGTGTTCCTTGCTATTGCTAAAAAATCAGGTGGTGTTGCTGTCAAAAAGTATTTTTACACAGCTATGGTTGGTGCACCAGCTGTAACCCTTCTAGTACAGTCTCATTTGACAACAGTTACTGATTGATCCTTAGACTACTATGTAGAACTACTGCAAAAACTGTTCTTATAAAAGTGTGCCAGCTAGGTTGCTAAACAATGCATGGTATCAGTACCATATTACACCCATCTTGTAAAATCTTCACTTTCCAGGCATAATTCTAGGTTTGGTTTTAATCCATAATGCTTTAAACAACTCACCTCTATATTCAAGGGACCATCAATCTCATTGCAAACATGCCCAGGTATTGAAAACTGCAGAAATGATGGCACCAATACCCACAGAGACCTGTTTGTTGGGCATGGACAAAAGGACTTTCTCCTGTGTTGCCCTCAAACTGTGGAATGTGCTCCCTCCAGAACTATAATCACTGCCCCCCCCCCCATTTTCTTGGCATGTAGAAAGAATATGTAGGCACACATTTTTTAAATTTCCGTTTTCATATATTTTATGCTACTGTTTTACTGCTTTCAGGTTTTATTGGTATAAATTGTCCACTGCCTTGATCTTTCTCTAGAAACTAAGTGGTATAAATAATAAATAAATCTTAGTAATAAATAATTGACCAAACCCCATGGGAACAAGAGCAGCTGGGTGCTGGGAAGCTGATTAATTTTAGGGAGAAGAAAAAAAATGAACATACTATTCCTGCCAGCCATTTCATCAAATGCACTGTCACCCTTCCGAATCAGTATATTTGTAATCAGTGCCAGTTTGCACATGGTCCTTCATAAGTCAGTTCTGTCCTCTTTCCATGTCAGGTTTGAATTTTGTTTAAAAATACACAAATGTTTGCATTATTTAATGTTTTCTTCTGGAAAACTTTTTACACTATGAAATGCATTGTTTGTGCAAAACTTACCCTAACATATATATTTCTGTACACATACTGTTAAGTTTTCTGAGCTGAGAGCTTTATGGAAAAATTCAGAAAAATGTGAAAGCTTAAGGATAACCAAATTCCAATCTGTAAATTAGGACAGGAGGTGCACATCATGTCAGTTTGCTTAAAATTCCATCTTGCAGTGTAGACCTTAAGCATCCCACTAGTTTATAAGCATTTTCCTAGTTAAACTTTAAGTCCACATCCCATAATATGGAATGCCTCGTCCCCAGGTTAAATTCACTGCTTCTTTCTTTGCTCAGGTTCTTAAAAGGAGGGGCAAGATCAGAAAAAAACCATGTTGTTATTTAGGCCATTTGGCTGTTGACATTATTTTCCAGAAGAGGGCAGCATTCATATATGTATTTCAGCCAGAAGAATCAGACACTTTTCAAAATACTGCATAAAAGACTCTTCATGGGATGTCAAAGTCAATATAAATATCCAATGACTTTAAAAGACTTTTTGAATATGTACATTATTTGGGGAAATTCTGGCTTTCACAAAACTGAGCTGAACTACAAGGTTTATTTAAGCAGAAGAAAGAAAAGTTAATATTCTTCAGATATGCTGAGAGAATTGAGTATGTTATGAGAGGAATAAGGGAGGGCAGAAAGTATAAATAATAGGACTCCTCCTGTGAGAAATTCTCTCTGCTGAAGATTTTCAACATGGATTTACTCATTCCTGAATCCAAACATGGACTTGAAGGCAGGTCATGACCAGGCAGTCATACATTTGTATGCATTTCTAATATGCACACACAAAGGCCTTAGTCAATGGAGGCATACAAAATGCATACATTTAAAATACATACATTAACATGTATTTTATATGAAATGCAAACAAATTCGTGTATGGATTTTAAAGTATGCAATTTGAAAGATAAATAACTGAAGGTTTCAAGACAATCTGGGTTGCAGCTACACACCATTTTTGTTTTTGTTTTTTTAAGAATTCCATGCTCCATGTATGCTCCATTTTTAAAAAAAAATAAAAGCTTTTTAAAAAGTTTCTAATGACCAGGAGAAATGGAGAGCTTGGTGGACATCATCTTGTGGGATCCCATTGTAGAGAATAGATGGACCTAGGGTCTAATTATAAGAGAGTACTGTATTTTTCGCTCTATAAAACTCACCTGACCATAAGGCGCACCTAGTTTTTAGAGGAGGGATCCATGGAAAGCTTCCTGATAATCACAGGCACATTCCCCATCACTTCCCCATGGGCTTCATTAAAAGATGGGTTGCCATTTGAAAACACACACCGACCTGTGATTAACAGCTCTCACCTGCGCTGGAAGAGGGGGGCGGAGCAGGGCGCACTGAGCACGTGCCAGCCAGGTGGTGCCACGTGGGGCCGGCAGCGTGCCAGTGGTGGTCTTCCGGTGGTGTGGTGGCGGCAGGTCTTCCCAGGCGGTGGGGGTGAGCAGTTCGTCTCTCCGTGTGGTCGGTGGGTTAAAGCCCGTGGCTCTTCCTCCTCCACAGCAGGTCTTCCCGGGCAGTGGGGGTGAGCAGTCCGTCTCTCCATGCAGCCAGCAGGTTAAAGCCCGTGGCTCCTCCTCCTCCCAGCAGGTCTTCCCGGGCAGTGAGGGTGAGCAGTCCGTCTCTCTGTGCGGCTGGCGGGTTAAAGCCCGCGGCTCCTCCTCCTCTGCACTGCTCCCCCTGAGCGGCACAGCTCTCACTTGCGCCTGGGGGGGGGCGGAGCAGGACGTGTTGAGTGCGTGCTGGCCAGGTGTGGTGCAGCCAGGCTGGCAGTGTGCTAGTGGTGGTCTTCCGGGTGGCGCGGCGGTGGCGGCAGGTCTTCCCGGGCAGTGGGGGTGAGCAGTCCGTCTCTCCGTGCAGCCGGTGGATTAAAGCCTGCAGCTCCTCCTCCTCAGCGGCACAGCTCTCACCTGCGCCGGAGGGAGGGGGTGGAGCAGCATGCGCCAAGCACATGCCTGCCAGGTGGTGCCACGTGGTGCAGGCGGTCCGGCAGCAGCCCGAGCCTCGGGCACACACACATTCACTCTATAAGACGCACAGACATTTCCCCTTACGTTTGAGGGGGAGAAAAGTGCGTCTTATAGAGCGAAAAATACGGTATGTAATTATTCTACCTAATACAATGCCCAATTTAGGGATAACCAGAAAAAATGATTTGGCCATTTGCACTGTGCTTTGAACTTGTACACACTGACTCCTCATACTTGCTCCAATTTCTTCCTTTCCTTCCTAGTTTTAGAAATCCACTAATTTATCTGAAACCTGCAACTGGTACTATGGCTTGCATAAACTATATTCTCCCTGATCCAATCAAATCTGGTTTGCTGATGGCAGCAGAGGAGATAGAAAACCTAGAGGAAGGGAAGGCAGAGGAAAGAGCATCAGAATTCAGAATCCCATCATGATGTTATGACAGAGGGGTGTGGAGGTGACTCTTCCTCCTGGTGGGCCCCTTCTTTATGTAGGTTGCCAGGAAAATAATCCCTGATAGGATGCCACCAGTCAGGCAGAACGTCTTGATGCATCCTAGCTTGCCCAGCAGCTGGGAGAGCTTCTGAGCCATATTAGAAAAGATCCCTGCCTTCATGTCAGATCTTGGTAAAAAGGAAAAGCAAGTATTTTGGAGTTTCTTTCCCAAAAGCCCAAAAATAAAACTCTTCTAAACATCTTAAAACACAAGTAGTTGCTTTATAACCATGTGTTGTTTACTGTGGGAAAGAGTTCAATGAGAAATGGTGCTTTAAAGCAACCCAGCCAGATGTCCAATGTAGAAAGAGTTTATTTAAGGGAAAACAAAGACTGGGGCATGGGACCAAGGAGTCAATCCAGCATATCTAGTCATATTACAATACCTACTCAAGTACAGTCTTGCACCCTAGAGCATAGTTTGAGTGTATTGAAGAGAAAATGTTCTGAGAGACACAGAGACAGCATCTGGCTTCCAGTTGGATGGTCTACAGGAAAAGTTCTAGGAGGACTGAGCAGAACATTTTTATGGGGATCTCAGTTCATTAAAAGCCAGTTTCATTACAGAGATTGATAACTGGTCTAATAACATTATAGCCTCCATTTCTGGTGTCAGTGGTCTAGCCAACAAATCAGAAAATTACCTAGTGGCTAGACCCATCTTCGTAACAACTGTATTTATTAGATCTATAGCCCAGACTTTTTTTTTAAGAACTCAAGGCAGTTTACATAATTTTCCTCCTGCTCTCAATCTTATCCCTACAGCAAGAACCCTGTGAGATGGGTTGGGCTATGAGTCTGTGACTGGTCCAAATTCACCCAGTTGTTTCCATGGCTGAGTGGGTACTAGAATTCAGATCTCCTGACTCCCAGTCCCACTCTGAAAACCACTACAACACACTATACCACACTGATCTATTTTGTCTCCAACATTTGGATCACATAAGATGAACATAAGAATAAAAGAAAGGCCTTGCTGGATCAGATCCATGGTCCATTGAGTCCAGCAATCCAATCACACAGTGGCAAACCAGCTGTACACAGGATACAGGCAGGATCAGTAGACCACCTTTGCCTGCCCAAGCAATTCAGTAAGTGGTACAAGCAGATATATTGCCTCTAGTAATGGAGGTAGCAACCTTTGAAATGTTTCTTCTGGTTTAATTTTGGAATAAGACAGAGATATGGCTTTAGATATTAGAAGCTTGACCAGATGGATTTCTCTCACTCTACTCAATTTATTTAATCTCAAAGCATGAAACAACAGTCTCTTCTGAAACCATTTTTATCAATATTCAGTAATTTGTCCAAAATGATAATGCAGGCAGAGTGGGGCTTATAGCTCTTTTCACAGTCCTCAACTTGAATACTACAAGGATATTATAAGTGAATCTCACTCACTTCAGACCGGGTTATATTGATTGATCTTGGTCTTTCATAAGAAGACAGATGACTGAAAGACAGATAATAATGTTCTCTTATGCTCAGGCAACCAGACTTAAGCCTTTATTGAACTGTTATTTCCACTTTATTGTCTGACTATAATCTTCTCTAATGAGATCTCCAATAGCACCCTAATTCACCTTTTTCTCTGTTAAGTGGTTTTCTACTGCCTCAGCCTCTTTAGTAAAGCCCAACTTTCTTTACAGTGGTAAAGTCTTCTCATTAAAACGTAAATACTGCACTAGTAATTCTTTCTTCTGGACTCTAACCAAATTCTTGCTTTCACTTTTCATCATAAAAAGTTACAAGCCAACACATTTGGATTTGGTTTGCCAAGGGATGGTGCTAATATAAAGCTTATTTGTCAGTGTGCAGCCATGAAGATGTATTTCAAAATGTTATTAATTTTTAAAATATCTATCATAACATTCTTTATGTACAAAAAGAAAGACGTGCTTTGAAAGATTATTTCCATGCTTATTTATACATGGGAAGCCAAAAACAAAAGGAAAAGGAAAAAGCCTCAGGCATCATGATGGCTCAATTATTTTCAGTGTATCTTCTGAAGGACTAGTTCTAAAAAGATTAAAGAAGCATTGACACAGGAAGTAGATGACAACTCAAGTCTTGTCACAGTAAAACATTCATGTGATGGCCAAATGACAAAACTCACTTTTCGGCTGCATGTCCAAAAACAATCATATCAGTCTCAAAAATAAGGGAGAAGGCAAGCCCAAAATTTCATATGCCTATGTCCTGAGGCTATTCTCAAGCAAAACCACTGCCAAAGCTACTGGCTCAGGGAGGCTGTCCAGTGTCAACATGGTCAGACAAATGTCAGGACCCATCACTTTGTTATTGTTTTTAATGCTTCCACCTTTTCAAAATACTGTTCAGGATTCAGTGGTCTGAAAAGTTCTGCTTTAAAGCATAGGTCCAGAGCTATTCAGGAAAAACTCTGACCTAGGGTGGCCGTGTTCCCTATGTTGCAGATATTTATTTGAAGAGGAAAGTTGTTAGAGCAAATTCTTCTATCTTAACATGAAGAATTGCCCAGTTGAATCCTAGTTTGAAAATAAAGAGAGCTCTGGCTATTGGATGGCATAGAAATTATTTAATTAATTAATTAATTAAAATAGACACAAGAACGGGTGACCAACTGTTTGTCCCCCTATAGTTTTGTCATTTTAAATCTGAATGGTGTTGGATGTAAAGGTTTTGTGATAGTCCACCAGATCATCCTGCCTGCCAGCAAGCCTGATGAGCAGCTTCACTGAAGAAGAATCTCAGCACCGGTCAGAAAGTGTTAGCTTGCAAGCAGTAAAGATAGTAAATTATCTATCACGGGAAATCATTGAAATCCCATTGAACTGAATAAATCTTCAACTGAAACCAACATAAGGGCACAGAAAAGGAAGCTAAATCCTGAAAGGGTAACCCCATACAAAAGTTCAGTGGAGAGCTAAATTGTAAGGGGATGGTGAAGAATCCAGCAGGAACTTACATTTCTTGTAGTGTTTCTTTGCTGTAATAGATAGTTTCAACTGGTTGAAGAGAACCTCAACTACATGCTACATCCAAATTTAGAAAGCGGCAACAGAAGCAATATGTTGTTCTATACCAAGAAGAACTGTTGTGCAGTGGGCTTCTGACTAGGGAAAGAGTCTGTGTAAAGACAAAAAGGGGTAGGCTAGCCTCAGACTGGGCTCAGTATAGACTCACTTTTTAGGTTTTACATTGCTCATTGTTCAGAAATAGTCTCATACTAAGTCAGAGTGTTCAGCAGATCATTTAGCTTTGAAAATGAAAGGCATTTAGCCCTTGGAAACCATATTTTTCCCCTCTATCACAACCAGTGTCAGCATCCCAGCCCCTTCTATCTGCAAGGGCACCTGAGCTACCAATCACCGATCCTTTGTGCTTAATTCTGTCTTGGACAGTGAGTCAAGCTGAGAGGAAGTCCATGAATGCTTGCAGAGCTCCAGCTGCACAACTGGCAATCTTCTAACACAGGCTACTAGTCATGTGCATGGAAGAAGGATGCCTTTTGCACAGCAGACATGTGGGGCTTGATTCTGAAAAGAACCCTGCAAATGTTTGATGCACGAACCAAAAGGTCAGACTCACAGCCACAAGAAGGTGGGCTGGAATTGGGGAGCTGAGGCTGAAAGAACTGGGTCTGTTCATCCTTGAGCAGAGAAGACTCTGTGATGACAGGGCAGCATTCTGCAGGTACGTCAAAGGTTGTTGCAAAGAATAAAGGACCTGTTCTCACTCATCACAGATTGTAGGACATGAAGCAATGAGCTTAAAGTACAGTACACCACATACAAGTTAGACAAGGAAGAATCTCCTAACTGTATGAGCAATGTGACAATGGAACCAGTTGCCAAGAAAGGTTCTATGCTCTTCCACAATAGAGACATTTAAGAAGAGACTAGACCAGTATCTGAGTTGGGTGGTGGAATTGGCATCCTGCAGCAGCAGAGGGTTGGACCCGATGGCCTACTTGGCCCATTCCAACCCTTCTACTTCACAATTCTATGATTGCCACCTCCCAAAAGGATTCATCACATTAAAATTTAATCCTAAATGGTTTCACTCAAGAGATGTAAATAGGCTTGAGTAAATTGGAAATAGTGACCACAGTCCTATCTGATTTAATATCTAGGTAGAAAATTTCTACAGAAGTTCAACACAGTCACATTTTACTTCTAAAGAGGAAACTTTTTGAAAATGAGAGACCTGGTAAAAAGAAGAACAGAAGGAGTTTGAGCAGAAGCTGAATGAATTCTTTTTATCTATATTCACTGGAGAACATGTAGAACCAATATGTCTCTCTGATCTGATATTTTCAGGAAGAGAGATGGAGGAACTGAGGCAAATAGTGGCGACAAAAAGATCAACAGTTTCATATTTGAGTTTTTTAACTGTACAAGGTAACAACATTTTTTTAAAGGGATCTGTGAAATTACAGGCAAGTTAGCTTAATACCTGATTCTTGCAATTGTTTGAAAACATTTTTGAAGATGAAATTAGTAAGCATATAGAATGACAAACCCCTGCTGAAAAAGAATCAGCATGGCTTCTGCAAAGGTAAATCGTGTCTCATTAACCATTTTGAGTTCTTTGAGAGTGTAAATAAACATGTGGACAGGGGCAATCCAGCAGACATTTTTTACTTAGATTTCTAAAATACTTTTAACAAAGACCCTCACTAAAGACCCCTGAACAAACTTAGCAGTAGTAGAATAAGACGCAAGGATTTCTTATTGATCTGTAACTGGTTAAAGAACAGAAAGCAGACAGAATACACTAATGGTAAATTTCCCCAAAAGAAGGTTATGGATGCTGGGCTTCCACATGGATCTTTATTGTGACCAATGTTTTTTGAATAATTCATAGAAGATGTGGAGTGAGCAGTGAAGTGGCCATGTTTGCCATTGGCATAAAATTATCTGGGAAGATAAAGGAAAAAGCGATTGTGACAAGCTTCCAAAGGATCTCTTCATACTGGGAAAGTGGCATCAAAATGGAAAATATAGTTCAGTGTAAGGTGAGAAACATAGGAGCAAAAAATCCCAACTTGATGGGAACCGAACTAGTGGTGACTGATCAGGAAAAGATCTGGAGACTGGATGGGCAATTCCAAGAAAATGCCAAGCCAATGTGCAGGTAGCTGTGAAAAAGGCAAATTCTGTGTTGAGAATTATTTGGAAAGGAATTTAATATAAAACTGCCAAGATTGTACTTATTTAGAATACTGTGTACAATTCTGAGCACCACACCTAAAAGGATATAGGTTATAGAACTGAAAGCCTGAAGGAAAAGGGCAACTGTGATGATCAAGAGAGTGGAGAAACTCCCATGTGAAGAAAGGTTATATCTGAGATTATTTGACTTAGAAAAAATTAAGTGAGGAGAGACATGCTAGAGGTGCATAAAATTATGTGGAGGAAATTGTTAGAAAGACATTCTTCTCCCTTCCTCAAAATATTAGTACCTGGGGTCAACCCATGAAGCTGATTGGAGGGAAATCCGGGATAGATAAAAATAGAAGTACTTCACATAATACATAGTTAAACTATGGGATTCACTTCCACAAATGGTAGTGCTGGCCACAAATCTGGATGGCTTCAAAAGGGACTGGACACATTCATGGAGAAGGCTATTGATATCTATTAGTCCTGCTGTCAACATGCTACTTCCACTATCAGGGTCAATCCTCCTTGCTACACAGTAATAGCTGAAACAGTTAAAGCTGAGATTAATGTTCATAAAGGCCCAGATTTGAGTATGATTTCTGATGTGCACATAAAGTTGTGCTAGTCCTCCAAACTGTGATCTCCTCTGACTGTTGTTTGATCTTCTGTGGTTCTGCTGACAATCTAAGCTATATAAAATCCCACATCTCCCCTTCACCAACTCATTTACCTGGCAGTAGGTGTGAGAATGCTAGAAAGCATGGTCATGCTAGCAGCAATGCCTGAGTAACACAGATGAAATCCCAAAAGTGAGGGGCTATACTGAGCCATAAGCAAACAGTCCTCTGGCTAAGTAGCCCAATGTTTAAAACTACAGAGCTGATCAGGCCAGGTTTCTGAAAGAATGAAACCACTACTACTAGAGAACATAGTGAGCATCCTAGTAGTTTATATACAGGAAACCTAGACTAAGAGGGAAAGTGTTTGGCTCCACCTGGCCAAACATCCCCCCATCCCCCCTTGTGATTCCTGGTTGTGCCTATGGTTCTCCAGGGTATCCAGCGTTTTCCACTGTGAGTGGCATTTGCAATTGTACCTACTGACTTCTTTTAAAGCTCCAAGAAAAAATAAGCCCTTTGAAACTTTTTGATGAGATCCTGCCATAACTATTTTGACAAGTCTCCTTGGCTGTGCTTGGAATGCTAATATGATTTTGTCCTTGGTAGAAGAGTTCTTATGTGTAGGGAGGAAATGGGTGGAGGAAAGGAAGAAAAAATTCAGGGGATAGGCAGACTGCAATGCAGATCAAAATGCTCCTTTCCATCATGGGGATACAGTAAAATGGAGCTTTAAAATGTATATGTGGGCCTTCAGTATTTGTGACAGTATGTTCCCTATTTCTTCACTTCCTGTGTAATGGTGCTGCAATCTAATTTAGCTCATATTTCCTTCTTAAGTTACTTTTAATATATTCATATACATGATAGCCTCCCAATCACCCAGAAAAGTGGTGGCCTAGAAAAGTGTCCTTTAAAAAAACTATCCATTCTGGTGCACATTGATAGGATGAGACATATAAATATTACTATCTTGACAAAAGAAGAAAACGACAAGATGAGAGCAGCCTTTAAAAAAAAAGTCCTTAAGAAACAGAAGTTATCTAATTGCTTATTTTACCTAGAGGTAGAGCAATCTATTTCTATCTATCACGTAGTAATGAGAAGTCATTATCTTGAACTCTTCTTTAATTAACATCAATCCTGATTAGTCAGAATAAATTAGGCCTTTGTCTGTTACCATAGTAGTAGATCCTCCAATAAAACAGGCTTTTAATCAGACATTACCGTTTGCCCAGCACTTCTGTGTAATTATTACTTTACCTTCTTCATGGATAGTGTATTTTGTCATATTTGAATTATGAAGTATATTATCATACCACTTCTTCTCAGGACTGATCTGGGCATTCTGAGCCTTTGCATTTTAATACTAAATGTGTTTGAAAATGAAGAGAACATTATTAGATTTGGATTTAATTGGGTGCAAAAGTACAAAGTATCAGAGTTCCCCTTTTTTGCAGCCGGAATGTTTAACATGCAAAGTATCTTTGAAAACTTCACATTTCAGGTCAAAGTAAAGAGCAAGAATTTTAGTAGGACGAGGGGCAAACAGTGCTAACAGATGGTAGTGTTGTGAAGAATTCTTTTTTGATGGTGTGAGGGTGGTGGTTCCCATACTACATAGCAGTGACTGCATATTAATGAGGGTTAGAGGGGCATTACCCCTATCAGTTCTCTGTCTGGATTGGTGCAATTGGAGGCAGAGAAGAGAGAATTGGAAAGTAAAGCAGCTTGACTGTGCATGATGAATTAGCAACACAAGATCACTAGAGAGGGGTACCTAATCTATGCTCAGGCAAAAAGGAGATGGAGGGGAATCAGCTGGGTGTCTCTGTGAAAAGGAGCAGCACTTCTGAGCTGAGTCTCCTGGTGTCCCCTGTATATATACCCACAAGAAACCATTTTGTGCAATGCTGCCCACCTGATCATCTGATCCTGCCCTAAAGAAGATCGTAGGGAGGAGGTGAGCAGCAAATGGATGCCTCTGAGAGCCACACTAAATGGCAGCTGTCTCTGCACTCTCTGGTATGGCCCTTCATACCATGATGGATTTATTTTCTGAGTTTGGATGACACAACAAGTCATGGTACAGGGGAAAAAATGGAATAGAACACTATTTCTTTTCTTCGTTTTAAAGACCAAATCTACCACATGGAAATGCCGTGACAGGGTTCAGATGACAGAATAAACCAACAATAGTCAAAAAACTACTGTGGCTTGCTGTTGTCATGAGAGCCCACCCACTGTGTTGACATTTTCATTGAACTGTCCATCAAAAAGCTCAAGAAATTTTCTTTAGTCACCACCAGCTCCGATCCCATCAGCTTATACTTGAAGTTGAAGAAACAAGAGAGATGCAAACAATTCTAGAATGATGTGCAAATTATAATCTGGCACAAAAATGTGCCAATGATCATTTAGAAAATTATGGTGATTTTGTGGTGGCTTATGTGAAAACAGAGTTTAAATCTTATTCAATTTTCATAGAGAGCTTTCTGATGAGGTCCTTGGTTCAATCACAGAGGTTTATGGTGGTGAGCAGACATCATCACTTTCTACTCATAACTTCCTATGTTATCTTTGGGCTTATGTCTATTCCTCTAATGCAGAAAATCCATTAAGGAGAGCATGATGGAATAGCTGGCCAGTGTCTTCTTAGTGCTTCCTCTAGAAGCACTCCATCTGGAAGTGCCCATAAACACATTTGTCAGAAAGATGCGAGGCTAAATGCATGGGTTTCTCACTCTTGCCCATTTAAATACTTACATTAAGCCGCAGAAAAATAACTGAATGGGTTCAGGAGATGATTAATGATTCCTTACAGGACTAAGTTATCCTAGCTACTTAGAAGGAGATAAATTTTGTGGCTTCTCTTTTATAAGGCTTCTCTGAATCCAGAAGGTTATAACTTATCAGTCTGTTAGAAATTTCCCTTTCTGAGGAAGGCACTAAAGTGTGTGGTGAAAGTACAATACCAGGTTCTCTTGCATAACACAGGTGATCTAGACAAATTTCAATCCAATTTTAGGCCTTATTTTGTCAGTGAAACAGCACTGGTTTCCTTGTTGGACAATTTTTGTTTGGATAAATGCAACCCTGATGATTCTCCTTGATTTCTCAGCAACCTTTGATGTCACCAATCATGGTAATCTTCTGCACCAACTCTGTGGATTCAGAGTGGGAGACATGGCAAGAGAGAGGTTGCATCTTATCCCACATGTATGAAGCTGCTTGCTTGCTGGATCTTGAGCGATAGCTGCTAGCAAGGCAAATGGCAGATGTTTAACTGAGGTAGATGTAACAGACTTGGGAATGCAACACCACTCCACATTCATCCACTCACACAATTTACTTGGTTAATTTTAGAAGAAACAGGTTCGGACATTAGATTCTAGATGTCGAGTCTCTGATATACAAGGGAATGCATCGTAAACCTTGGATTAACAGTTCATTCTGTGCCATTTGGCTCTATATCCCTGCAGATATTATTATTAGTAAGAATTTCTCCCTGTTGTCTGAATACAGACGAAGACACACTTCAGATCTACATTTTGGTGATACAACTAATTGATGTCTGTTGCATCAACTTCATATAATCTTTTGTTTAAAGAGGAAGTTATGTTATTCTGGGTGTTTCTAGACTTGTTTGGGGTTATTTCAAACACTGACATTCATGGAAAAGCAGACCAGAACATTTTGGAGAAAGAAAATGTCAGATGAGCAGACAGTGAAGCTCTTTGCAGGTTTGGCAGAGTAGCATGCTGGGCAGTTGCAGCCATTCTCAAGGAAATTTTCCTGTTGCCCTCCTCTGACCCTCTCCAAAGAAACAATTTTGTTTATGTTGCTTTAAAGGGAATGGGACACTGAAGATTACCTGGTGGGGCCTGTCACCACCTTCAGATGCTGCTGTCTAAATGCTCAAGGGGAAAGTAGAAGATTATGGGGTAGGTGGGGGTCCCTCTAGAGGGCAGATGTCTAGTTCCTGCCTCTACTTTAATTTTATTTTGATCTGATTTTTTTGTGATCTGTGCAAGTGCTTCTGTCTTTATTGTATTGTAATGTATTATTTCAGTTTTCTTCATTTTATTGTTATATATGATTGATATGTTTATTTTTATTGGCTATATATTGTTTTATATTTGTACTGCTTATTCATTTTTGATTTTAATATTTGTGAGCCATCCTGAGATGCCAGGCATAGAGGATGGCATATAAAATTGTGTGTGTGTGTGTGTGTGTGTGTGTGTCTAAGAGCCATCCATGTTTCCTTAGAAGTTGCTACAGGAAAGTGGGTCCAGGATTGCACTCTCATTCTGGTTTTTATTCCTGCTTTTATCAGCCTTCCCAGAGGGCATTCAGAAATACATCAAATAGAGAAACAACTTTCATTCAGGCCTGTGTTCCTTTTTCCTGCTTCTTTTTGCTACCTAAGCTATGGGCCATGGAATTTCAATGGCAATGCTCCATACTTCCCTTTCGACAGGCATTTCAAATCAGTCCACACACTTTCTTTCTTTAGTACACTTTTATATCAACCAATATCTGAAGCTGTCTGGTTAGTTCACAGAAAATAAAATAATAAAGCACCCCATTTAAAATGCACTGTAACATTTTAAAACACTTTATTCATGTTTTTCTTGACACTGGATTCTGGCCTGCAGCCCCCATCTTCTTAACCTCCCACACTTGGTCTCCTCCTTCAAACTGGATCACTTTGTTTCTTGTTGAACTTGCACATGTGAGTTTCAATAATGTTCAACCAAAGCTCAGGCATGCCTGACATTCGAACTTCTGCAATATTACAACCACTGTGTTAATGGTTAGGGAAGGCTTCTGGTCTCACAGGTAATAGTTGTCCTTTGTTTGGCTCAGCTTTTGTCATTTTGAGGAGAAAACTGGCATAACGACCATTTTTCACATCCAGTGCTTTTGATACATCATTTATCTGTTATGCTGAGAAATGTACAAAAATGATACCCCAAACAAGAATGATACCCCAAACAAGTACTAATCTATCAAATACTAAAGAACTAAGATAATTTCTTGTTCTAAAAATGCTATGAAAATCAGAATACAATTTCATACCAAAATGTTCCCTGCTTTCCATAATGAATCAGACTCCTGATATATGCATCTGATTTCCATATTTTAAGCTGTAGTATATAGGGTGATGGGGGAGAATTATGTTCCATTTGTTTTTAGTGCAAACTTGCCTAATTTTGTACTTTTAAACACGTACATGAAATTAAATTCAGGTATCCTTCAAAATTCATGTTTCCCCAAGTTTGTAGTATATGTCTCCAATTAAAAAGATGCATACATAAAGGTGTATATAAAGAAAAATACAATATACACAATAGTGTGCATGTTGCTTAAAATGACATTAAAATGCATTATTTTGGGGGTGATTCTTGAAAAAGTCTATATTAGGCAAAATTGTGTACAAAAATGAGGACACATTTTCATGCAATCTTAAAACAATTGCATTTGCAAAAGTTCAGGAAAACATGGACAAATGAAAAATTGGAAAACCAAAACTGACAGTATCTTTTATGAATATACATTTATCCATAAAAGTATATGGATACACTTTTACTGCAGCATGACTATCAGGATCTGGGCAGTGCCAGGTTTCCGTCTTCTGGCCTAGCAGCAGAATGTGGCCCTGGTAGTTGCAGGATTAGTTCCAGATGCTATTGTAGCTGCCAGAGCCTTCATGAGCACTTTAAAAGCTGGCTCTTTTCTCCAGGAGCTGCTTCAGCAAGTTTGCAGCATCTGAAGCCCTTCTCTGAGTGTTGGATCATAGCTGATTTCTCCTGGACCACGCTCCTGGACCCTGTTCCTACTCCTTATCATGTTGCCCTCCTGGTTCCTGACCTGGACTATACCGTACCATAGTCCCTTGTCTACCCCCAGTTATGACTGGCCTGGTTTGGATTATGACTTGGATCTGTTACTGGACTGGCTCTTGAACACTGGACTTGCTTCACCTTGCTTCCAATTGCACAGGTCCCAGTGCATCTACCTAGCACCCTGCCACCCATGCCCAGAACTCTTTCAGTGATTCCCGAGTTTCTATAGCCTCATTTAGCCTAAAGTTATAGGAAATGTTGGCTTAGAAATAATTGTACACATTGAAAAAAGTGTATTAACGGTCTGAATAGTTTTAATTAAAGCAATTTGGGTTACAAGTGGAAAAGTAGGATTCAACAAATTAGATGTTCAGTAGAACAACCAAAAGGATTCTTCCATTGATTTTTTCATTCAGTATAGTTAACCCTTTGAAGGTATTAACCCATGTAATTGAGAGATTCTGAGGTACAAAGCATGATATCCTAGCACTGAATGCCAGGGAGTGGGGAAGACTTTTGCCACTGGTGTGTTACTACATCTAGAATACTCATTCTACTTTATTTTATAGTGGAAAAAATCAGTGATGTGAATTACTAGAAATGGCTTCCTTGGGGGCAAATTATTACTTAGCATTATTTAAATATTATTTTTCAAACTTATTCTCCACACTTAGAACATGCATTTTATGAAAGCATCGTTCACTGGGTTCTCTGAGTGAAATGAACTCCAAACAAAAGACATAAATGTGAAAGTCCATTAAAAATGCACTTTTCCTTGACAATGTGTCCTATTATTGCAATCAGTGTTGCAGCTGGATAGCCTTTAAAAGCAGCTATGCAGTTTGGAGAATGTTAGCTAACAATCTTTTCAATTACTTACTCTCAAAGACACCGCCAATCAACCAGCCAATCAATCATGGGGATGCTATTTTAGCTATCTTACAGTGATTTTGTTCACCAACATTACTATTTTCTTGAGGAGAGAAATCAGAGATGAAAGCAAAAGATTAAATGGACACTTGTCTCTAAATTATTTTCAGTATTAAATAGGCCACGTCTGTGCAAGCTCTCAAAAGTGTGGTGCAACTTACAATTGTTATGAACCACCATGCTCCTGTTCAAAGCTTCCCTCACTTGAGTACGACACAGGCAGACCATGCCATGTTTGAGCAGCCTTCCCAGCTGAAGAGCCAGGCTTATGGCACCATCTTTATAAGTGCAAGCAAAATCTTGTTAGTCCCCTGTGAATTGTTAATGCACAGTAAGTGATTTATTTATTTATTAAATTAAAGTGTTTTGAAAGTTAGCCTGATGGGAGTGCAAGACACCCACCACTCATGGGTATGTTTCTTAGTAGAACTGGTGCCTATATTGCAAAAAGACAAAGGAAAAAAAGAGAGGCATGATTAACTCATGTTTCTTTCTCCAATGCAATAGTAATTTAGGGAATAGGATTTAATGGATAATTCATGGAGGGATCTATGAGCCCTACTTCCCATGTTATACAAGAAGCGTGAGAGCAAACGAAATTGCCACACATACTTGGAACCATATTATCATCAAGTTAAAAGGTGCCTTGGAAGTCATCCGGTATAAACTGTGCTTAGATAAGGATCCTGCAATTAAAGTTACAACTAGCTGATCCTTGTCCTTCATCACAGTCCATTCCACTGTCAAACAGCCATCTCTGTTAGGAAATTTCTTCAAATGTTTAGCCAAAACTGACATTCACTTAAAGTTTTTTCTGTAGGTTCTATTTTTATCTTCTGGCCCTCATAGAACACATCTCCATTTTCTGCATGGCAGCTCTTCAGATATTTGAAGATCATGTCTCCTTTTTATCTCCTTTTCTCCTAGCCAGATATACTACTCTTTCAATTGTGCCTTTTAACATTTATAGACTGCTGCATAGCCCAGAGGGCTCCGGGGCAGTTTACAATAAACAATTAGATCAACAGTACATTAATAAAACAAATAGTAAAACAGTAAGTTGCCATAATAATTAGCCTTGCTTACATCAAATGGCCTGGCAACTGAACCCATGTCAAACTGGTGTCGAATGGGCACTGGACTGGTGCTTCCCTTTGGTACCACCCTTCAGCATAGCAGCAAGAGTGCACCCCACTTAAGAAGAATGGCCATTGGAGAAGACCCATCCCCAACTGACAGTGGGCTTAGCTTGGCTCTCTCACTCTCTTGTGCTCTTCCCCCCCGCCCCTCCACTCTCTCTTGCCATGTCAAGGCATCAGTGGAAGGAGGTACTGGGTAGGGGGAAGAGCAACAAGATTAATAACAGTAATCCAGATTCAGTCTGGCTAGTGGAGCTAAAATAGAAGCTATCATTCCTGGTGCTCTGGACAGGGACTATGCTTCCACTTATGAAGTTTAAGATTATATTTGCTTTTAATTTTAAATTATTCTTTTTTCTCTTCTCTTTCTTTTTTCACCCAGTCAGATCACATGACTGGTTCATGTTAAGCTTGTGATCAGATGTGCTCTAGATCCTTTTCACATGTATTAGTGCTAAGCTATGTATCTCCCTTCTCATGCCTCTGATTGTTTTGCAAGAATTTATATTTATCTATGATAAATTTAATTCTGCTGGCTTTTTTGCCCAGTATTCCTGCCCATTAATCATTCTGAATTTTGATTCTGAGATCTTAGCTACTCTTAGTAAGATAAAAAAGGACTGCTGCATCACAAATACCATTTTTATCAAGATAAAATCTTGATTTTACCCCCAAGCCTCCAAATAGGATATCATGTTTCTAATTCAGTCATGGACAATCCATTAAATCTTATTTTGGTTTTTACTGAAGATTTTAAATCCCATTTGTTGTTATTTATTTAAGGAATGAATATGCCACTTTCCATATATAGAAAATGTCTTTATCTTCTTCTTCCTCTTCTTTGCCATCAGGTTTTTTCCAATTTATGGTGATCCAAGAATGAATGCTTTCCAAAATGTCTGGTCTTTGACAGCCCTGATCAGCTCCTGTTAATTCAAGGCTATGGTTTGCTTTATGGAGTTAATCAATCTTCCTTTTCTTCTTTTGCCTTCTACTTTGCCTAACATGATTGTCTTCTTCTGTGAGTCTTGTTTTGTCATGAGGTGTCCAAAGTATTACAGTTTCAGTTTTACCATTTTGGCTCCTAGGGAACGTTCTGGTTTGATTTATTTAGAATCTACTTGTTCAGCTTTCTGTCAGTTCCAGGTATTTGTAAAGCTCTCCTTCAGGACCAAGTTTATGATGCATCAATATTCTTCCTGTCAGCTTTCTTCACTGCCTGCTTTTCACAACCATACACAGTGACTGGGAATATAATAGTGTAGATGATCTTGGCCTTGGTCTCTATTAAATGTTCTTACACATGATGATTTTTCTAGTTCCTTCATTGCAGCCTTTTCAGGTAAGCAAAATCTTCCACATTTACAATGTTTTCATTGTTGACAGTAAAGTTCTGTAATTCTTCAGTACTCCTGATTTTTGTTTTTTTAATATGTAGTTGCTTTTGCACTTTTTCCTTTCACTTCCATCAGGAGCCATTTCATGTCATTGTTAGTTTCTGCTAATAACAGGATCTCATCTGCATATCCTAGATTAGGTGTCTCCTGTCAATTTTTACTCCTTCCTCCGATCCTATTCCAGATTTTCTTATAATATGTTCTGTATATTTATTTATTTATTTATTTATTTAAAACATTTCTATGCCGCCCCCATTGCAACAAAGCTTCGGGGCAGCTCACAAAGTACAGACTGAACAGATAGGAAAATAAAGTATACCCTTGTCTGATGCCTTTGCCTATAGAAAATCATCCTGTAGTTTCTTGTCCATGAAATAGTGACCAGAAAAATGCACATATGAAATAACATTAAAAAGGATAGATGCTTGCAAAGAATGAAGCAATGTGCATACAAAATTTAGCTGGAGTTCAAACTAGATGGCCTGGAAGACCCCTTCTGGTTTGTTCTGTTTCTATGTTTCTATATTAAAATTGCAGTTATCAGAAGAAATGTGCATAAAATGCATATGAATTTTCATACAAGTTTGGGACAGTATTGGAAAAATGATCAAATATTGGAATAAATCAGAAATGGAGCTTTCTATAGCTGAGCCACCATCACACATTGCAATCATGTGTCCATCTTTTTTCCAAGTTTATCCAAATTAACATTCTGTTTCTAAAATCAGCCTTCACATAATTTTGGGAAATCTGCATGATGAGCATAAATGAAAGAGATTCCTCCTTTCAATTGTTGTGCAACGTCTGGTAGCTAGAGATGGATTCAAAACATAAGCTTAATATCTATCTGGAAATCAATCTTTGAATAATATACTTAATTCTTTTAAAATGCCAAGGTAAAAGGGTGCCTTGATATCTTGTGTCAGTTTCATTCCATAAGCTAATTAGGTACTGCATGAAGAAATATGTCATGTGAGCCATTTAGATCAGAACTGCTAACATGGAGCTATAACTTCAAGTGCCCCTACCTTTAATTTGTAGTTTGCTTGACCTAATTAGCTAGTGATGTCTGCCTCTTTTTTGTATGAGATGTATGTATGTATGTATGTATAATATTTTTCCTGCTGTTCATGTCTGAACTGTGCCCTTCCTGATATATCAGTATGGTGTTAATTTTTCCTTCACTTTCTTTTGACTCTTTTTCATTTATTTAATTTGTTTTGATTATTTTTAAAGGTATTTAAAGTATACCTTTAAAAGATTTCTATATTTTCACCAAACTATAATTTTTATTACACCTAGACAATCTGTCACATCTTTCTATGTCAACTGGCATACTTTTACTTGAACACTTTTTAATAGATTTGTCTTCTGTGTTTTAGAAAATGTGTCATAAAACTAATAAATTACACTATATATTCCTCACTTTGCTAGTTTTACATCTTACAGGTGGCTCTCAGTCTTTTAAATGTTCATGAAAATCATCAGAATTCTTCCTGATGTGAAAACTGTAAGCTTTAATGAAAACCTGAACTCTTTGCGTGCTAGGAGTGTGTGTGCTACTCCATTATGTTAACTTTCTTAAAGCCACTTAACATTTTTTCTACTTTTAAACAGCCTAGACATGATTATAATTACATATAATTACACTTGAAGAAGTGTCCAGAAGGCTCATAACACTGTTGTCCTTGAGTAAGTTTAGCTTATCCTTCATCCAGAAGTGCTTCCTGACATAGGTTTAAGCCCAGCACCTTCAGACTCCCGAAGTGCTTCATCCATAACAGCAGCACTGATGAAACTTAATTACTCTTTGCATGGCTCTGGAATGGGTTTCTTCAGGGAAGGTACAAGTCTCGACCTTGCCAAAGCTGAGAGAAATGAAAGGGCAATAAAATTCAAAACCTCTCCTTCCACTAAGCTTGATTGGGTGCTTGAGGAAGGGGAGTATTTGCAAGGGATTGATAAGCTCTAGCAACCTAGTGGTCTTTTCTTCTTGTTTATTATTTATTTGGGATATTTCTAGGCCATCTCTGGATGGCTCACAACAAGCCACCTCTTGAAATAAATACCAGGGATTAACAAGGTATATTGTATTCCAGGGTTTATTGTATATGAGGATCGTCAAATATAACTGAATGACAGACAAACTGAGGAAAACAAATAGAAGTCCTTCTTTAGATAGTTAATTGTTGTACTATGGAGTTCGTTCCTCCAATGTATGGTGATGGGTGCCAATTTAAAAGGGATTAGATGGGTTATTCAGGAATAAGACTATCAAGGGCTACATATCACCTTAGGATCAGACACCTCTGAATACTAGTACTAGGGATTACTAATACTAATACTAGGGAAAAATGGGAAGAAGTATGCTTTTTCGCTCAATTCCCACCTGTGGATTTCCCGTAATTATCTGATTGTCCATGGTGGAAAACAAATGTTGGACTAGCTAGACTTTTCTTACATTTTTATGTGTACATAAACCTGGGAAGGACTTTGGAGAAGATGAAAGTTTGGTTGATGACCTTGCAACCTAGCTCCCCAAAGATCAAAGTGTAACTTAAAAGTAATGTGCATGGCACTGCCTTATCTGCAAGAATATGCTTGTCATGCAACTGTTTCCTAAAAATATGGTACCCACAGTGCAGAAATTTCTCCCTGTTGGGTTCATAAAAAGTGATTCACCAAACTGCAGTGAACTACCACTGAACTGGTGAATAGCCTGGTGAAATTGTCCAAAACACATAGTAATAATTTTACACAAATGACTGTCCATGTGGAGAGATGTCTGTATGGTTTGTCTTTTCAGTGGCTATTATGTAGCTGTTTGTCTGAATTGGGTCTAAGGTAAACTATAGGGGTCTTCTAACTCTTTATGTTCTGTGATCATGAAATATTCCTTCACTCAACTGGTGCATTTGTTTCTGTTTGTTTCTAAATGTGAAGATGCTTCATAGAGTCTAAGACACTTCTATTTCTTTCCTAATATCTCTGCTTTAAAAGCTAAATTGTGGCAAGGAGGTGATTTTGCACATGCATATATTGACATTGGTTCTTTCAGAAGAACATATTACATTTTGGATAGGCAGAAGCTGGATCTGAATCTATTGGTAGATTTCAGGGTGATTGGAGTAGATCAAAAAGGATTTTTAGTTCTCAGTTGTTTTACAGGAACAACAACATGGCTTTTGCTCCACCCAAAATTCTGCTGGTAGAATAAATGAGCAAGCTTTTGTGACAGTAGACTTTTACCACAGATGCATTCCAGAATGCTCATTCTTCTTGACTCTATTGTAGTAAGAGACTGTCATATGAAGAGAGGAAGGCAGAAGGTAGATCTCTGGATAATAAGCAGTAGAGCAGCAAGGATTTCTGATTTCTTGTTATTGAACAATAGAAGGAACAGAATTACTCCCCTTCAGCCTGAAACTGCACAACAGAAATGAAGAAAGTAACCAGGAGTGGATTTTGATGTGGTGTAACTCTGTAGTTTCTTGAGGCTCACTGCTGGGTTTGAACAAGCAACATGATTTATTTCCTATGATTGTAACATAATAGGAATTAGGATACCTCTTGTATGGTCCCTTTTGACAGCAGGCAGAAAAGACACTTACAGTGCAATTCTGTTCATATTTACTTAAACATAATCTCAGTAAGTTTTATGCCTCAGTCTTACATCCACTTCACTGAGTAAACTGAAACAAATGGGATATTGACTAGACATTGCAGTATGATACCCATAGCATCTTGGAAAGAAGAACAGTTAACAACTGACTCTGCAGGCTCTTCATTATTCATTAAGCAATAAGATTATAAGTTGATTATTAGCACTATGGATCTTGCATAGGTATAGTGAAGCCCCTAGATATATGAGCAATTGCTTCACTTCATTTATCATTAGCATCCGCTCAGTGTGCACTGCCCAGACCTAACATGGACACACATGCAAACAGCAGTTGAAATCTCTGACCTTGCAATGTTGTCTGCAGATGCCAAAAATACATGCTTACTTTTGAAAAAAATACACATAAAATGTATATTTTGAAACTTGTGCAGAAGCTTGTGCTTTGTGCTTTGACCAGTGAGATAAAAATTGTGTATATTTCAAAGTTGCACCTACTTATGCATATCTTTGGGAAAATAGGAATGGAAATATGCATGGCTGTTCATGTCAAAAGAAAAAATAAATAAAAACTAGAGATTGCCATCTGGTATGAATATGAAATGGAATAAGCTTTGAGGTAGAATTTGAAGAATCTGGAAAAACTCTAGTTTTCCTTGTATGTTCATTCGTAAAAGTGACAAATGGATATCATGACAGATATATTTTTTCTTCTGCTGTTACCAGATTTTCCATTATCATTAGGGCAAGCTGCAGAAGTGAAAATCTATATTTAGTGGTGGGGGTCGGTTGTACATTTAGCCTCTGTAGTATAATTGCAGTCATTAGGAAGCATCATTTAGTATTATCTTTGCTAATGTTAAATTATGTCCATTGATATAGAATGTATATCATGCCCTCAATGCATGCTGTGTGAATAAATATATTCATATAATGAAGCAAAGTAAGCAATAAATATTCATCTAAGTCGTCTCAGTTGTGAATTTGTTTCAACTTAATAGTAATGAATAAATGAACATATCAACACACATGAAAAATTGCATGCAGCAGATTTATCATGAAAAGCCTACCAAAAAGAGCAAAAGAGGGAAGTGGTAGAACCCTTACCAGACTTTAAGAATGGTAGATCTTTCACCAGGAGAGATCAATTATTTGAAAGTGGTGCCGTGTTGGAGCCTGCGTCCATTCAGAAAGCTTACACTCTGGGCAGAAAACTAAGGTAGAAATACATAGGAATTCCTTGTATCTTTACTCTTTGGTTTATGTGTTAGTAACTTGGTACTTGCCCTTGTGGTGGCCTGATAGATGGTAAGTTCATTTTGCAAAAACAGTTATTATGCAGTCTGTGTCAACAATATGATTTAGCACAGTATAAGGCAGCTCTCTATGTTTGTATATACTTAGATTATGTCAAATTCCCCATATCATCACAGTGTTAATTATTTTTCATGAGAATTGACTCCAATATTTGCATACTACTGGGACCACTAGGGTGACTGTAACTAGCTTAGTTAACTTTTCCATTGAGTGCCTCCTGCAGTGATAAATATCAAATAGTCCATTTGTATTCAGTGCCTCTAATCTGTAGAGAAATATTAACTATGTGAGTGATCTTGTATATGCCAATTTCTGGCTTTGCTGATTTGGTCACTTCACACTTCAAGAGCATTGTTTCTTCTGGAGTTGAACAAACCCCCAATGATAAATTGCCCTCTAATATGGAGATTCTGCTGGTGTTGATGTTGGTTTCATTCTGGTGCCAGTTTAAGACCTGGCTAAGATCTGGAGACTTGAACTCCAGGTTCAAAAATTAATTGGGATTTTTTTTAATCTGCAGCTCACTTCAGATTTGTTTGCTTGGATTGATTTTATGGTAATAATACATAGCAGATTACCTGATGGCTCATGCTGAAATTATTTATCAATCCATTCTCCATGCCAAGAAATCTGTCAATATACAATGGTTTATAAATGTTTTAAACAAACAAATACTTTGCACCTCTCTATGCAGAGTATAACACATCATAAAATATAATATTATTCCAATATTATATTTTGTACTTGACACAAAGGGAACAATCCTATGTATGCTCAGACAGAAAAAAGCCCTCTAACGTCCAACATTTCCTAGCCACCCTAGCTGGATGGAAAATTCTGGGAGCTGTAGAACTTTTTCTTAGTCCAAACATGGAAGGAGTTGCACCATAACTGTGTCATGAAATAGGCAGTACTTTTAAAATCTTGTTCACTCACTGTGAGTGGATAGATAGAACTTTGATCTGGGTGAAGCAACTGCTGCTCACTGACTCTGCCAACTTCAGGTGGGGTTGGGAAGGACCCCTGTCCGAAATCCTGCGTAAGCAATGCCAGTAAGTCTTCAGCTATGTGAACTAATGGGGCAGCTTGGTATAAACTCACCAGAAAGAACATCACACCTAATTCTAGATGCTATAGATGTTTTCTCTGAAACCTATGCTGTTTGTTGTTTTGCATTTTATTATTTTTTTCATTTTTGTATTTTATTTCACACTTTTAACTTCTCTCTAGCATTTTCCTCTTTAATGGTTTGTTATTCTTCCAGACAACATTAGGCATCAGTTGGATTAGAAATGCCATAGGTAAACAGATGTTATATTGAACACTTGAAAAAGGTACTGCTAATAAAACACTTTTTTAGGTGTTCTAACCTGATGGATGGCACCTTCTTATATATAGAAGTCACAGTGACACATCCTGTAGTAAAATATATGATCAAAAGCAGGGGTCTCAAACTCAACTTACCTGGGGGCCGCTGGAAGTAGAGTCTGGGTGAGGCTGGGCCGCATCAAGTATTCCACCACCGCGGTGGGGGTGGGCCGCTCATCCTGCAGCCGGCCCGGGCTCCGCCAGCGCTTTGAAGGCCGCAGGGCCCCTTCCCCATGCCCCGCTCGTCCCGGCAATTGGCCCGCAGGCTACGAGTTTGAGACCTCTGATCAAAAGAGAATATAGACATGAAAGAAATATTTGAAGCTTATCTAGGATTCAATCCTGTGTTTGCTAAAATAGAAAAGGGGCTTAAAGCTCCCTGAATATTCCAGTCAACAATGTTGGCTGGGTCATGATGGGTCTTGAACGCTTTCTTTCTGTCTAAACAGGCACCCTTAGAAGGGCATTTGTAATGTGTATGTCTACTAGGTAATGTGGAATGCATCTTACCCTGATAGAATCCTTTGTTAATATAATAATTCAATCCTATAACATACCCACTTCAAAGTAAGTCTATTTATTGTTAGTGAAGCACACTCCCAGGTAAGTGGGCACTGGATTGCAACCTGACTGTGGAAGCTGATTCTTGTCTACTCAGAAGTTGCATATGGACTTACTCCCAGGCAAGTGTACCTATGACCACAGCTTAACTATAGTATATTCTTGTCAGCTAATTGAACCAAGAGTTGCTAATGTTGCATATCCACTTTGCAACAAAACATCTTAAACTCCTCTGGTATAGCAGATGCAACTTGCAAATATTTCTCATTAGAAGGGTAATTAATATGCATAAATCTGTTTGCCAAGCAATCTAAAAGTGAATCAAGAATTAAATTAGACACAACACTTTGTTTATTTCCAATTTGGGTTTAAATGAAAATTTAGGGATCCATTCAGAGAAAATTATAAAATTAATTTGTTGGGCTGTGTGCCTCAATGTGTTCTCTTCCAGACATTTTCTGAAAACAGAATAGCATTTTAACTTTGCCTTCATGTAATAGTCTTAGGAATCATTGTTCATTGCATTGGAGAGAAAAAATGGTAAGCTTATTCATGCACTAGAGACAATAATAAGTCTAAATTTCTAATTCTAGGTAGGCCACAAGCAACTTCCCACCAAAGTTTGTACTGGGCAATCCCTTTTCCCCAGCCCAAATCAGAATGCTCTTTTAATAAGTCACTATGAAGCCTCAAGTCCAGTACTTTCCTCTTCCCAAACCATCTTCTTTCTTCCCAATCCTTGTCCTCCATCACTCCCTGAACCCTTTTCACCTTTGCCTTCAAACATATCGGCTAATATGAGCATAAAACAACATTCGCTGGTTCTATGCCTTGGATAAAGGAAAGAGAATGACCTTTCTTGGCCTGAAAAAGAGTCCATGGAGCATAATTGGACAAAAAAGCATGGAATACCTCAGGTGAGCAACATGCTGCAAACAAATTCCATATGGTCTTTCAACATTTCTGTGGTGAGATTACATTTTCCAGGCCCTACCACTTCCTTAAGGAGTGGGCGGCTATTCAGGCATGAGCTTCTTGCTTTAAACCTATTACTCCTTCTCCTGCCAGTCAATTCCTGTTAGATGTGTTGTTTGTACTGTCTCAGGGATGCACGTCTCTAGCATTGAGGGGATTGGTTCCTCAGGATGGGATGGGTAGGGTACAGTACTCAGGCTCCAAGGATAACACACCAGAGATCCCAGCTCAAGGCACCAGTTGGACACCTCTGGCTTGTGCCAAATCATGATGCCAGGGCCTGGGTGTTTGTCAGGAGCTGCCAGATTTATGTATAATTCCCCCATGTGGTGAACCACTGAATGCAGATGGGATCTTCTCAACCACAAACTGATTCCACCCACCCATGTTGGCTATCTTGGGCAGGACAGAATATACGAATCTCCCTGTTGCTGTTAAGTTTCATTTAAGTAACATCCCTGCACACCATCCCCCGCCCAGGCTCCTCCATCTCTGGTTTTTCTTTAGTTCTAATACCTGACTTGTTCCTGGAGCCTAGCTCTTGGTTTGTTCTGCAGTCCTGAATGGACTTCTGAATTGTCTTTTTTAAAAAAATCCCTAGCTCTGCTTAATGCTGCTTAGACCCCATCTCTGACTGGTTTCCAGCTCCTCTGATCATGTGGATCTAGCTGGCCCCTTTGCCTCTGGGTCTGTTAGAACTTAGGCTGTGGTCCAAGCCGGAACCCTGGCAGGATAGAGGTGTTCCTCTTTCTCATAGCAGTGCCTAGTAAGCTGTGCTTCAGTGTATAATTTCTCAGGAACTACTTATGATCTTGCTGTAAGTATAGTATAAAGCCTTTTTGGATTCCAATATGTGGTCACAGTCAACAGTGGTTTGGCTATATTCTTGCAGCCACATTATTAAAATAAATTAAATGATTATGTATGTAAATAAATCTTTAAAGCCCGTGTAAATGCAGCATTTTATCTGTCATTCCCTCATAAGAAAATGTCAGTCTGAGTTTTTTAAAGCCAGAATAATGCCAAAATAATGTCACAACCATGTATACATTTGCGCTGTCTTAAAGTGGCTTAGACAGAAGGTCTGTCCCCCAACCTGGGCGATGATTTAGTAGGATGGAAACTGCAGATGCTCAGGAATTAGTACATCCATTCAAAAATAGCACTAACTGCATGACAAGATGCTGATTGTGTGGCAGGCAAATTTGGTATACTGTACAGCACAAATAAATTCAGAACAAATAAATTCCTGAGTTAACTTCACTAGGGATGGGCAGTTCTGTCAACTGCTCTAGTGTCTTTTTCTCAAGGACTTCTTCCATTCCATTTTGTTCTGCAAAATCATTGTTGATACTTTGTGTACATTTTGTATGCACTGATCAAATGTATGCATTTTTCTTCATCATATTCACATGTGAAAATGTTACCAATTGTAAAGGGAATCAGCTCTCTTAAGTGATAGTCTCCCCAGATGGATTCTTCCCCATCTGGGGGGAATCTCCTCCCCAGATTCAGAGGAGAAGGCAGAGAGACAGAGGTGGGCAGTTGATTTTGGAGTTTCAAGGTTTATTTATGTATTTATTTCTACTTCTATGCTGCCCCAAAACTGAGGTTATTCTGGGCGGCTTACATATGCTGAAAGCAGCATATAAATAGAATCAATAAAATTGATAAAAACAATAAATTAGTAAATTGTTAAACCATCTCACATAATAAAATATATGAAACCACACACAGCATGACCAAATACAACCAATAAATTAACCACAAGCTTGTTTGGACAAAAAGGTATTTACCTAGTGTCTAAAAGAAAGCAAAATCAATGCCAGTCATATATCCCTGGGGAGTGAATTCCAGAGTCTGGGCGCCACTGCATGAAATGTTGCAAAGGAAAGATGCTCCAACAGAGCAAGAAAAATGTCTTCCTCTGAAAAGAGGAGGACATTTCAAAAGAGAGAGGGCTGGAAATTGACAGTAAGGAGGCAGCAAACAAAGTGAGTGAACCAAGCAGCAGTGTCTGACACTGCTGCCCTTAAGCCCTCCAGCAGTATGAGCAGCCTTAAGGCTGCAGTCAGGACCTTTCTGAAAGGGAGGCAAGAGACATTTCTGTTTAGATCCAGCTTTTTATATGAGCAGACACTATTCACACATCTCAAAGGCCTGTTTACTTTGATTTCTACCCTTTGTAATCACAGTCAAATAAAGAATGTGCTTCTAAGGTTTCATATAAGTCTGAGGGAGTGAGATGTGCTTCTAACATGGATATGTTTTTTTGTATGTTTTGCTTCTGTTTTGCAGAATGCATCCTTAACTTGGAAACATACAATTTCAGACCACCAATTCCATTCAGGATTTCATTTGGTTTTAGGGGTCATGAATCAGGTAAATCTATTAAAAAGAACCATTCAGCATCTTTCCAACTTTCCCTAAACTTAACCAATCCCCTTTCTGCATGTATTCATGCAACACAAATAAATGTTTCCTTGACTTCATATGAAGAGGAATAGGAAATATGAGAAAGACTTTGGCCTGGTGATGCAGTTGGTCACCATCACTTTAAGGCAACAAATCCCATCACCCCCAGCCTCCATGTCTGTTAGTATGATGGGAGATATAGTCCAGAAGATCTGGGGACCCCCAGACTGAGGAAGACTTTCTTCTGTCTTGCTCCACTGATGTTCATTTTCCTGGATGTACCGTTCTTATCTATGTTTTTCTTATTCATTATGTGAATTGATTTGTTGCATCTACGTATCTCAAAAGTGCACATCTAGCTGTACAAATCATATTCTGATCTCAAATTTCTTTATATCAGCACATCATAATTATTCCAGTTCAGACATGCCCTAGTTTCTAACACTGCAACTGAGCAAAAAGTAAAAATAAAATAAAAATTCTTGTTATTTTCAGCAAGATTCTTTATATGAGATATGCCTGCTGTGTGGGATAGGATTACACCTGAAACCCCTTGCCACAGCAAAACATAATAACATGCTGGCGAAAAATAATGCTAGCCTAATTCTATGCCAGAGCTAGGTACAATAGCAGGCAAAACAGGGACAGGAGCAGAGTAGGACCAGCTGTGTTCAGTCCTACCCTTGCCAATAGTATAACATGACGTCTGCAAAAACCGTGTTCTAACTTTAAATACGCCAAGTGATTTTAATGCAGATAAATAACTCACCCCCCTCTCTTTGCCTTTTCCTCCATCTAACTATGCAGGAGTGAAGAGAACTTCAACTAATTTTTCAGCCTGCCATGACATACCACCAGGTGTATATGAGCTTGGAAGCAAAGGTCACATAAATTGATACCTGTGCCATGATGATACATCACTTTTCACCCAACATGCAGGGAAAAATGAATGCATTAATAGACAAGGGGCCAGCAAGGGACATAGTGTGTTCCACATTTGAGAAACTGAAAGGAATTGGCAACTTCTTTTCTTTTCCAGGAAAGGGTATTATATTGTTATCAGTTGTAAACAACAACAACAACATCAACAGAGCAATGGACAAAGAAGAAGTTCTTCAAATCTGTTTCCAAATGCATGTACTAAATAACTTCTGAAATACTATATGTTATTTTTCAGATTTCTTTTTAAATAAGTTATGGACTCTAAAAGTAATTGTGTCAGTCTTAATCTCTTGTTTTGGGCAGCTTGGTGTTTTGTGCTTGTGGCATCCTATTAAATAGAAACCTACAAAATAGATTCTGATTCTCAGCTTAGTTATGGTCTAAAGGAAGAGAACATTTCTTGGGAAACTTGCTCCATGTCATCAGTGTACTTTACAAAGATTCAAACTTATCTCTTCCCTTCCTGCTGCTAAAGTCTAATGGATCAAGGTTTTCATTTCAAAAACTCCAGTTAACCACATAACTGCTTAGGTAATGGATAAATCACATTATTCCCTTACATACATTTGCATGAGAATGAAAAATAGAGTCTTGCTAGATGCTCTGCCTCCTTCAATTAGCTAATGCTTTTGAAATCCTTCAAAGCAAATGCCACTTGTATAATTGACATAGTTATCATCACATGCAATGACACTGGTAGAACCTGTCTAGTGACCATTTACGTCTTTCAAATGGAAGAAGAGCCGAGTGATGCCAGTGTCAGTGGAGGTCCTCCTTTCATCAATTGCAGGTTTTTTTTCCAGCTGTATAAGAATTATCCATGGTGCTGAACTTAATCCTTGGAATGGATTCACTACCATAGAGCATTATGGAGATCTCCTATGAAGCTCCTATGGAAGGGCAGTGCCACTTGCATAGGAGGTACCATCCTCCCCTGTTTAAGTTAGTGTGTGGCATGGATTGATGACGGAGCTGTGTGGGATGATGGGGAGAGATAGCTGGCCCAGATATTATGGTTGTGGGAGGAAGGATGACGTTACCCCTTCCTCCAGAAGGATTATTAACAGGCTGGCACCACAGGACAGTCACAGGGATGTATGAGAAATCCATTGCATTTTGTTTTTGATCAAGATTTACTCAGCTCACAACTTCCAGACAAAACACTGACTCAGACAAGCCCTGTAGCACTCCACTCATTTCCTCTCTCCAGCTTGAGAAGGTTCTGTTGATCAGTACTCTTTGTGAACAATTTTGTAGCCAGTTGTGGATCCACCTACTTGTAGTTCTGTCTAGCCCATTTTTCCTGTTTGTTTTTCTATTTGTTCATCAGGATGTCATGTGGCACTTCGTCAGATGCTTTGCTAAACTCTAAGGAAAGTATGTCCACAGCATTTATATTGTCCATTTGGGAGGTGACCCAGTCAGAAAATGAGATTAGGTCAGTTTGGCATGACTTATTCTTCAGAAATCTATGTTGGTTTCTGTTCATCACTGCATTCTCTTCAAAGTGTTTACAGACCAATTCTTTAAAATAATTTGCTCCAATATTTTCCCAGGAATTGATGTTGAACTGACCATTCTATAATTCCCTGGTCAGTCCCCCCCCCTTTTTTTGTAGATGGAGACAACATCAGCTTTTTTCCAGTTATCCAGCACTCCTGTGGGTGTGTTCGTGCATGCGTGCGTGCGTGTGTGTGTGCGTGTGTGTGGTGGCAGAAAACTGTATTTCTGTGACAGTGAGCACTTGCTCACCAATGCACCCCCTGGCCATGCCCTGAATTAGTCAAAAGAGAGATCCTGCATGTGGACAGATGTAGACTGGCTTGGGCTCTTCTTCACTAATAGCAAGTGTGTGGCCACAGGCTGTAAGGCTAGTGGGTACATTAGCATGTCACAGTCACAGTCAGTAAGTGCTTGCCCCCTGGTCCGCCATGCTTTAATATATGTGAAGGAGGATGCATCTGAAAAGTCCTAGGGTTGCGTTCTCTCCCACTTCCTTACAATATGTGAGGTGAGGGCTTTGGCATTGCCACTGTGATTGGGGGAACTGCAAGGTGGAGTGTGGTGTGGTATGAAGAGCATGTGGCAGATAGCAGAAGTTATGTGTACAGGGGAAATTGGGGTTTTTGTGTTGGGGTAGGGCAACAGATTAAAGATAGAGCAAAAAGGCAGATTGTACCAGGAGCAGAGCTTGGTGAGTAAGGTTTTTGGAATATAGAATGATCACTGACTGTTCTGGCCAATCTCCCTGTGGTTCTCCCTGTGACTGGAGCTGTTGCACAGACAGACAGACAGACAGACAGACAGACAGACAGACAGACAGACACACACACACACACACACACACAGAGAGAGAGAGAGAGAGAGAGAGAGAGAGAGAGAGAGAGAGAGAGAGAGCTGCTGCATGTTCCAATGCCCTTCAAGCCCTAAGAGAAAGACCAGTCAAGGGGTGCTGCATCTCAATGCTCTTTGCAGTCTGACAATGTAGTGTCTACTAAGGCCTAGCAGTGCATAATGTAGGATGATGCTCATGTGATGGATGGATTTAAAGATGATGGCAAGCAAGCAAGAAGATGTGACTGCTGGTGCTGGTGTCTGCATCAAAGGGAGTCTATGAATTGGGAAGAGCTTTTGCGGATGTTTAGCTGGCACCTGCATTTCTTTCCTCTGTCTATTTCACACTTATTGGGTGTGTGATTTTTCTGCCCAGCACAAGTTAGTGCCTGTAAGTAAAAATGACATTTAATTTTAAGCATCAGTGCATACCATTTTTATTTAATGTACCGTGTCTCTTGGGTGCAGAAGAAGGAACTGTGCTGTGTAGCACTTACCAACCTCAAGAAACATGATTGTACAAGAGAAACCTGCAAAACTCTGGCAAAATGGGACATAATGCTCCACATTTTAAATGCATCTGTTGAATGTCCTTGGGCTAGGATAAGCACACTTAGAAACATAAGCCTTTTGAAATCTAGGCTTAGTTCTCACTTCTAAGTATGGGAAACCTATTTCTTGACTGTTCCATGTTGGAGTTTGGAGAGATTACTTCTCCACAGAAGATACATGAATACATCCTTGAATGTGGACAACTGTGTCAGGGAACAGTTAAGTGTGAATTTTTCTCCAAAACATCAATGTCTGCAAGGTGCTTTGTTCTGCTGCTACTCTTCTTTGCTGGCATCTCATAATAAGAAGGAGGGTAGATAAGTGGAAAGCATCTAGATGAGGCTTTTACTGCACAGTTATCCAACCTCTTTCAAGGAGTTTTATGAGTATAAGGGCTTTCTATTTGTTGCATTTCTGTTCTGTGTAAATACATTGGCAATCTATCACTTGGATGACTTAACCTTTGCTTTCACTTCAAACTGGACAGGAGGGCTATATAAAATGGCCAGCGGTAGTCTGTCTCAGACGGTAGTCTTTCCTTTACAGAACAGCTATGAGTTGTTTATAAAACCAACTTGAATGATTGTATCATATTACTATTATTCAATTAAAGCACATTGAATGCATTAGGCTTTTGCCTGCATTTAGGCTCTGGCTATTTTGCCCCAATCCCCATGCCTGTATTTACCTTTAGGTGACCTTCAGTGCAAAATTGCTGGTGGCAGGTCTGCTGAATTAGTTTTCAGGTTCTTCAGCATGCTCTAGCATCTGTCATATCATACACCTCAGTTCTTTGTAAGGGCAAAACTGAATCTTTTAAGCTTGAAAAGCTTTTCTAAGTGCTGTAAGGTTGTAAAAGAATGGGAAGGAAGCAGTGTCTGAGGAAGTAGCCCATGCTATTAATCCTACCCATTTTGTTATAAACCAAGTCTTTCAAAGGCAAACTTGAAGAGAAGATGAGTTCTAAAGCAGATGGGAATCAAGAGTTTCTATAAGCCACTGTTGTATCTTTCCTGGGAGGGTTTGGTGCAACACACAGGGCATTCACCAATTTGTTATGTACTTGCTTAAATTGGTGAGAAAGGCTATGATTTATTTTGATAAATGGAGCCATTGCCACAAACCAGTCAAGATTCAACATCTGAATAACTGTGTATAAACACGCAGATGTTAGAAGTGCTCCACATATATCCCAAGAGTAAACCTCTTGAAGCAGCAGAATTATATCAATGATGAATCTTAGCCATGGTTTGTTAGGGGTGTTTGTGTGTGTTTTTAACAATGTGTAGAGGCTTTGTTTTATTTTGATGTTTCTTCCCTAAGGGATTCCTTGCAGTCAGGAGGATATGCAAGATAAGGTTTCAGTCAAACATGGAACACTTATACCATATATAGCTTACTGAATGTATTAATGCAGTACATGAATTTAGCTCAGCTTGTTGCAGAAATCTACAAGAAAATGGAAATCAGGTTGAATGGTATGGGTCTAAATAACACTTCAAAATTCTACTCTCTGTTCATTGATTAGTTGGACACATGAGGGTCTCCTATAGACAAAATGAGATATTTCCCATGACAATATGGATTCAAGGCTTGTTAAAGAGATGCACTCTGGACCAAATCAAATAAGATGTTAGTTGCATGTGTTAAAGTCATTGGAAGGAAGCCATTAACCCTTTTCCAGCCTTAGATGCAGATGGAAAAGTCCCCTTACCCAAAACAGTTGTTTGCAGCTGGAAAGGGGGTGAATTTCCATCTCTCTCTCTCTCTCTGTATCAGTGAACTTAGGATAACACTCAGTGCAGCTCATGTATTAGGCACTAATGCACGGAATTGTACATACATTATGCACACCCATGTGCATGTGCGCGCGCACACATCTTTTAGGGTGCTGCTCATGGATCTTTGCTGTTCATTATTTTTTTATTTATACATACATGTATTTATAGGCCACCTATAACTGCTGAGGCCTTCCTGTTGACAACGATTGTACATATGTGCGCAAATAAGTTATATTTCGCTGTTGATGTATCTCCCTTGAAGTTGCACAAAATGACAACGGATTAGGTCCAGAAATCTGCTCAAGGCATGCTCTTGCTTAAGCAAGTGTGCATGCGTGTGAGTGTGGGGTAGTGATGCAGGGGGGCGAGATTTTCCTTTTTCCGGAAACTCTCTGTGCCCCTGAAAAGCTTTTATGGAGTGTTTGGGGGATTGTCCCCAAACAGTGTGAGAGCTGGTACTGGAGGCATCATAGAGAAGAGGGGGACTCATTCAAAATAACCTCCCTCCTTTTCTCTAGTGAGTTCTCTATTGGGTTTTAGTCCCTTATCTAAAACAAAGAAGACCTGTTATTTGTAGATGGGCAACTCTGTATGTAATCTAGTGCACTGCATCTTACCTGCACTTTTGTTCATTCTGCTATTTTAACAAATATATAAGAAGCAATGCCTCGTGTTCTCATTAAAGTTATTAGGTAGAAATCTGAATATATATTCACCAAAATCACCACTTTCAGATGCACTTTTGAGAGTAGAACTACATTATAACTGATTGCCATGACTTTTTGTGTAGCTTAATTAGAGTTTTAATGCACCATTAATGTAGCAAGGATTTGCGTTAAAATTGCAGGATAACCATCTGACAACTGCTATGAATCTCAACCAGTGCTTTGCTATCCTTTGACTCATTATTACCTCCCCATCATACATGCATACAATCACAACTGTGGGAGCTTAATGGAATAATCATAGTTATGCCATCTCTTTTAAAGGTGAGATTCAATGCCATTAACATATTATATTACTTCTAAAATGGAATTCTCAAGAAGAACACTACAGCAAGAAATTAAATCATAATCAAGTAATTATTTAATGACGGAGTTTACAATTCATTCTAGGTAAGAGTGAAAGGGGAAAAGTATAGATATAAAGGGGGAGGGAAAATGACAAAGGAGATAAAACTCAATTCAGAGAGTTCTATATTTGTATTTAACTTTAAAAAACATCCTCTTATTTTTTGCACTGTGAACTTTGATAACTGCTTTGGGCCTTGGTTTTAGAAAAAGTAAAGGTCTTGGGCATATGTCAGAAATTTTGGGTGATTTTTTAACGTTAGTTATGAACTTCATAATGCTTTCTAGAAACAGATTTTGAAAATAGACATCAACTGAAGCTGTGAAGAATCAAAAGTTCTGTTGGTAAAAAAAATAATTGGCCATGCAAGTTGTTTGTGCTTTTTTATCTGAAGGTCGGATTTGGGTCAAGATGTCAACTGAGATGCATTCCAGATGTGATCCCATGATGAACCATATCATTCACTAAGCAAGATGATCTTCTGAGTTATCAGTGATATCCATTCTCCAGATATACTGGTGGGATATTTCTGAGAAATGAGAATAACTGTGGATTTTTTTGCTTTTATTTAGGTCTAGTATTTTAAATTATAAAATGCCCAATAAGTAAAGCACTATTTGTTGTTTTTCAAGAAGTGCATTTCAGATGGGTTCAAGTATGAAATATGACTCATAGTCCAATTCTATGCCTGTTTACTGGGCAGAACATTTAATTGGCCAATTTCGGAACTAAGTGGCGGCCTATAATGCAGTTTGTTGAGCAAACCCACAGGAAACCCTGGTATAGCCCTGGAGTGGCCCTCCTGTCCTTACTTTTATTCACTGAAAGGCAGTGGCTGAAGCAGGGCTGTTGAGTGGAGGGCCACCCCTAATGAATTGGCAGCTACAACATGTATAATGGGCCCAGCTCCCACTCAGCTTCGGTGGCATCCAATGCTGTCATAGCCCTAGCACTAACAATGTTGTGCTGGTGTAAACCAAAGGTAGTGCAGATTCATTGGCACATACTCAATGACTTGAAAAAGGTTTGCTGCCAAAATTCAGCTGCAAATTCTCATCTGTTCCCTTTGCCTTGTGAGCACTAATGGCCGTTTTCTGCTCTTCATTTGCTTCAACAACGAGACGGCATTGACTGCTGCCCTGTTAGCTTGCATGATGACACTCCACTCCCCACTGCCATCTCCTGGCAATGAAGTGCATGTGTGGGAAGAGTCTTCCTTCCTCTGTGGCTGCACTGTGGGCCCCACGGCATTGCCTAGCCAACCATGATGCCAATTCGTGCTGCTACTTCATTCGTAGTGTGATTTGTTTCTGATCTATGCCACCCAATAGCAGTTTAGAACAGTTCATAAAAACTATAACACACCATGCAGTAAAAGGTCATAAAAACTTGTCAAAAATGCAAACATTTTAAACACCGCCAAAAACAAACAAATAAATAAAACAGAATACCTAAACACATCCAGGGAAGAATTCCCTGGATGATGCTATGCTTAGAGTCACTTGATAGATTACTAAATGAATATGAATAAAAACTGACAAAGCAAGTTTGGTCAACCCTGCTGCGATTCCAGATATGAAGGCAGCATGTCAACAATGTTTTGTGCCAAACCCGGGGTTGCTAAATATCTCATAAACTGTGAATGAAACCCACAAAGTCTGCAATCCTATGTCCTTTTATCTGGCAGTAAATCACACTGAATGCAATGAGACTTACTTTTGAGTAGGCCCGCATTAGATTTCGCAGTCTTGAGAAATTAGGGTAGGTTTTTGAATAGGATCTGATATGGAAATTTACATAACTTATTTCTAGTCAGAAAACAATATGCCCTTTGGATTCTAACTTTATTGATTTTTTTTTAAAGTGCACTTTTAGAGAATGGCCCTTGGACAATATATCCCATTTCCATATTGTCTATTTCACTCATGAAAGGTCCTTTTCAAAAATATACAGTCACAGGTTCAAAGACAGAATTAAGCTATGAAATACTCCCTTATCCCAAGTAAAATGAGCACCAATACGATTTTTAGATGAGCTGTTTAATGTATTCTGATTAGTTCTGCTAATTCGCTTAAAACCAAAACAGTATGTTTATGGTATTTAGTAGCTGCATCTATTGAATATGTGTTGAGACAAAAGTTGAGTCATAATAACTTCTTTGTAATCCAGCTTTAGTACTCAGGACTCAAGTGTGAACTGGTGCTGGTTTCCATCTTTGATCCTTTTCCTTTGCCTGATAGACTATAGGACCCTCTCAACAAGCTCATCTAGGACTATTTCCACCAGGCATAAACATCTTTTCACAAGAAATGCTGTCCTTTCCTCTTCCAATCTCTTTCTCCAAGGCAAGTTTTGTGACTCTCCAGATGTTCTTGGACTAACAGCATAGCCAATGGTGAGGGATGATGAGAGCTGAAAGGCTACAAGTTGTCCATCTGACCTTTGTCAGCCTCCCAATGACTAGCTGTTTCTATGACTTTCAGTGAATGAAGTTGAAAATACCTCTGAACAGGAATGTATCCACAGTAGATTTCCACATGCTCCCTTCATAATTCAAGGCAAGTTTGGTACTTGAACTGGAAATTTCAACATAGACCCATTGTATAGATGTACAACTATGTCATCAGAGGAAGACCTCTATGATAGCAGATTAGTTTTTCTCTCATTGCCATAGGGAGTTAAGTAAAAAGAATCAGCTCACTTAGAAACTGTTTCTGCAGAAGTAATAGATTGGTCTTCCCCAACTATAATATCACCATGCCACTTGGGGATGCTTGCGGTCCAATACACCTGGAGGACATCAGGCTGGTGAAGGCTGGAGTAGACTATCAGTGTGCACAGAATATGAATTAATTAAAATGAATTATGTGTCCTTACAGAATGTTTGTAGTGATTAATTTTCAATGTAGTGTTGGATATTTGCATAATATCTTGTCAGACATTAATTATATCCACAGATAGCAAATTATGCCCAACTGTAACAAATTAACTGTTATCATTAATCCTGTCACAAATGGGGGAAGATTATACATACTGGTTGTAGCAATGGTTATTTAGTAGGGCACATGCTATTAGTGTGGGAAATATGTGCCCTAGAAAAAGAGTAGGATATAACTAATGGTAATTCCCTTTTACCTACTTGTGATATGACAGGATAATGGAGAAGAAGATGAATAGGAAGAGATAAGGGAAGGGAAGGAAAGGGAAGGGAAGGGAAGGGAAGACGACACCTTGAAATTAAATTAAAGGAAGTGAGGATTGAAAGAAAGTTTATAATAAAAAGCACATGAAATGAATTTAAATCATGAAATTAATTGGAAAAAGATTGATTCATAAAATGGACATGGATCAGCTCTGAACACTGAGATATGTATGTGTCATGTATGGTTGGAATTTGCTATTATGGTTATGACGGTTCATATAATGGTATCCTCAGAGTACACAGCACTTTACAATGTTGTAAAAGTCAGGCATCTGTCCAATCGAGTAATTTGCAGTCATGCCATGAGGGATGGATAGAACTTGAAATCTACCATGAAATGGGCACCCAGACAGATTGATAATCAACTGAAAAGCAAAGCTCATAGGCAGACTCCGCATTTAAAAAATAATGGGATCATCATTTTGCTTTTTATTCTCTGATGTCTGCTCAGCAGTAGACATCAGAGAATGCATTTCCCACTGCATTAATGGGTTTTGCTTCCAGTTAAACTGGTATAAGATTGTACCCTTGGTGAGCAGAATCTGTTCCATAATACATTAAGGACACAGTCCTGTGCATGCCTGGTTGGGAAATGCTGAGAGATGCAAGACATTTTTCTCTCAAAGCATCCATAGGTGGCACCCACATAATCCAAGCCTTTACATGATTCAGAGTGGTGGCAGTGTACCGTTTTTATGGAGAGGTATGTTTGTAATATTTGATTTTGAATACGTCAGATGCCAGTGTGAATGTGCAAAATAAATTCTCAGCAAAATGTCTCTCTCTGTTGAGTACAACATACAGTATCTTGCACATTTTGAAGAACAGTTTATCAACATTTATCTAAGCCTGATCCTATGCAGAATTAAAACCATAGACTACCCACATATAATCCACAGAATAGGAGCAGTATGCACAATGAGTTAACTCTGGTTCCAGGTGGGGAAATGTTTGCACTTACAGGTTCTTCCTTTAAACTGTGTGAACAACATGTCATAAGCGTACATGAGAAATCAACTAGCTTTCTTTCTCAGGGAATGGTAAAACTCTTTGTCCTCAGGGAAAATTGATATTTAAATAAATCCCGAATATGAAACATTTTACATAAAATAGTTACATTGTAAAACTACCGTCCTTGAATATCACCTTGATCTCAGTATTGCTGAAAATGAGATGATCTGAAAATGAATGAATCATACCATGTTCTACATTAAAAATTGGATGCCTGTGCATTGGTTCCCATCTGCATATTAGAGAAAAGAGATGTATTTTCATTGCTAATACTTCTCTTCCCAGAAGACCAGAATAGCACAGTGGGCACCTTAGTTTGGAAGCTGTCTATTCTGGAGTTAATATTTGACACATGCAAAACTGTGCTAGGTCTGGATTTAAGTTCAGGAATAGCCCACTTACACCCACGCATGATATTCCAAAAATTATCCTAGAGATGTATTCCCCAACCTTGTGCTGCCCAGTTGTTTTGGACTTCAATTCCTAACAATGCAGTCAGCATGACCAGTATGATCAGAATGGCTGAGTGGACACCAGTTCAAGGAAGGCTGGTCATATTACATTACAGGTGTACATTTTAGCTTATCAGGTTATACAAAAAGAGAAGAATGTTGCAACATTCACTGACCTTTTCTTGGGAGAATGAGATTGATCCTGAAGAACAGCGGCAGGCAATGTCATAGCTTTCAAATAAACCATTTATTTTGAGCGTGCAGAGCTAAATCCCCACATTCTCAGACTGAGAAAGATTAATCATTATGTTGGTATGCTAAAGCAGGGTTCATTGACGTGATGCCTTCAGGAGTTCTGGACCAGAAATCCTGTCACCTGACTGTTGGCCATACTGGCTGTGGCTGATAGAAGCCATAGTCCAAAACATCCATCTGATACCAGGTTGAGGAAAGGGTAGTCCAAGACAAAAGGGAGATCTTTGCAGTGATTTCTGGCATGTCCAAATGCAAACCTTTACTGACTTGCCCTCAGCACAGGACTCGTTGAAGCTCTTTACTGCTCAGGATATGACCTGAATTCTCTAATACAAAGAAGCAGTACCTGAATCCTCAACTTGAGGGAAACTGAGTGTTGCTTGCTTACCTCCTGTCTGCATAGCTCTATGTTAAGCTAGCATGCCAAGTCCCCTTTGCTAAGCTGGACAGGCATGGGCCTGCAGCCAGATAGGTGACCACATGTGGAAGTGGGACAGGGTTTGGGCTTGATGGCCTTATCAGCTCCTTCTAACTCTACTTCTATTCTCTCCTATTCCAAATGGGCTGGTGTGAACTGGAGCTGTGAGTATGTATGTGGCTGCATGACCCTTTCAATAAGAATGACTTATGAAGAAATGTAATATAAAACTGTAAGGCAAAAAGCAGAACCCCATCTTCTTATCTATTTCCTAGAATGCCTAAGCAGGGGAAGGTCCTGAAGGTGCTTTGAAGTAGAATTCCATAATCCCTACTATTACCCATACTGGCAGGAACATATGGAAGTTGTAGTCCAAAAAACGTCAGATTGACATCTGAAACAAGATGCTTTAGGCTTGAGCTTTTCCTGCAATGCATTATTTTCCCAGACATGTTTCCCTGTCAATCAGTTTCATCCCCTTGAATTGTAACCACCTTAGAACAATGTCCAGTTAAGCAGTGTGAGGTTTTATTCATAGAATTCCATGTGTGTATATGAGAGAGAGAGAGAGAGAGAATACACCCTATAATTTTTTGCATTGCTTCCTGCCACCAAATTAAGTCCTACTAGTTCTGCATGTTAAATGAAAGACAAGATTTTCCTAGCTAGCTGGAGAACAGCAGGAGAAAGGGCAAGCTCTGCAGGCCTGCATAACGGAACTCACGTTCATGTAGTGGAACTTGAAAGTAGGGAAAAGCTGTGGTTCAGTGGTAGATCACATGATTTAGACTTAGAAGATACCTGGCAGCTCCAGTTAAATGTAGCAATTGATGGGAAGAACCCTTCCTTCCTGAGATCCTCAACAGCTGCTTTTAGTCTTGGTAAGCAATACTTAGCTTAATGTACTAGTAGTCTAATTTGGTACAAGGAAGCTTCCACTATGCAATGGAAGTGAGGACAGAGTGAGCATTTTATTTTGCTTAATGTTTAATGTAAGTTCACTTGCAGCCAAGAAATTTGAAGAAGAATGAGAACTGGAATGGCAGCCATGAAGGAACTAGAAAGTGAATCAGGTATAAGGATCTTTCACTGGGAAGCATTGCCAAGATCATCCATGCTATTGTATTACTGATCACTATGTATGAGTGCAAAAGCTAGACATTGAAGAAAGCTAATAGGAAGAAAATGGATGTGTTTGTAACATGTGATGGAGGAAAGCTTTGTGAATACCCTAGACCAAAAGAAAGACAAATAAGTAGGTCCTAGAGAAAATCAAGCCAGAACTTTCCTTGGGAACAAAAATGAGAATATTAAAATTGTTATACTTGGGCACATGATGAGAAGGTAAGTTTCACTGAGAAGACAATTATGCTAGGGAAAATTAAGGGCAGAAGAAAAAGAGGAAGACCAAATATGGGAAGACTTAATTCCATAAAAGAAGTCATAACTTTACATTTACAAAAGCTGTGAAGGGCAAGACATGTGGGATGTGGGTGGAGAATCCAGTCATTCATACTTTCAACCTAAGTTGGAGACAATCTGATGGCACATAGTATAACAGAAGATATACTAGGGTTTTTGAACTACTAAAGGTTTGAAGTCTTTTTCTCCTCCCACAGTGTTTTCCTCTACTGGAACAAATCCGTATTCCATTTAGTCTCATTTCAAGAGCAGTAAGTCTAATGTCCATGGAAATTGGCAAGCAGGGAATGAAGACATTCGCCCACTTCTGCAGTTTTTCCTTAGCATTGGGCACACGAAGTCATTATTACATTGCATTTACCATGCATTAATATCATACCTTAATTCCATTTGCAAGAAACTCAAGGCTGCTTAAATAGTTGTCCATCCCACTGTACATTCTCCGGCAACTCAGATAAAACCTTGATAATACAGTTCATTATTGAACTCCACAGGTTTACAGCCAGCATAAATCAAAGTTATGATAATTTTGACATATGGGAGTAGTGTCAGCCCATGTGAAACACCCCCACCATCCCTTCTTTAAAGAAAAGATCTGGCTCTACCTCTGGCTGCCTTGCATTGCTCGTGGGCTAGATGCTGGAAATGGCAGGAAATTCTCATTTGCTCTGCTCTCCTAGACTAACACATCTCGATAGGGTATAGGACAGTGATGGAGAACATTTTAAAGACCGAGTGCCAAAACTGCAAAAGAAAACCAATTTGTTTATTGGAAAGGGCCAACATTACAATAAAATCTGAAAATTGAGGTTTTAGTTTAGGGAAAAAAAAACCACACAGCCAGTCTGAAGAAATATGAAAATATCCTTGGTAGAGCAATGACCAGCCAAGAAAAAGCTCAGATTAATCAAAGATAATGATAATAATCACAACTGGTCTAACCCTAACCAATGCTCTAGCCTGGTGCACAACCCTAACCATAACATAGGCCTATTGTTCCTTTGAAAATGATACGAATTTGAAAAAGCCTTCTTTGAGAAGGTTTTTCTGCAAAACTCATCACCTCTGCCAATCTGAAACACATTCCAACCATCAAAATCATGGTAGGAGACCTCATTTTCCTGAGTCTAATCCTACACTGGTGCCCACTCCTAACCGTAATATAAGGTTATATTATATTATATAATATATTATATAATATAAGGTAATATAATATTACCTTATCCAATCAACAAAATCATGGTAGGACAACACATTTTCCAAACCCTAACCCTAAACAGGTACCCACCCCTAACCCAAATATTAGGTTATAGTTCCATTGAAAATTTGAAAAAGCCTTCCTTGAAAAGCTTTTTCTCCATGGCTCATCATCTCTGCCCCTTCTAAGCACATTCTAACTATCAAAATCATGGTAGGACACCCCGTTTTCCTAACCCTAAGCCTACACTGGTGGCCGCCCCTAACCTTAAGATAAGGCGAAAGTTCCTTTGAAAACCATGCGATTTTGAAAAAGCCTTCCTTGAGTAGGGTCTTCTGCACGGCTCATCATCTCTGCCCATTCTAAAAACATTTCAACCATCAAAATCATGGTACGACACCCCCTTTTCCTAACCCTAACCCTACACTGGTGCCCCCCATAACCCTAATATAGTGCGATTGCTCCTTTGAAAATAATGCGATTTAGAAGAACCCTTCCTTGAGTTGCTTTTTCTGCCCAGCTTATCATGTCTGTCCATTCTAAACACATTCCAACTATCAAAATCATGGTAGGACACCACATTTTCCTAACCCTAACCCTACCCTGGTGCCCCCCATAACCCTAATATAGTGCGATTGCTCCTTTGAAAATAATGCGATTTAGAAGAACCCTTCCTTGAGTTGCTTTTTCTGCCCAGCTTATCATGTCTGTCCATTCTAAACACATTCCAACTATCAAAATCATGGTAGGACACCACATTTTCCTAACCCTAACCCTACCCTGGTGGCCATCCCTAACCCTAATGTAAGGCTATAGATCCTCTGAAAACCAAGCGATTTTGAAAAAGCCTTCCTTGAGTAGCTTTTTCTGCATGGCTCATCATCCCTGCCCTTTCTAAACACTTTCCAACCATCAAAATCATGGTAGGACACCACATTTTCCTAACCCTAACCCTACATTGGTGCCCTTATTACGCCTAATATAGGGCAATAGCTCCATTGAGTAGCTTTTTCTGCATGGGTCATCATCTCTGCCCATTCTAAGCACAGTCCAACCATCAAAATCATTCCAGGACACTTCCATTTCCTAAACCTAACCCTAGGTTAGGGTGCACATCCCTAACCATAACTTAGACCTATTGTTCTTTTGAAAATGATGCAAATTTGAAAAAGTCTTCCTTGAGTAGCTTTTTCTGCACAGCTTATCATCTCTGCCCATTCGAAACACATTGCAACCATCAAAATCATAGCAGGAAACCTCATGCCCCCACGGTGAACCCTGCACTGGTCCACATCCCTGACACTAATATAAGGCTATAGTTCCATTGAAAATGATGCAAACTTGAAAAAGTCTTTCTTGAGTAGCTTTTTCTGCACTGCTCATCATCTCTGCTCTTTCTAAAAATCTTGCCAGGATACCTCTTCTCTATAAGTCGCGGCTCATGTGTCATCGCTTTTGACATCAACCCGTTGCACCACTTTTCTTTTCCTATCATGTGCATTTCCCCTATGTCTGCTGTTATCCAATGCTCGGCTGCTGGGGCAATGCTGGGGTGACTTGGCTCATGCGTTGACAGAGAGGTCTCTTCGTGCCCGCTGTGACATTCATGCCATAAGTTCCCCCCCACTGGTTTCAGTTTTTCCCCATGGTATCTACTCCTCCGTTTTCTAAAATTTCTTTCCTGTTCCAAGGTGGCTTGTCTTTCATGTTCTTTCTGAGTACTCTGATAAATCTGAGCCAACACTAATTTCTCCTTATTCTCCCCAACTCTAAATGTGAACCTGTTAACTGGGGAGATTGTAACCTGTGTGGGCTAGGTATCCTCTCTTGATGCCCTAACCCAAGTGAGGACTGGAAATAATACCTCAATAACATTAAAGGATCTTCAAAATGCACTTTGTTTACATAAGGAAGCAATAACCTGGTGCATTATTACATAAATAATGTCTTTATATTGTTAAAGTGACTCATTTTTTGTGAATGAATTGTGAAAAGACACTTAATTGTAACATGTGTGACCTTTTTTTTCTTGCTGCTGGAAGCAGGTTGGTAAAGAGGGCCACTCTAAGAACAGCCTGTTTTGTACAACGAAGTGTGATGTGCACAGGTTGTATCAAAATTGCAACAGATTTTGGTGAGTCCTTCCTATTTGCATCAGATAATTTCAAAACATCTTGATTCTGTGTGCTAATGCTCCAACACCTAAAGTGATTACCATTACTGATAGCATTAATGACTGATTTCATGCAAGTTATATTAGAATAATTAGATTGCCACAGATTAATGAAGAGTCCTCACTTATTTCAATGTTTCTGGGTTTTTTTTCTGATTATACTTCCTTTTAACTCATTAAGGCCTAATGGTAAATTAGGCACAGAAGACTTGAATGGCTCCATATATCTGGACACTTGCCATCACTAATGTTGTACCTTGGTGAAGCACTATATACAAGGCCACCTGGATGCATCTATGCTCAGCATCCTCACATGTGATTGATTATATGGGACTTTATGAGATGCCTTGTAATGCATGGCCCAGTTTCATTGAATGATGAACTACACTATACAAATGACTGACCATAGCAATACTGCTTTCATCAACAAAGCTAATAAATATTCATGTACTTAGTAAACACTATATTAATGTTGCATCGATTCATATATCTTTAATCTGAAATTATAGGCAATCTATGCAAGCAATGAACATTTTATCTGGAATATATGAAGACCATTTTTAAATGAACTATTTTCACCTAGTCAAGGGAAGTATTTGACTTGTTAGACACAGAAATCAAGACTGGTTTAGAAGTTATAATAAGTTGCACTATGTTTATGTTTTCTGTATTCAAGTGGTACAATTAACAGATAATCAGGGAAGCAAAAATAGTGCTTTGATTAGTGTCAAAATATCTATACAGATTAGGAATGCAAAATATTTTCCTCTTAAAATGAAGATGGTGCTGAAACTGACAAATTGTTATGCTTGGGTTTTGTAGTACTGGGGATAGCAATGCAAATTGCTACTTAAATGTCAGCTATTTTAAAAATAACTACATTGCACCCCTGACTGCAGAGACAAGAATTATTTGTACTCACTTATTCAGTATACCCACCAGTATTAGTCACTTCTCAAACTCTCAGAAATCTGAGAATATTTATGGAGATAGGGATTTAGACTATAGGCAATAGTTAGAGGTAAGCTCACAATAGATTGTCATCATCTATACATCTAGATGTGCATACATATATACACCTATAAAGTCACTTGGGACTGGCTAACAGATACTTGGGGCTATCAAAGTCGCTTAGTTTCACTCATCACTCAGTTTGGTAAATACGTAGTCCAAGTTATCCTATATTCCATTTGAAAAAATAAATAAAAATATAATTACAATGTGGATTCCAAACAAGAAGAATGTGTCTATCTGCACAATAGTGTAAGAATTTCAGATCAGCTAAATCCAGTTTGGAATAGGGACCGAACAAATTACATAAACATCCTATTCTGAATAAATGTGCAGTTCTTCCCAAAATTTCATTGTAACTGTTTATTTTTATAATTAAAACTCAATTCAAATTTCAACATTCAGAAAAATTGCAAAATCTGGTTGATAGCCAAATTCAAAACTGCACATTTGACTGAAAGATCACTTTGTACAAGACTCTGCAGAGGCAACATTTTTGGAGAAAGTCCAAGGTACATCCTGATAATAGCTAGCAAATATCATCAGGATGATGAAACATTTAACAAACTTACTATAATTACCTCCCAAATGAAGCCAGGTCTTCTAAAATCTGTGAGAAAATCTCAAGCCTTTCATCCATGTTCAGTTCAATTTCTTTGCAGATGTAGCACTTCCTCTAGTGAGATGTCTTCAGTCTCTTCCCCTTTCTCTCAGTACTCTTTGTATTCTGTCCTATTGAGAAATGCCTGTTAGCATCCCATTCAGCAGCTCTCATTTACATATTGTTAGCATAACAATATATTTCCTATTTATTCTTATACTTCCAAGCCAAAACAACAAGCCCTTTGATAGTAAATTCCATTATCTAACTGTTTCTCTTGCACAGCTAATAACAACATGAACCTCACTCTGGGATCGCAAAGATAGTGAACCAAGGTAATTCATGCTGACTTCATTATCAGACAGCTTTTCTTTTTCACTCACCCAGCCCATTCATGGCCCTTCTTAATGGTCAGTTCTGTCTAGTTTTCCTATTAATTGGAGGTGGTGATACATTTTACTCTGTATATAACCAAAGTCACAGAATTTTCTGCCCTTGAAATGTAGGATTAGTCATGTTAATCTAACGTCAGGCAATGTGACTATGGTTCTGGTCTCCAAATGAGTAATACTTGCTATGATAATAGCAACAACAATGGGAAACTGTCTTCGACTGGTCCAGAGCATTGGTCCATGTAGGCCAGTGCATTGCTGTCTTTTCTGCTTGGCAGTTGCTGTCTAGGGAGAAGCCAACAATCACACTAAAATCAAAGTTCCCTCCTTACTTTTAGTCAGATTAGTACATAACAGCCCTGAGAGGAATTTAAGTACAAAGCTGGGCAATAATCGTCTTAACTCATCCTGATAGTTCTACAGTACAGGTGCAATTGAATGTCTCCCAGGTGAGAGTTCGAAACGACACTACAAAATGGAAAACACTCTTAAAATGAGTTTACTTTTAGAAGAACTATGGTGCAATCTGTTCCTTGGCTTGAGTTTGGCTGATCGCAAGAGTTCATCCTCAGTTTCAGGAAGAAAAGAATACACTGTCAAATCCACAATAGTTGCGAATTAAGTCTGCTTGTCAGTTGGACTATGGGCAATATGATTGCAGTTCTGCATGCACAGCAGTAACATACTTCAGAGACCTGAAAACAGAAGTTAAAAAGGGATACAAGAGGGTCAAATAGTTTCAAAATCCACAGAGGTTCCTAAAAATCACAGTTATAGAGTCTCAACTAGAATAGACACCACAGATTAGAAAAGCTAGCATTGAGTCCAGGAGGTTACCGTATGGTTAACAAGCAAGGTCAACAAAGCTACTGGAGAGGAAAGAAATTTTAAAAATTGAATAGAGATCTTATCCAAATGAGGAAAACAAAAAAAGATTGGGCATATGCATAAAGCAGATATGAGAGATGAATAATATTTTTAAAGTATTTTGAGCAGTTTATTCCTTTATTTTATTTCAGAAAAACTTATAGCGAGGCAATTGGCCTGTTGGATAACAATGGGGTTAAAGAAGTACTAAAGGAGGATAAGCAGGTTGCAGAGAAACTGAATGAATTCTTATACACGTCTTCACTGGGGAATAAATAGAACAGATAGCTGTGCCTGACCCAATGTTTTCAGGCAAGGATATTGAGAAATTGAGGCAAGTAGTGATGACAAAAGAAGTTCTTAAGTATATTGACAAATGGAAAGTTAATCTCCAGACCCAAAGAGTATCCATGATAGAGTTCTTAAAGAACTCAAATATGATATTGCTCTTCTAATAAAATATGTGCCATGTTCCTAAGATCTGCTTCTGTATCAGAGGAGTGGAGAATGGCCAACACAGACCAATTTTTAGAAAGGGATGCAGGGGAGATCTGGGAAGTTACAGGATGGCTAGTTTAACATCTGTTTCATGCAAATTGGTCAAAAGCATTATTAAAGATAAACTCACTAAACATATAAAGGGTCAAGCCATGCTGAAAAAGAATTAACATAGCTTCTGTAAAGGTAAGCACTGTCCTACTAATCATTTTAGAGTTCTCTAGAATATAGGTAAACATGTGAATAGGGTAATCTGGTAGGGTGAAAAATCTGCTTTGGGCATGAAAAACAGTGGTCACTGTTTCCTAATGGCATAGCAACATTTATATCCTGTACTATGTCCTGGGCAACCCTACCTAGGACTATATCCATGATTGCCTCCTCTCTGGTTGGTTCCATGACCAATAGCTCTATGGCACCATTATTTAGGGCATCAAGAAATTCAACCTCTCAGTCAGACTTGGAACATACATTCATCTAGGTAGTTGAAATGCCCCATTATTACAGTACTGCCTTTGTTGGAGCCTCCCTTGTTTCATTTCCCATCTCAAGATCCCTCTGAGCATTCTAGTATGGGGAATGATAGCACACCCCTATGACTAAGTTAGTTTTGGAGCCAGGAATTTTCACCCATAGTGCTTCCATGCAGGAGTCTTTACGCTTTAGCTTATCAGGGTTGCTTGATTCTATGGCCTCTTTCACACTGAGGGCAAAACCTCCTCCAATATGTCCTTTCCTGTCCTTCTATAAAGGTCTGGGGTGCGGGTAATCAGGTAATAGACAAATGCACCAGGACCTAGGCAACCAGACAAGATGGTACAAGGCCAGAGTCCAAATACCAATCCAAACATAAGTTCAAAGCCAAATATTCCAGGGCTAAAACCAGGGTTCAGTTGTAGTGCAATCCAATAAGTGAAAATGTGGTCAAAATAATTTGGAGGTCAGGAGCTAGGAAGACAACCAAGAGGGGGTAACTTGAAGCAAGAACAGGAGCAAGGGCCAGGAAATCAATATACTAAGTAATACTCCTCATACTAAGGAGTAGAGGCTACTGTTGAATCTATGTCTCCTTGTAGCATGTTGCATTAGAGGAAATTCTGAGATTGCCTAGCGTTCTTTTGTTGCTTGGAAAAGGTCCAGGGCCTGAGAGACCTTTGAATCCAGTAGATCCATGACCGATCCCATCCCTGCCCATGGGGCCCCCTTCAGCACTCCCATGTCTTCTTGCTTCCAGTTATACAGCCACTGTAGAGCTTTCTGGAGTTGCTGGGAATGGGTGGGGGAAGATCTGTCTCTGAAGTCATTGTTCTGGGTGCAGTCTTAGAAGATGAGATCCACTGTATCCTATTGCCTATGAGATGCTATTGAGGGTCTCCTTTATTCAACTTGTGGAAACATTTTTGGAAAGCAGAATTTTATTTTATCTTAAGTTAATGAAGGCACTCGGGTACAGTGCAGCTAATGTACTGAACAAGCTCTTGTATTAAAAAAGGAAGTAAAAACGATCAAACTGAAATTTCTAATTAGAAATGTGTACATGTGTAGTAATGGTTCACTTTAAGAATATTTGCAAAGAGAAATACTATTTAAATGCAAATTTATTTTATATTATGTTTTTCACGTATCTATCTAATCGAAAATCAGAATTTACACTATACTTGGATTAGTATCCTGCTAAATACTGAGTACTGTATTTTGTGCTTGTGGTAATCTATTGAAGCTAATGGAATTACACCAGGGAGCAACTGAGAACCATATATTTCCTACACACTACTAAAAATAAAGTATCTCTTCTATTAACTAAAAGAAAAGCAATTAACCTTTCTTAGATACTGCATATATGCTATTTTATGGATGAGAATTATAATTCTCTTGAACCCAGCACTGTGCCTCATCACTCAGCTAGAACGTGCATCACTTGATATTACTAATTTAGTCACAAGTGTAAATTTAATATTTTACATACAAATGAAGCTTAGGAAAATAGCAACTTTCCTAGTCATATTAATTGAGTCAATTTTCAGGAGCTGTTAAATGTAATTTTCACTGAGACAAAGATCTGGGTAGTTAGAAGATACAAAGGTTTTTGTTTACGGGCTTTTAAAGTTTGGAACTCCCTAGTGTTTGTCTTTAAAAAGAAGAGGTGGGGAAATGAGATGGATATGTTATTATCCCTTGAGCTTTAATTGAAAGGAAAAAATAAGAAGAACTATATTACACCAGGAAGACACTTTGCATAATAAGATAAACAGATAATTGGGGTTAATTAGGAAAGCCAGTGTGGCATAATGGTTAGGAGTGCTGTACTGGGACTCAGGAGATCTGGGTTCTAGTCTCTTCTCAGATGTGCAATTCATTGGCTAACTTTGGACTAGCCACTAACTCTCAGCCACTTTGGGTCAGCTACTGACTTACCTCACAAGGTTGCTGTTGTGAGAATAAAATGGGGAAGAGAACCTTGTGAACTGCCATGGCAAGAGGAAGAATGGCACGATTCTGAGCACTGTAAAAATACAATCAGAACATTGTGTCAGGCAAAAGTGTCAGGAAAAATGTATGTGCTTTCAGTCAATACATGATATGGTTTTCCCAAAACCTACTTAGGTGTGTTGGTTTTGGGGACTGCTCAATTCCTTTCCTTTTTGGGAAAACTACCTTATTATTGATCTTTGTAATCTACTCTGAGACCCTTTCTTGGCTGGTGAGAAGGGTTAAGAAAAAGCTCTTCAAATAAATTAATACATTGCCTAATTCGCCAGAGCAGGGGCCACTGACAGGAGCCCTCTGGACTCGGTCCATCTCAGTACTGATGCTTGTTCACCAACCTCTTGTTCAGACCTAGGCAATGGTGGTGGTGAGAAGTCTAGCATCAGTGATGAGAAAGTGGGGCAATAGCAGTGGGTGCCAATGGTGGTGAGACCATTGACACCCAGTGGTGAGTAGACTCACTGAAGGAGGCAGCAGACTGAAGTCTCTTGCCACAGAGCCATATTTTTCTTTGCACCTCTGCACTTTAAAATGTGCATGTGAGTGTGATAATACTTGTCTTTTTTACTCTTGCTCACTTTTGTGGCAGAATGCACACCTCTATTCTGCCGTAGAGCATTGCATTTCCAGGATAAAGATTCTGATGCATATCAGAACATACATGAAATCCATTCTTATGTGTTGCGATTTAAATATGAAATAACTGTGCCACTGAGGCTCAGGTTACACATTATGGTGAGGGTGCATAAAGCCTATTTACTCCAGCATTCTCTTCACACACTGGTCAACCCAGAGGCCCATTGGAGGTCTACAGGTAGGACATGGATACAATAGTGCACTCCTGCTTGTGTTCCCCAGCTATTGGCTATCTATCTATGTATTTATATAAGCATTTCTATTTCTCATTCTCTCCCTCTTCCATCCATCCATCTATCATTTCTTTTAATCTGCTTTGTATCCCAGCATTCCATACCAGAAATGGAATGCTAGATGGCCATTAGCAAAGGTTGAACAGAATGTGGTATAAAGTCAAAGGGTTTAGAGAACAGGATAACCCACAGTCAAGGGCTAAATATGTGTTGAGTGTTGTTTATTGTTGCTGAAATACAAGTTATGGTGTTGCCTGAACCCAGATATAATAATAAGCCATGGTGAGCAATCCACAGTTCACAACTCAGCAACGAGACATGAGCTTCTGCTCATGAGTTGTTTGTGGTTAACAAGCCTGGCTTCTCAGTGCAGCTTGGTTCAGACAACATGACAACCTGCATTTCAGCAATGAACCATGGTTCAACAACAATCCACATGCAACCCTTGAGTGTAGGTTCTTCTGTTGTCTGAATTGAGTCAGTATATTAATAGCTCCCTAACCTAACCATCACTTCATTGACTGTCACTTGTAGGGCCACAAGGATATAACCCTTCTTCTTTCCCCTAGTGACACATTATCAAGAGATGTAAATTGGCAGTGGTCACACAGCACTTTGAACATATAATATGGGTCTTAAAAATGATAGAAATGCCCATCAAGAAAGTGATATTTGCAGAGCAGCAATGTAACATCACATTCCCTCCTTTATCATGTTGTTCGTGCTCTACCTGTGATTTTATTGTCATTATTACCAGCCATGTTTTTGTGAAATGTTAGAATGCCATATCAAAGCCATTACCCTTTCACAACAAGAAAACAGTAATTTTGTAGGAAGAGTGAAAGTACAGTTTATTGGGACTAACAAGGAAGTGAGAAATTAAATTAGAGGGATCTCTCTATGGCAACTAAACATCTATTTATGGGAAACTTGTCTGATTGCTTACAAACTTTTCTCTTGCAGGTCAACGGGAAGGAAAGGGCATTTTCACCTAGATATTAATCAGATGGATAAGCCTGCTTTATCGATATTCTTTCAGACTACAGCAAGTCTTATCCCAAATACATTTGCACACAAGCCTGCAGGCCTAAACAATTACTTCAGAATAATTTAGCTACCTTCTATATCAATTGAAAGGGAAAGCAAATGTAAACAGGTGATGATTGAAGATATGCATTGTGCATGATGACACGGTGGCTCAAAAACAATACATATTGGATGGGATTTGGATCTTGCACAGTTTCTTCACTTCATGCTTACTCTCCTGAGGTGGCTTTGACCCTGTCTGGTGCAGACATTCTGGAATGGAAGCATCCATCCAGATGTTGCTTCAACAGTGACTGCCATCAGTCCTAGCCAGCATTTCCAATGCCAAGGGACGATGACATCAACATCTGGCAACATCTGGAAGGCTGCTTCCACGAGAGGTGGTTGAGACCCCATTGGTGCAGGTGTTCAAGGATAGGCTGGACGTCCACATGGTGGGCATGTCGTGAGCGGAGCCGGCTGGTGCCGGAGATCAGACTAGATGGCCCAGGAGACCCCTTCTGACTCGCTCTGTTTCTATGTTTCTATGTTATGGGGCTAGAGTGCCTCAAGGTATTCTTCTCTCCATATGATTTTTTCCAAGGAACATGTTCCTCTTCTAAGGCACTTCTCTGGCCCCTCTACCATATGCATTATAATAGGTACTGTGCATTAGCAGGCAAAAGCATATATATCCAAGAAGCTGCTGATCCAAGATTATATCTTTTTCCTTAAGGGCAGTAGAGGGTGGGGGAGAGACCAGAGGAGAAAAATGCTGAGCAATTCAGGCCTTCTTCCTTCTGAGTTTTGCCTTGGGTAGTCATACAGAGCCTTGCCCTATTTACCTGTGAGCAGACATGATGCACAAGCTTACTTTCGACTTGACATGGTGTTTGGAATGCCATTTGAAGCTGCTGCTGAATGAGACTTCCCTTCTTACCTGTGTAGACACACATAAAATTATTCTGCTAACTTGCAAATGAACACATTTTCTACTATGAATTGGAAGCAATGGAATCTGAAGTGGGTTTAGATTTTTCAGCACACCCAATTTAGCCTGTGACCCCACCCAAATTTGGGGTTTTTACAAAATGAAATCAGGCTTTCAGACCAAAAACTGTTCCCAACCCTTGTTTTTAGCAGGACTTCTTAATTTACAGAAGAAGCAACTAAAGGTATGTGTTTGCAGGGTAGGAGAGAAGGAATAAATAATGGACTCTGTTAAGCAGAAGTTTTTAACATTAAGTATAATGTGGAAAAAGGGATAGGAAGAAATTCTTTGCTTGCTTTCATAATACTAGAATCTGCGGTTATCCTATAAAATTGACAGTAAATTCAGGATAGTGCTATTTCTCATAGTGACGATCATTATTCGAAATGACTTTCAAAGGAATTAGACCAGTGGATGGGGGACATTCCTATGACTGCCTATTAGCCATGCTGGCAACAAGAGACCTCCACATATCATGGTAGCAGAACATAAAGTGTCAGCTACAGGGGAGCAAGTGCAGGAGAGGGTGGCTATGATTATGTTATGCTTGTGGGGCTTTCAGAGGTATTAGGCTGGTCATGGCAGGAGCCAGAATGTTGGGCTAGAAGTAACTTTGATTTGATTTGACAGGGGTTTCCTTATGTTATTAAGACTGCCCTGGATGTTCCTTTGCTATTTTCTAGAATTTAGTATTCAGTGCCCCCAGATTTTGGGTATCTGTAGCTTTGGCAGCCTATCCTTTATGATTTCTCCACTAAGAAATTTTCTTCACTATTGTTAGCAAACTGATAGCATGGTTAATTGACTTGAGTAAAAGAAGGTGTAACAAGAACTGATATGAGTGTTAGGGGAATGAAATGCATTCTTATAAGCTGGTAAGCTTCATATTTCCAGATACCTACTAGGACCAATCATTACAACCTAAATATAACTAGTACATGACTATAGACACAGATATATGATTTATGTAGTAATTGAATTTGTGGGTCCTAGTCTTAGCGGATGACAACAGCAAAGAAAACAGCTTGATTTCCCCCCCCCCCTTACAATAGGAACAGAAAGCAACTAGCTCTCTGCTACAGCAACTAGCCAACTGTTATTTTATTGCACACTCAATATGTTTCTTTTTTAATCAGGAATTCACACTAGTGCACACTGTTCATATTAGTATGCAAAGACAGTGCTTTGAGATAAGTGATAGTAAAATAGGGTCAAGATTCCTAGCAACTTCAAAGAGAAAACTGGCATCTTTGTCCTTGGTGCATTGAAAAATGGAAAAAGTGAAATGTTATTATAAAGGGCAACATTAAATTCAGCAACAGAGACAACAAATACTCTGTCACTGACTGTTTCTATTGCTTGTTAATGTCAAATGCCAAACAAGGAGAAGGAACAAAATAGATCATCTCTGGAAGTCTTAGCTGAAGTCATAGCTGAAAGTCTATAAGGATTAGTTGCTATGGGTGAATGTTCTTGTAGGGCTTCTCATTGCTGCAGTGGAAATGAAGAAATTGCACTATTCAGTTGCATGGAGAAGGGGAGAAAGGGAGAGCAAAGGAATGGTTGTGGGGATAAGAGTCAGAGAAAGGCAAGAGAAAGAATGATTGCAGAAAAGGAAGGAAAGAAAGAAGGAAGGGTTCGGATAGCAGAAGGAAGGAAAGGGGGCAGGGATGGAGAAGAGGAGAGAAGGATTCAAAGAGAGAGAGAGAGAAAGGAGACAGACAAGGTAAGGAGCCAGAGAAAGATGAAAAGAGACAGGGAGAAAGTAAATGAGGGAGGGAAGGAGGGAGGGAGAGAGGGAGGGAGGAAAAGAAAAAGGTACCAGAGAGAATTGGTTGGGAGACCAGATAGCCTGAGAAAGGGAAGGAGGGAGAGTACCAAGATAGAAGAAGATTTGAAGAAGTAGCAGGAAAGCAGAGCAAGGGAGCAAGAGAAGAGCCAGAAAGAGAGAGAGAAAAGAGCCAGGAAGAGAGGGGAGGAACTAGGCTGGATGGCATACACACAAGGTATAGTTCATGCTCACACATGCAAACACAGATGAAGGAACACTCCTAACATTTTTGAGACTGATTCCGCAACTTCTAACTCCAAAGCTCTTTTTCAAAAAGCCAGATGTGCCCGGAGGCCTGAAAAGTCACCTAAGTCACCTAAGAATAGCCCTTATGAAAAAGTTCCTCAGGAATTTTCCCCAGTCTCCTGCCTTTGTAAGTTCTGCATATTCTAAGTATCTATTTATTTTCGGTAGAAGCCCAATATGGAGACATTTCCTGGAAAGAAACATCAGAAATTTGCTTGCCAATTCTATGTAATTTCTGCTACATTGTTGAAGCAGAAGTCTCATCCAGAATCGCTTCAAAAGATTAGCTTTATGTGACAAAATATCCAATCCTCTAAACACACCCAGTCCAGTGTATCACACTCTTTAAAAATAAATGAGTTATTCCTCATGTAACAATGAGAAAATGCCTGGTGTATTTCCTTTATTGTTATTCCATCTTACATTCTGTATAGTATGTCTAAGAAGCCATTCTTTTTTAGGCTTGTGAATAGGTTGGCTGCCTAGGTTGGCTGCCATGGGTTTGATTCATGAACTCCTACAGAACTGGCTAAAGAATGTCTTTTCATCAGCCTTTATCCAATTGCCTCATTAGCTTTTATGGAAGTAGCGTACAAAATGGCCCCAAATAAAGGCCTGAAAGATAGTTGCAACAGAAGCATACCATAACTTTTCTTAAGTCACTAACACACCTCTGCAAAATTAGAGCATGTAGAACTCATATTGAAAATCAATGTGTGCAATAATTAATAAAGTTGGGCAGCAACATTTGACCATATTATTAAATGATCTTGGAAATATATTAATCATTTCTTCAAACTAGAATTCCTAGGAGAATTTTCTTGTTTCCTGTGAAATATTATGCACTTCATGAAACCAGAAAATCCATGCTGAAAAATAGATTCTATTCATTACATGCATGCCCGTGTTCATTGTGTTTTCTTCTGCTGAGATTTACACTGGGTTTTATTTTGAACAGCTTCAGACTAATATCAGCATAATGCTTGATTTATTCTAACATCTATTATGATGAATAGAACAAAAGTAAACAATTTAAGTTCCAGGAGAGACCTAATTGAAGCGAACACCCAAGGGGCACAGAGAAGTGTCATGATGGGTTTTGCATGTTCTCACAGAAGATACTTCCACTTAATTTAACATAGATACAAGAATTCAGAGATGCTGAAAACCAAATCAGAAGCCTTTCCCAAGGTCTCAGCTTAAATGGCACTCCAAATTCTGCTGACCAGACTTAATATGAGACTATGATTAGGCTTCAGTTTGACTTTGCATGCTAAAGATGCATGCAATAGGAGATGTAATAGAAAGTGCCTTTGGAAACATGCAAAATGCTTTTCGTTAGGGCCAGCATTACTATGTGGCATTGCCAGCTCATTACCCTATTGCTGCTAGGGTTCATTGCTGATGCCTGCAGGGCAGTTGCCTTTTAAATTCTCTACAATGCCCTATTTATTTTCTTGGACTCCAAGATCACCGCAGACAGTCACTGCAGCCAAGAAATTAAAAGGTGCTTGCTCCTTGGGAGGAAAACTATGGCAAATCTAGATAGCATACTAAAAAGCAAACACATCACCCTGCCGACAAAAGTTTGTATAAGCAAAGCTACGGTTTTCCCAATTGTAATGTATATCTGTGAGAGTTGGACCATAAGGAAAACTGAGTGCTGAAGAACTGAGGCCTTTGAATTGTGGTGCTGGAGGAGACTCCCGTGAGTCCCTTGGACTACAAAGGAATCAAATCAGAGAATCTAAAAGGAAATCAACCCTGACTGTTTAGAAAGTCAGACACTGAAGATGAAGCCCAAATACTTTGGCCACCTAATCAGAAAGAAGGACTCACTGGAGAAGACCCTGATGCTGGGAATGACTGATGGCAAAAAGAGAAGGGGACTGCAGAGGTTGAGGTGGCTAGATGGGGTCCTTGGGGTGGTTGGTGTGGGCTTGGGTGGACTCTGAGGGATGGTGGAGGACAGGAGAGCCTGGAGGAATGTTGTCCATGAGGCCATGGAGGGGTGAGGGACAGATGGACTTCCAGACATTGATGGACTGCAACTACCCTCAGCCTTAGCCAGCACAGCTAACAATGAGGGACAATTGGTTTAACAGTCCAACAACACCTGGAAGGCCTCATTTCCCCCATCATTTAAAATATTGTTTTATTTGCAACACAGTAGTAACAGAACAGCTGGGGGGAAAAAGGAGTAGTAGTGATAGCCTGGCACCAAATTTGCCAAATCTTTTCAGTGCTAGGTTAGGACGGCCCTCTTTGCAGATGCCTTTCAAGACCTCCCTTGTCATTCAGGGGCCTTACACAGTCATCCAGGTGCCTATCCATTACTCTTGGCTGGATATTGTCCTTGTCTTTTAAAATTGCATTTTAATGTATTTCATGCCGTTTTATTTATTTTTTCACATTCTTGACCATGTTTTATCCATTGCATTTTATTGCTTTCATACCTTGTTGTAAACTGTCCAGAGAACTTTGGTTATGGGCAATATAGAAATTAAATAAATAAGAAATAATAAATAAATAATCATTCGCATCTCCCTAGATACAGTGTATGTTGTAAGCTGTCTAGAGACTTACAGTAATTGGACAGGTTAGAAATGCCCTAATAAACAAACAAACAAACAAACAAACAAACGTGTGTGTGCATGGGGGGAGGGTATGAGAGGCCCCAGTCCATATATATAAATAGGCAACTGTGAGACTTTGACAATTCCAGGAAATATATGCACGTGTAGCAAGAACAATGGTTGATAGGAGATGGGTATTTTTCTTCCCAGGAATGAAGTATAATTGCAAGTTTCCTTAGGATCCTTTCTTGCTCTCCATCTGTTAACCCCTTCAACAAAGGCATGCAATTTGAAAACTGATATATGTCCAAAATTTTCCCAGATTTCCTCAGTAACAGAATTCATACTCCTTCCAAGCCAAAAGAAGTCACTATGGGGGCATGCCCTTATGTGTATCCTCAGCTATTGTGGGACTAAAATGTCCATCATCCTTGAACAGCATAGCAAGTGGTGAAGGATGCCCTAGAGTGACACTAATTGGCATTTGCTTGGAACCAATTGAAGCAGTGCTGCTACCAGCAGCCAATCAGGCCCCATCAGGAATAGGGCAGATCCCACCCTGTGAGTTAGAGTACTGGATAGCTCGACTCAGCCCAAATTGTGTCAGGAATTCTGGGGCTTGCATCAACAGCCTCATGACTAGAGGCTAACTAGAGTTAGCTAGGTGGAAGCTTATATTCTCAGAGTGTGAAGCCCTCTTCATTCAGGCACTGAAAAGGAATGTGCAATATTGGTTCCTGTAACTGCCAGCTGTATGAAGCCTATGGCCTGTCTCAGACATGCAAGTACCAGGAGACCAGACTTCGGCCCTTGCCTATTCAATGGAACAGTATCTTCTACTAATATACTTCTGTCCTGCCTTTGAGTACCAGCTGATCTCAGGGCCAAGTGAGTGAAATTGAACTTCACATACTTTCCAAGGCTAAATTATTTTTAGCCTTGGAAAGTAATCTTTTTTAAAAGTCTACATTCATATCAATTTCTCAAAATGGTGAATGCTTTTTTCAGGCTATAGTCATATATTGTGGGTGATTTCACCCCTGCTCTGCTCTCCCAAGGTAAAGTGTTCTTCTGCACACTTCTCTGTTATCTATATCTATATCATCTATAGACATTTTCCTGTAGCATAGGCATTTTGATGGGCAAAACTACAAACTTCAGAGTATGAATAGTGAAGTTTAAATGTGTTCCAGTTTATGTCTGAGTCTGGCTGCTGCAGATATAAATTTATATAAATAAGCTGAACATGTGTATTTCTTCCTCATTTTCAGGCAGAATGGACATGCCAAATATTGTACTACTTGCAATATTTTTTCAAGTTTTTCTTTCTTTCTCTGCTTCTGGACATTGAATAGAGGGATTGTATTCACCCTACTAGCTCCCCAAGGACTGTTCTGGCATGCTTTAATGATTACATAATTTTAGACCTTATTTAGGTGAATTGCAAAAGACCTCATCTTTGCTTTTTTACTTCTATATGTTTTCCCCTGTGTCAAGAATTTGGTGGTTGAGAGGCAAAGTGTAGCCTCATTAAAATTTAGGGATCACTGAATGTATTTCATTGTATTGAAACAGATGCATAATTCAGTTTGTTGTCATTGTCAAAGGTCTCTTCTATTAGGAAATACAGTCCTTGAGTCTCACTCAGCCAAGCATACAGCAGCAGGTGGGGTTCCTGCTCCTTTACTTCCCTTATTGCAACACTGGGCCAGGTGCTCACCCCTTCAGCACAGTTATGGATTCACAAACAGAGAAAGAGCCAAATGGCAATCTAGCCTTTTGATTTATCCTCTGCTGTGAGTCATGACCAGCAGAGCAGTTGCAAGTAAGAGCACAGCAAGTAAGAGCTGTAGGTTGAAAGCAGGTATAATGCAGAAAGTTATAGAAAGAACAAATAATTCTGCACAAAAGTCAGGCCATGTATTGCATGGGAAATTGAAACCTAGTGATGCCTGAAGAATTTGATCTTTGTAAATTCCAATAGGAATTGACTTGATATGTAGTTCCAGATTATTTGTGGGTTGAAACATTACTTATCTGCCAACTTTTGACTTCCTGAATGGATCAAAAAGTATCAAAAGTGCATTTTCTTGAATTGAAAAGTATCAAAAATGCATTTTGAATGGATATGTTGTGAGGGCATGTGCCTAGAAATACCCCCCTTTTTTGAGGAATAGAAAGTATGCTGAAAATGTGCATTTCAATCCATCCACCCACACCAGAAAGGTAGCCATGTTGTTCATAAGAAGCATCCCAGAACTTATATAAGGGTGATCCAAAAATATCACCAAATTGTGTGAAATGTGTTGAATTCTCCAGAAGATGCCTTGTTCAGGTTAGGTAGCAACCAAAGCAAGGGGTTGGGGAGAAAGAAACTGGATGGTGTTGAAGCCATGAAGTGATGGTCATAAAATAGGATGCGAGAAGACATTCAATTTAAGCTCAAGTAGGTACTGCAGTGTCCCGTAGCAGTGCCCCCTAGGTACCTGGGGGTGTCCCCTAGTCTGTTGGGATACAAATGGCTGTTTTGAAAACATAAATTCCAGCTGCTGCTGAGAACCGTTGCCATCCTTAGGCAAGATACACAGATTCCACTGTAGGAAGAAATCAGGAGTAGAGAGAAACCAGAGTGTTTATAGTATGAATGGGATAATTTCATATATAATGCATTAGGTAAAACCATGCATTTCAATATCAATTTCCAGACACTTTAATGCTAATTAAATGTGGAAACAAGAGAGGATAAACTTGAGTAAAAAAAAAAGGTAATGTGACTTGGGCTAGATTTATTAATCCATGTCTATTGGGTTGCTTGTCCTTGAAATGACTATCAACATGAGGTTAAAGAAGGAAATATCAAGCAAACTCTCTGTCAGATAAGGACAGATTTCTTAAAAAAAGCATGCAAAAGCCATATTGAATTACATAGTCAATTGTCCTTATGAAGATGAGGCATTACTGAGGAAATATCTGAAGTTAACATTAATTATCAATCATATAAGTGCAAGCGTAGAATAACAATATCATTTCATCATAAGCAAGAGATTACCCTTCCCCCCCCCACACACACATACACTGACATTTGCCTGATTAAAAAAAAGAAATACTTCTTTTAAGGAAGATAATCATTGCCTCATTGGAGCCATATGAGAATTTCATTTTTGCTTGCAAAACAGGCAAGAATGCCTGTTTTGTAGGCCCAAATGTGAGTGTGAGCACATGAAAATGCTTGCAAATTTTTGAATACATAGTTTCATTTTTCTCATTCCTGTTTCCAGGCACCATTTGTTTTGTGCAAATTCCTTAATCTGGACAAATTTCTTCAGTAGACTAAAGCAGCCTCATTTTATTCTGCGGAGGAAGTTTGTGCAAATTCTCCCACTTGATCACTGCTTGATTTGGGGGAATCTCCTGTTTATGTCAAACTTGCAAATACAAACAGGCATTGGGCATGAGATGAATGGCAAAGCAATGTTCAGACAGTCCTCACATTCTTGAACAGTGCTTGTTTGTTCATCTCTAGTTTCAGGTTACAATTTCAGACAAGCACTGGTGGAGGTATACAGGATGCCTGAATCTCATGCAAAGGGACCTTAGCACAGTGCGATGGCCAAAGAAGCATTACAATTAGAAGGACCCAGTTCAAAGGATTGGGTAACATGGGTTGGGAACAACCTCTGGTTTGTATGTGGGAAAGCTGCTCTCACTCAAAACAAACAAGGCTGGGCTAGATAGTCTGATCTACTTCAGTTTACCGGTTTCCTACAAATCTGCTAAAAGGCAACTTCAACTTCAATATTGGATTTGTAAACACGTACTTCCTAAATGAAAACTTAATGTGTTGGTGTGGTTGAATTGTAATAATGCCACAAATTGGGCTCAATATTTGCCTTCATTGAGAAGAAAAATTCCACTTGAAGGAGGTTCCTCCTCCCACAGTTTGGGGAATTTTTCCTTGCTCCTTACATACCATAGCGCACCCTATTCAGCCTTGACTCTCAGTGTGACATTTTCAGGAGAATGAAAAGAATGGGCAGTCCAGTGGCATCAGTGCAGTATCTCTGGCATTACTCTGGATCCAACCCTGCATAAAGATGTATATCCTGACTTAAGCATTATGTGGAGAGGATTCTACTATTTTAGTATCAGTTGAATTCTTCCCCTTCCATGTAAAACTGAGTGTGCAATCCCAAGAATGTTTAAAACACAAGTCCTACAGGTCCTGGCGGTTTTTGTGCTGACTGGTGAATACTGAGTGTTGTAGGACCTTCCCCTGTCTAAGTATGTACAAAACTGCGCACACAATGCACTCCCTCTCTTCTTTCTTCTTTTGCTAATTCTGCCACATTAGATCAAGGAAAGTCCAATAGAAGTTTCACAAGAGGTACAAAAGAGGGATTCCATTTTCAACTGGCTTCTTGTTCAGTATTTGTAGAGAAGGAAGAAAAGTGCTGGAAGAGCAGCAGTGGAAAAGAAAGAAAAATGAAGGAATAAATGAAAAATAAGCAACAAAATTAGCAGATTTCTGTATGGACAGAATTATTGATGGGAAAGTAATTGTGTATTGACTATTTTGATGAAATTTCATCTCTGGTAGAAGAGAGATCTGTGAATTTCATTGTTTTCTTATTTTCCACACTCCAAGGAGTTTATCTTCTGATTAGATTGCCAAACATTTACAAGCAGTCCTCCCATTAGTGCTAATGGGAGCCAGACATGCTAATCTTCTCAATAAATTCCAAGTGAGCTATGTGCATGATAAATCCCACATGCTGTGATAGTTTAAGGGACCCATAGGTATACAGCAATGCCATACTTAATAATTCCTTGGCTGCTGGCTGGAACTGTGAGGATGGGAGGAAACCCCTGTCCTTGAGTTAGGAAGGCATGTTGCTTGCAGGCTTACCCCTGTGTTTCAGGTGAATTCCATTGAGCAAGTTTATGCATAACGTCATGTCCACTGTCAAATAATCTCCATCAAAGCATATCTACAGATGGTGTTCAGTAAGAAATTTTTTAGTTAATTAGATCAACAGGCATTTCCTCTAATGCTTATGGATCTCTGCATGCAAATATACTCTGTGCTTGCAAATGTTAACTGGAAAGACTTTATCATTTTAGCACATGTACTTTTTAAGGGTAATAGTTCCTTATCAATTTTAGTGTTTTACTATGGCAACTTTTCACCTGCTATGTGTTACAATCATAGGACTGGAGAGTATCTTGTAGGTCATCTAGATTACTTCCCTTTACTAGGTCACCTGCAGGTCTACTTCATCTCCTTGATGCGGAAGATTCATAGGTAGAACATCCCCAGCAGATGACTTGTTTATCCTCTGTTGGAAGATCTGCAGTGAGGGTTTAGCATCCATCCAGATAATTCACTCAACTGCAAATTTCCTTTCATTGAGACAAGTTTCTCTATAGTCTAGACTGAATCTTGGTGAACATTGAAGTCCGGGCCCAATTCAAGGTGTTGGTGATGACCTATAAAGCCCTAAATGGCTTGGGTCCTGGTTACCTGAAGGAGCGCTATATGCCCGGCCGCCCCTTGAGATCTGCAGGAGAGGCCCTTCTCCAGGAACCCTCCGTGAAAGAAATTAGGAGGGTAGGTACTCAGAGGAGGGCTTTCTCTGCGGTGGTGCCCAATCTATGGAATGTGCTCCCCAGAGAGGTCCGCCTGGCGCCGTCGTTATTTGTTTTTCGGTGCCAGGCGAAGACCTTTTTATTTAAACATCATTTTAATTGTTAACAATATTTGCTTATTTATCTGGCCAGGGCGACTTCTTTTATATTGTGATTTATTTTATGTTGTTAATTTTATATTGTTATTTTTGTATTTTATTGTATTTTATTTTATGCTGTGAGCCACCCCGAGGCTTTGGCAAGGGGCGGCATAGAAATGTTTTAATAAATAAATAAACAAACAAACAAACTACTATTGCCCAAAGGTGTCTTAACAAATACGGCTGCAAGAGCAGGAAACTAACTTTGTGTCTGCATGTCCCATGACAGCACTGCCATTCTCACCTGCCTTTATTGTTCGGTGGCTCTAAATTACCAGAGCCTTACTTTGATCTGCTTATTCCTGTTGATGATTGCAAGCTCTCCATGCCATTTGATCGGGCTGCAGTTGTTTACACAGCTTCTTTTCAAAAATGTACAAGCACCTGAGTATCACCTAGATATGCCAAATGAAAATCACTTCTGCAGGAAATAGGAACCTGTCATTATTTACAATAGCTTTTGAAATGGTAAATTTTTATTATGCTGTATTCATGGGATGTGATCCTTCAGATGGAAGAATACAAAGTTGATTAGGCGCTGAAACATTGTATCACATTCTTACTTCCTATCATGAGTTAGGGAATGTGTAAAGAAAAGTGTGACATGTTCCCTTTTATTGTTTATATTAATGAAGGGGATCATAGAGGTCCATGATGGGTGAGTGTCTGACAAACAGCAATCATTTGTATTCAAACAAAGTCACCCTAGAAAGACTTTCTCTGTTATGCTGCTGGGACCCCTGTCACTTGGAGATACATTAGTTTATCACCACTGCACTTCTTGCAATCCCAAGAGAGGAAATGTCAGTCCATTGCAACCTGCAAAACTTTCCTAGACTATTTGGAACCAACCCAAGATGTTTTGCTGCTTTAGGGAGGCCAGCAAATACCACCTCCACCAAGGACAGAGGCATAATACCCAAGCTTGAGCAAGATATTTTGGCACCTGAAGCAGAAATTTCTGACAAATAAAAAGAAGTAATAACCATCCACTGCCCTTCCATGAGACTCCAAATTAGCCACCTCACTCTCTGCAATGGTAGGACTGTCCCTAACATAATGACATCATACTTCTAAAAAATGTGGATTGATTTCACAATGACTGGAGAATACCTTTTCAGGTGGGATGGGGAAATAGTGAATATGTTTGTGAAGTGTGGTGTGGAAAATAAATTTACATTTGAATTGTAATTGTGTCTGGAAATACTTAAATTACTTAAATGGACACACGTTTCTGGTCTCTCTTGCTGGGTGCATGGGGTCTCCCAAACTATAAAGTGATGTTTGTTTTTAATTTGAAAGCAGTGTTTTGTAGACATGATATAGATGGCTATGATATTGCAAACCTGCTTGGCACAAGATGTTCCACAGCCTGAAGTGAACCAGCTGTCACCATCACCCTCCTCTGTCCCCAACCTGCCTGGCACTCCCTGATTTATGTCAGTTTCACTTCTCTGTTGTCACAGAGAACTTAACTTCCTGAATGGAGCTGGCCATCCTATTCTGAATGCCACAAGATAAAGAAGGGTCTCTTTCTCAGACTGAGGCCTGGATGCACCAGACAGCCCTGCAGAAGCACTGCAGGCCCCTTTCCTGCTGTGGCTAAGGCTGCTTTGAGGTTGGTAGTGGTGACAGCAGCAGAAGCAGCTAGTGTGAGGACACAGGGCAGGGGTGTTGTGCAGCAGATGCAGATGTCCCAGTCCACCACCTAAGCCAAGTGTCATATCATAGGATGGCCCTGAGCAAAGGTGCATAGCATTCAAATTAAAATTTCTGCACTGCCTGTGACAATGTTTTGTGAACTTAGTGCACTTCTTGTCCAGAAATAAAACTGGAAGCACTTAAAATTCATACTTATTATCATGGTATTTGGAAATCAAGAACTTAGAAGAAACTCTGGGGAATTTCTTTCTTTCTCCTCCATCCTCATTTTTCCTTTCTTTTCCCCCCCTTTGTTCTTTTTTGCAGCAACTTTGATGGAAAGCTGCCAGTATTTTCTCTGTGTAAAATAATAGGGAAAGATGAGTGAAGCAGAAAATGGAGAAAAGCTGCTCCTTGAAAAGAATAAACAAAATATTGTTAAAATGACAGAACTGAATTGAACGTGTCATCTGATAAGTGTCTATATCTTATTCCTCAAAGTTATTCAAGTGTCTACACTCAAATCAGCCAGAAGAATGGATCACAAAATGTGGCTGACACTCCTAGCACTGGACTGTGAGATCCTTTATGTGCTTTAAGTGTATCAAAATTTCTCTCAGTTTGGCTTGAATAAGCGGGCGTCATTCTGTTTAAAAAACAACATGGAAATGTGTTCCTTGGCAATGTGTTGACTTTGCCAAATACTGACAATGTATTGAGTGTGTCAGATAAAAATGAATCATCTCATTTAAACAGAGCAACGAGGTCTGTTATGATTTAATAAAAATAGTTACTCAAGATCCTCCCTAACATTGGGATGCTCCATACTTAGTTGTACATAGAGTATACCCACTAAAATCAATAGGTTAACTTACTTGTGGCCAATTTAATTCACATAGATTTCAATGGGTCTGCCCTAAGTATGGCAGTTTTTGGGCTAGGTGTTTATAACTGCCTCACAGATGGCAACTGAGATTATTTCCTACTCATGAGCTTCCTGTGTCTTCTCGTGTCTTTTTCTTTACTGGAAGAAATCCCCTAAAGAAAATGAAAAAAATGAACTGGCTATATAATCCCTTCTTGTTCCTAGTGCTATGTCTCCTCCTCCTGGACGTGCAGTACGACCAAGACAGGAACAAATCCATTGTTTTCTTTAAATAATATGTTGCAAAGTCTTCAGTGGTAAACTATATATTTCATTAATGCTGCAATAACAGTTTAACTAGATACCAAAGTGAAATGTCAAGGGTTTTATCCAAACTTGTACTGTAAGAGTACAAGTGAGTTTCATGCAGTGAGTTTCTTGTAAATAGGACTAACACTGAATACAAAATTCATAGTTCCCACATATATTATGACTACAGAAGAATTACAGATACCTACTGTCAACAATGAAAAAATTGAAATTGTGAATGATTTTACATACCTTGTTCAGTCATCATTTCAAAGAGAGACTGTAGCCAAGAACTTCGAAACAGACTAAAATTGGGAAGTGCAGCAATGAAGAAACTGGGAAAGATAATTAAGTTTAAGGACATTTCAGTGGAGATCAAAGCCAAGATCATTCACACTTTTTTATTCATGATTTCTATGTATGCATGTGAAAACTGGACAGTGAAGAAAGCTGACAGGAATAAAATTGATGCATTCAAAACATCTTGCTGTAGGAAAGCTGGACTGAGAAAAACACAAACAAGTGGGTCCTAGAGCAAATACAACCAGAACTTTCCCTGGAAGCAAACATGATAAAACTGAAGCTGTCATACTTTGGACACAACATGAAAAGGAAAATCTTACTGGAAAAGACAAGCATGCTAAAGAAAAACAAAGACAGAAGAAGAAAAGGAAGACCAAATATCAGATGGTTTGACCACATACAAGGAGCAACGGTGTTGAATTTTGAAGAGCTGAGCAGGGATGGGACAGTTTGGAGTTCTTAAAATTCATAGAGTCTGCTTAAGGTAGAGATAACTTGATGGCACAACATCATATATTGTACTCTCAAATTTTGGTTCTTACCAGAATATGCATCGTGTTTTCAGTGAATCCACCACAGTTTTTATCTGGACTAGAATGTTTTGAGTGTTTCCTGGCTTCCATCAATGGACGTTTTAATGAATTTTACAATATAACGTGATCATTCAAACAGCAAAATGATAATGCCCTCTTCCAAAATTTAGTGAGGACTTTGAGACATTCCATGGAAGCAGGAGCCACATCTCTGAGATATTTCACTATGTACCAATATGAAACCTGTCCCCTTGGCCAACATCACCCAGCCTATAGTTATCTTCCCTTTTCTTACTCTTCAAAGAAAAGGGGGTTCACAAGGCCACATGTATTTTCCATGGCTGGTAGCTCTTCTCCATAGTTGGCAAATCCCACCTCTTGCCATTATGTGCCATGTCCACATGTCCAATCACCATTGTTCATGGTGAAAATATTTTCCAGATGCCTGTGTTTTTGGATGGTATGGACTCTTCAAATGTACTGATGTACAGTATGTATGTAAGCTTCTCCATACAACAAGAGACTCTTGCCTGATCAGAGGAAATGAAGAACATTTGGATGGCAAGGAAGCATTCCTGTCCATCAGGGCTGGAGGAATTACTGTGGCACTCAATAGTGGAGAAGCGTAGCTAGTCTACATGTTCCCACAACTCCCTGATGCATTTTTTCAACACATACAAATCTCTTTTTCCTCTTCTTGCTTTTACAGTGTAGATCATTTCAACATGGAGAACAAATCTTTACATTCATGAAGAGGAGAAGAATGTCCTCAAATTTGTATTTCCTACAGATATTATCCATTTGAAGACTGATTCCTACCCAACCTCTTAATTGACTTGGAGATCTAATTAAATTATTTGTTTTTGTCAAACAATGAGATTGCATTTGCACAGAGGTGTCTGCATACAGGCTGGCCTAAATCTTAATTGGACAGAAGCTGTAGGGTACTACTTTCTGATCTGACATATTTCATAACATGCACTAATGTTGGATCCGCTTCTCTATGCTGTGATTCTGTGGAGGTGATGTTTGGTATTAATAATGAAGCAACCACATGCATGCAGCTTCCCTAGTTATCAGGAGACTGTTGGAGGAGGACACATGGAAAATACCGTGTGATTTACATTACTCACATAGCTTTATCTGCGCACCATCTGTGTAGGATTTCACCACAAGAAAGTAATTTCCAAACAGCTGTAGGGGTACATGATGTATCTTTATCTTTCTCTTTTTCTTTCTTTTGCTAGTGGTGTGGTGTGGTGTGGTAAAAAGCATCAGTGGTTCTATTTAGTACACACCATGTACACCAAACATATGTCTCATCATGCAATGCAGCTTCTACATGGTTTGGATGGAACTGGCCAGTCAATAGGTATGTTGTACCTTGGAGGAGTTGGTAAACTTACTTGGCTATATGGCCTAGGTAGACTATAGGCAATAGGTTTTCATGGGAGCTAAATAGTTAACCATTCTATTTTTTTTCAATACATGATCCTTGCAAGAATTTTGTGAACTGAAGAAATAAAAGGACAGATCATCTCTCTTCCTTTGGTTAAGATAAGCTAATATATGCTTATGTATCCTTCCTTCACTGTATGAAAGGAAAGACAAAGATGCTTGAGAAAGCAGCAGAGAGATGAGTCTGGGCTGGTAAGCAACTTGGGGTGCTGGCTTTCTTCCTAGAGTTCTGGTGTGGAAGCAGTGGACTTTGGTCTGATAGAAAATTAAGCTCTACCCTTGTCTGTACTCAACCCCTATATTGTAAATAAACCCAACATTACAAAATGTTAATGTGCCTCCATTAATCTCCTTCCAAAGTGAAACAAAGCTGCATAAGCCATTCATCCCTGGAACTCCTCATCACTTACAGACGTGGTCATTCTGTGTGTATGTGCAATAATATGGATCAAGACTAACACCAAAATCTTTTATTGGTGCCCGTCCTCAGCCACTCAGGCCACCCACGGTCCTTTCCTACTTGACACATCCATGCAACAGATGGACCATTAGGTGGACTTGATACTAAACTTGCACCCAACCCTAATGGGTTTGTCATTGTTGTCTGTGTATCTCATACTGTTCTGCAACAGGGAGAACAATGAGGCATGATTTACTATATTGCATGGAGGAAGAGCTGGACAGAATATATATATGAAAACTATCTCTATACAAAAGACAGATTTCATTTTTTTTATGTGGGACATGCTTGATTCATTTATTGCAAGAGGAAGAAGTCAATTTGAGCTGACTAGAAATAGAGTCTTCTTGTCAGGACAATTTGATAGTACTCACTGAAGAGTTGACCAACAGCCACAATGGAATGTCAGATTACATTTGTGCCAGAAAATTTCAAGAGAAATTAATGACTGGAAAAGGTGCTTCAAGAATAAGTGTTAGAGCAATGGCTTGGCGATAACCTGGCAAGCAAATGACTGCAATAAAGCTAAAAGGGGAGCAGAGCAAATAGGAGAGATCATACCTTTTCAGAAGGGAAAAATTGTGGCTGACAAAATGTAGCAATGAACTCATTCGTACTTAACATTTGTGCTGCATACACTGCCAGGAGACGGGGATGAGACAGCATGAGCCTAACTGGAGGCAAGGCGGAAATCATCTGAGCTGCACAAAAAGCTAAACAATACTGCACAATAGAGTAAGCAATATGAAGCTGATTATAGTTCTTCAGCAGTTTCAATAAATGGTGTAAATGTTTTCTAGGCAATAATTTGTCTTTAGGAAGCAGAGCAAAAATCTTGAGAATGAAGCAAAGTGAATGGATCTTCAAAAGACTGCAATTATTTGCATGGTTTCTTGGTTAAGGTGCTAATTAATATTTTCCTATGGCTATTACCTTCTGGATGCTCTAATGAATTTCAGCATCTAGGATAAGGACAGCTCAAGTCAATTTGATGTGGAATATCCATGATCACCTCCCAATGCCTTTTTCCTTTGCCTAAAAGCAGCTGAAAGGGGGAAGCTGCAGGGTGTTGTGCTGGGGGTGGGGGGGGGAGGCAGCTAACACCCCCCTTTCCTAATGGACACTCCCTTTCTGCTATTAGAAGTGGAGGAAATCACATGAGAGCCTGCCTTTTGTGCCCATGGTAAGATTTCCACTGAATTAATTCTCTGAGGTAGGGAAGACTTAACATCACCCCCCTTTCCCAGCGCTAGATCTCTAAACAACACCGAACACTGCCCAGCTCCTCTTCAGCAGTGAGTAAGACAGGGAGGGAAACTGCTTGTGGATCTCCATCATCATGCAGGGTGGGCACTGATGAATTTTCAAAAAAGAGGACACGTATCATCACAAAAGAGGACACAAATGTACATTGCATTTGCTTTTGATAATTTATATGGCCAGGTGTAAATTTAGAAATAATAATTATAATTTTAAGTAGAGAGGCAGCATGTCCTACCACATTGTGGAAGAATGTAACCAACTGACCTGTGTGCTGGGCAGCTTGCTCTGTTCCCCAGGCACAAACTGTCCAAGTGATGATTCTTCTGTATCTTTATCACTAAACCATAATTGGAGATGGCTGCTTTTCAAACAGAGGGCACCTTCAGATCAGCCTCTAAAAGAGGACTCATGGACATCATAACATCATGTGGGTCCTGAAAGTATATATATTTTTCTTAGTTCAGCGGAACGCAACAGTCCAACCCGTACCAAGCTATTCTATCTTAAGGAAAATAAGCTGGACCTGGGCTTCTTGTTATACATTGGACCTCTTACAATAGCCAACACTGTTGTTATGGTGATAAGTTTACATGGGAGGTTTTGGAACTCCGTTATAACTAAGACATTTTTAAACACCAGTGGGAACCATGAGATAGCTTTCAGAATGAGAAAGAATAACTAACTTACTCCATTTAGTTATTGGGTGGTAAAGAAATGAAATAAGTAAGTGTTCTTTGAAAATAAAAAAGAATATTCTACAAACAAAATTATAGGGGAGGGGTGTGAACCATCACAAGAGTCAATGCAGTGATGGAAGGGAAGTGGGAGTGGGCCAAACAGAATAAATAAATGATCCTACTTTAAGTGGCAGGATTTGTTGACCCTTGTGGAGGTAGCACTGTTATTATTGTATTGTTAAATTATGTTAATTGCTATTATATTAATTGTATTATTTGTGTATGTTCAATTAATAAAATAAAAATATTATAGGTGGACCTATGTAGCCAATTGACATAGCTATCTTAGAAGTTTTGTATTGCATTTTCTCCAGGATTCTGAGCCATTTTTCTATTTGACTCTGTCACCTCTGAAATAAACAAAAATGGATGATCTTTCCAGAAATCCCTTCTTATTTGTGTTCATAGTCAACTGAAACATTTACAAAGCATTCATGTGACAATGAAATGAGGAGTGATAACAGTAGGCAGACTAAGCTTAAGGGTATAGGATGAAATTTAGTATTTAATTCTGGCTAAAGGGCTCAATAATTGGGACTCAATGTTGGGGTAAGCCAAATAGATAAAGTTAAGATTCTCCCAAGGAAAATTTTGATGGGTAAGTGGGAATTTGAAGGCAGGTTTCTGTATCCAGCTCTGACACACTAGCTGTTATACCACAGATTCTCAGGGCATATGAATGCTGGATTTTACAAGTTTTAGTTATAGCTTAGGGTGATAATATTCTTTAAAAAAAATTAAAGTAGCTTACAGTTAAAACAAACAAAAACATGCAATGAGACAGTGTTCAACAAGTCAGTCGATTGCTTCTTAACATAGAAGGCCCACTGAAATCAATGGGATCTAATTTAGACTAATTTAGACATGGCTAACTTAAATACTATGTATTTCAATGGTTCTACTCTAAGTATGGCTTAGTCTGGATCCAACTTAGTAAGAATGCAATCCCATGCAAGGTTATACAGAAAAAGAATCCTACAGTTCCCAGCATTCAGCAGCCAGTGCCCCCAACACCCACAAATGCATAGGACTTCACCTTAATTAAATCAAATATTTCACAGCAGTTAAAATATAAAATTAACAGGCAGCAGAGCAAAACCAGAAGTCATGTGCTGGATTACACAGCTTCCTTTTGCTCAGTGTAATGGACAGGTGGGATGAAGGTTGGCTGCGCAGTGAGACACTACAGCCAATTTCTTCCCTTTTTCCTTCTCTGCTCAGTTTCTTGTCTTGCTGAAATTGCCAGTGCAATGAATATGTAGCCATGAATGGTAATTTAGCCTGTGTTTCTTCAACACAGAGCATATCTTTCACAGAAAGCAGCAGTGCTGTAGCAGGACTAATAGCATAATAAAAATCATTTATTCCAATGCTGCCTAGAAGTATTGATTTCAAAGAACAATTATAATCTTGATATTTTGCCTAGTACTTCAAAGTACCTTTGGCTGGTCCCGAATATCAAATAATATTAAGGAAGAAAACCTAGCCAAAGCAATAGTTTAAAAGAGGGAGCTATTTGTTTGGCAAAGAGCTCAGTAGGGTACAGCGCTCATTAGGCAGAATGAGTGCTTTTCCCCCCCATTGAAATAAAAAGGAGTGAAGGCGTCATCTCTTTAGCTAGATTGTGACTAAACCTTTTAAGGCCTCCATATAATGTACAGGCTGACTCTTCTGTTTATGAGATTTCTTTGAGAAAAAAGATTATTTTTCAATCGTTTAAAGATTGCGCTCATATCATACTTCCCTCCTGCCCATCCTATGATCCATCTTCGAGCCACATCAGGCATTTCTCACCCTCAGTGCTTTATGCAAAGTTCTCATCTTCTGAGGGCTTCCGTTCACAGATATCAAATAGTTTCTTTGTGTTGGCTTGCCCCTGAAATCCATTATACTCCAAACCTTCAAAGCACTACCAAGCCATAGCCTTTGAAGACAGTGACTCCATTGTCAACCTCAGACCACAGGCATGAAACTCCTCATCTTTTTCAGAGGCATCCCTTCTTTATTACATGTCCTTAACAGTAGTTTTTATTAGGTGAGATATCCAGTCAGATACTCACTGGGAAAAAGAGATGGATCATGAACAGCAGTGTTGCCTGCATTTTTGCCAAGTACTCAGGCATAGGAAAGGCTATTTTGCTCACGTGAGACTAGATGCAACTAGTGGTGGTTTTGACTGAAAAGTAATAGAGAGCCAGTAGAAAAGTAATAGGGAGCCAGTGTGCTATGGCAGTTAGTTTTGGACTAGAGCCTGGGGGGCTGGGGTTCTAGTCCCCACCCAGCCACAAAGCTTTGAGATAATCACAGATTTTCATCACAAGCTACCTCTCAGGGTTGTTGTTTGAAAGATAACATAGAGCTATATAAGCCATCTTGGGTTTCTCACAAGAGGAAAGAAGATGGCATATAAATGCAGTTAGTGATGCTGCTGATGGATAGATGGATAATATCTAAGTGGGGTTGCATAGACATTCCATGGTTTGGTCTGAAAATGATCAAGCTTTTGCAATTGCTTGATGCAAGGGCTTGTAAATGACTCAGAGGCATACCTGCATATACCATCTCTGCATGACTGTGTTTCTCCTTCTCCCCTGAACTCCAAAGCCAAAGCTTTATATTTAGAAGTCTGGGAGAATGCTGTGGAAAGGGTGGGAACTCTTGAGCCCTGGTAGATCATATTTTCCTCCTGAGAATGGAAAGGATCAGCACAGTTTTTCTAGGGTAAGGGGATAAGGGCATCAGTTACGCAAGGGTGGTTTAACTCCAACCCCCACCCTCCATAATTCTTGCCAGCTGAGTTCCAATGACACAATAGCCCATAAACAGAGGATGAATATATTTGGAATGGCATCATGGCTTATCATAGCTTCTATAGCTGAGATTTCAGCCAGATATCCAAGCCATCCCCGCTCCAGATGAACATCTTTCCTCCTGGTGCTTTGCCACTGAGCCTGAGTCCTTCCTTGATGCTTCTTGAACAAGGCATTCTAAATGGGGTCCTTTCCACTATTGTTAGATACGGTGCATACATCTAGCTCTTGAAAGACTCCACATAAATGCCTATTAATTAATTAATTGATACTCTTGCACACAGTTATGGGGGTGTAGGCATTGCACAACAGTGGTCACAAGTTAAGGGCTATGGCTCTAGACGAAGTTGGAACTTACAACCTTGCCTTGGCAATTTACTTTCCTGTACTGTTATCTGAAATACATAGATAATAGTTATGTCACACTGTTCTGCTTTGTGACACCATCACAAAACCATATGGCTGGGAGAAGTCATTTAGGCCACTGAGTCTACCCCTCCTCAGTGCAGAAATTTAGTTTAAAGGATCCCTGATGACTGCCTGTTCACTCTCTGCATGAATGCCTTAAGTGATAGAGGGTCCACCATCTCCCTAGGCAGTTGATTCCATTACCTGCTCTGAAAGTTAGATTTTTTTCCTATTTTCAACCAAAAACTGCCATCTTGTAATTTAAGCTTCTTTTTTCCCATGCCTACAGTCTTGGAAGAAAGAGAACAGGTTGTGGCCCCCATCTGTGTGCCAACGCTGTAGGAGTTTGGAAAGTGCTATCAAAGGGAGCTCAGTGAAGAGTCTGTTGCTCTGTTGCCATCTTGGCACTGCCCCAGAGAGTGCAATCATATCCCCTTTCAGTCTTCTTTTCTCAAGGCTAAACATACTCAAAGGGCTTGGCATCTAGTCCCAAGATCACCTTCTCTGATCTCATTCCAGTTCATCAGAATCCTTCCTGAATTGTGGTGTCCAGAACTGGATGCAGTATTCAAAGTGAGGTCTGACCAGTACAGACTAGAGTGGAACTATTACTTATCATGATTTTGAAATGGTACTTGTTATGTTGCAACCTAAAATTGCATTTTGCTTTTCTGCAGTCACAGCATACTGTAGACTCATTTTGAACTTGTTGATTACCATGTCCGGATCCTTTTCAAACCTACCAGTACCATATCAGATATCCCTCATCTTATTTATTTATTTGCTATATTTTAAATCATCCAACTTCCACAGCTCTCTGGGCAGGTCACAATGGCTAGCATTGTAAAATATAAGATGGGAAAATATGATATAGAAATTTAAAAGTTCAAAAGTACAATATGGAAAATAAAGAAAAATAGCAGAACTTTGGAGCAGTGCAAATGCAGCAGTCAACGTTAAACAAAAGTGCCCAGAAAAATAAGAGGAACTTCACCTAGCAGCAAAAAGAGCACAATAAAGGAGGTTTGCAAGCCTCTCTGAGGATCTCATACTAAAACTGGGGTGCCAAGAGAGAAAGCCATCTTCATGGCAATCACCCACTTCACTTCCTTTTGTGGGGGCTTTTGGAGAAGTATGAAGATGAAGATGACTTTAAGGTCTAGGTGTTTATGACTTTGAATACCAATGCAGTGAAACCTTGTCTTCCTTTCTTTTTACCGCATCTTTATATTTGCTGGCAGCTATCTGCATTTTACTTAAGTAGAAGTCAGAAGACAATTTTCATGATATCTAGAAACCTTTCTAAGATCTAGCTGTCTGTCTGCCAATCCACAAATGCAAAGAGAGAGGTAGATAGATTGTATTACCACCTTATAGTTTAAAACAAATACAGAACTAATGGTAAATACAAAATAGCTATACTGCATATTGACAGCAAAGGGGTTGCATTTGCTAGGAAGAGTAGATTTGAACTGTGAAATGGAACGTTTCTTTGACTGGGATCCCTGAACCAGGATGCTAATTTTTCATTTCTCATATTCTGAACAAACTCTAGGTGGTGCTAGTGGTTTATGTTAATTGAATACTGATTTATTTTAGAGATTTTACATTGGGATTGTGCTATTTTTTAAACTTTTGAACCATCGAGAATATGGGAAGGGGGAACAATATTGAAGTATAATAGCTATCCTTTTCATGAGACAGAAATGTACAACCAGTTGTGCTTCACATGCTGGAGACGAAGAAGGAAAACTTAACTACCTTTATCCCTTCTTTTTTTCTGCAGGGATTTAAGGTTGTTAGACTCAGTTTCATGTACTCAGAGCTTACAAGCCAACAGCTATAGATAGAGCATAATACTGTCTTTATCCACATTAATTTACGCAATTATGTTATAGACAAGATTTACTAAGGGGTTGAGTTTCTGTGATGGTAAGAGTTCTGTGCTGATTGATGGTGTTATTATCCTTATCTGAAAGTGTAATTAGGCATTTTTGAAAGTGTTAGCTGCATACGCAGGTGGTTTGCATCATGAATTACCCTTCACTAAACAGATTTTTTAAAGCTCTTCCAAGACTCCTGTGCGTGTGTGCATGCATGTGTACGCACATGTATATGCATGTGTTTACTTTCGCAAAAATCCAGAAAAACAACATAATAAAAAAGGAAGAAAGGGAACGACACTTCTCCAAAGAAGTGTGTTAAGGAAAATTAAGTCATAAATTAGAATGTACAGAGGATGAATAGCTTTGCTGTGACCAAGTTAATCACAACACAGAGGAGAGGCCACCAAATTTAAAAGCATCATTGTAATGAGGGTCATGGCATCTATGTTTTGCATTTATACACTTTGCACAATTCACAGTTCATGCAGTGCACAAACCTGCCCATGAGAAAAGGTAGTGTTATTACTTCTAGCTTCAGATTGGCTAACAAAAGTGCAGAAAGGTATATTTTTATATGACCAAGGCAAGGCTGGATTAATTGTTACTGGAAATATATACCTCTAGAATAGACATGAAGAATTGGAAGTTGCCTATGAATGAACCGGTCCATTTGCTCATCAAGATTAGTACTGTTGACACTGAGGGCTTCTCTTCATGAGGCATTAAACCCAGTGCTTTACCAAGGCTTCTGTTTCTAGATTCATTGCCGGACTCAGATTGGATCCTTCACACATGTTTTTTTAACCAGTTTTTCTTTCTCTGTATGCTCCATTACACAACCACAAGGTGGTGATGCGGTATAGCAGAGTTGTGGAAATACACAACTTCTTATTTTGGTTCATTCCACCTTTTCTAGGTAATAAGACTATTGCCTCAATCTAAACAAAGCAGAAATGCTTGCAAAACATAGAAGAGGACCTAGAAAAGGGGTGGTGATGGTCGTGTTAAGCACCCTCAAACTACTGTAAGTGAGAAATCACTATGCCACAATAAAATGCAATGTGCAAACAACAACAACAACAACTGGCAGCAGCTCTTCAGGATTCCTTTCTAGCCCTAGAAATGGCTGCCAGAGATTAAACCTAAGGCCTTCTGCACACAGAGCCCATGCTCCCCCATTGAGCCATGGGCCCTCCCTCTTTCATGGCATCCCATGCCTGAGAAAGGCACAAGGGCTTGGCTTGGCTGTCCTGTCCTCTCCCTTTTGCTTAGTTTAGTTTGGTTGAGTTTCGTAGAGCCCTGCACAAATGGCCTCTCAAACTTCACCAGCCTATTTGTGGACAGAGAAGATAGAGACATTCATTCCTCCAAATTCCTTCTGGGAGAGGAAAAACTGTCTTTTTCACTGGGGCAGGACTCACCATTAGCAGTAGCAGGAGCACATCTTCTTTCTTTTCCCTCTGTTTGTTTTCTTCCACTGCAAGTGTCAGCAATGGCAGCTGTGCTGGCCACTGTTTTGTATCTTTCATAATGTTCATGAAACAATATTGTTCCACAGCATTGTGTGCATGTGTAGAAGGGATGGGGATGGCACCAGGAAGAGGAGCAGGAAGGGGAGCAGTCAATATGCTGCAAGGTTGCCCATTTATTTATTTAAAATATTTATACCCCACCCTACATGCAAAAGCGTCTCAGGGCGGCTTACAAAAATCAAAAACAGATAATTTAACAAGTAGCAATAATTAAATATACACACAAAACCAATAACAATTCTCAAATGAAAGAAAATCAAAACAAAATCAAGATCAAAAACTAAAAAAAAGCAAAAGCAAAAATTACAGAGACTTATATGCACCATTTAGATATTGTGCTTTAGAACAGAACTATCAATTTTCAATATAAACATATTCCAATCTAATATTCATAATTGTTTATAATCTACAAAATCTAGAGTACTGTATGCTCCCTGTGTCTGGCTGAATGTTTTATATAAGATGGGATGGGAAGATGTTACAGGAGCATTGCCATGTTGCTGTGACAGATTAGCTCCTTCTGAGATGGGCCACTGTTGTTATAGCAGACCAGAACTGGAAGGCACTTGTGGAATGGCCATAGTCTGTGCTTTGCAGAGCAGCATGTTTTCCCCCTCCTGACCTGCACTGGCTGATCATTAGCTGTGGACTATGTTATGCTAGTTTTGCTGTAGCCTATATGGCCTGTTCATGCGGCAAGAACATAGAATTGCTCTGCCATATACAGAAAGTATTGTACTTAATTTAATAAAGACACAGCTGCACAACCTTCTAGCCTCTAAATTTCCTTAATACATATATTGTATTCAAACCTAAAATTGGATTCTTTAAAAACTAATTGGGAAAGTTTTCCACTTTCTCATCTACACTGCTTTGTATGAATTATATATATATATATATATATATATATATATATATATATATATAAAATAAAACACCTGATCTTACAAATTTTGCTAGTCATCCCAACCATCATTCAGCAAAAAACCTCCCATATGATTTCATATATGGCATTGCCTTGACAACTAGCATCACTTTAAAAAGAAAGTAATAAATATGAACACAAGACCCTCTCAAGTCCACTTTTGCCTAGCAAGGCAAGAAAAAGACAAATCTCAGAACTGGTCCCAGACAAATGTATTAAACTTATATATAACAAGTGGGTAAGGCAACTTCAAGACCATAATCTCTGGTGCTTTTCTTAGAAAAACGTAAGCCATAAGGATCTGGTATGCTTTCAAGAAACCATGTGGCTTCTGGACACTGCACTACCTATTGAACCTGCTTGCCATACTTCCGGTGGATCCTAAACAATGCACTAGGACTGGGCCCAAATGATCTCTAGTAAGAAACTTGAACCAAAGTTTGGGTGGGGTGAGAGTCAAAACAGGACCTGAAATTTATTTTGTTTTTGTCAGTTTGCTATGTCAGGCCTTTTGCCAGTAGCCCTAAGGGATTGATAGCCACCATTCCATCACATCCTTGGACCATGCTACATGGTTCCAGTGGGGAGTGTGTGAAATACAAATGGAGGTTCTTAGAAGGGCACAGTGGCTGATAAATTGCATTACTCCTGAAAATAACCCCAACTTCTAAACATTTCCAAAATGTATTGTCTCTCAATGTAGCACCAAAACAAGGAGGGGGTGAATATTTCAAGACAACTTTAGGTAATCACACTGTCATTAGAAGAAGAGCAGCATTCTAACTAAGCAACACATGAGGGGAAAGGTAAGAAACAAGCATCATCTCTTTCTGAACGGCCTTCTACTCTAATCAGTCACACTGAGAAGATGAGGCACTAGGAAAAGTTTCTATTGTCCAAGGTAGCTGAGATCCAATTTTAGACAGACAGACAGACAGACAGACAGACAGACAGACAGACAGACTAATAGGAGTGCTGTTCAATATGCATCAGTGGGGATGCACCAGCAGTAGGTATTCAATCTACCCAGATCCCAGCTAATGTTAGTAGAAGTCACCACCAGCTCCTCAGCCAAGTACCAAATCCTTTCTAGGGCAGAAAAGCCAGGGGAGAAACAGAGTTCCACACTTCCTGGCATAGCAACTAAAAGGAAATTCTTGACCATAAATTTATGTTTCTCTGTTTTTAGCTAATAAAAATGATGCTGCAAGAGTATCTTTACTGTGCATTAACTGAATGTAAGTTGTTGTTGTTGTTAGTCGTGAAGTCATGTCCAACCCATCATGTCCCTATGGACAACATTCCTCCAGGTCTTCCTGTCCTCCACCATCCCCCGGAGTCCACTTACGCTCATACCAACTGCTTCAGTGACTCGATTTAGCCACCTCATCCTCTGCCGTTCCCTTCTTCTTTTGCCATCTATTGTTCCCAGCGTTAGGCTCTTCTCCAGGGAGTCCTTCCTTCTCATTAGGTGGCCAAAGTATTTGAGTTTCATCTTCACTATCCGGCCTTCTTAAGAGCAGTCAGGGTTCATCTCCTCTAGGACTGACCGGTTTGATCGCCTTGCAGTCCAAAGGAGTCGCAGGAGTCTCCTCCAGCACCACAATTCAAAGGCCTCAATCCTTTGGCGCTCAGCCTTCCTTATGGTCCAGCTTTCACAGCCATACATTGCAACTGGGAAAACCATAGCCTTCACTATACACACTTTTGTTGAGTGGGTGATGTCTCTGCTTTTTAGTATGCTGTCTAGATTTGCCATAGCTTTCCTCCCCAGGAGCAAGCATCTCTTAATTTCTTGACTGCAGTCCCAGTCTGCGGTGATCTTGGAGCCCAGGAAAATAAAATCTGTCACCACCTCCATTTCTTCCCCATTTATTTGCCAGGAAGTGAGAGGACTGGATGTCATGAACTTAGTTTTCTTAATGTTGAGTTTTAAGCCAACTTTTGTACTCTCTCTCCTTCACCCACATCAAGAGGCCCTTTAGTTCCTCTTCACTTTCTGCCATGAGAGTGGTATCATCTGCATATCTGAGGGTGTTGATATTTCTCCCAGCAATCTTAATTCCAACTGGTGATTCATCTAGCCCCCCCCCTTTCTCATGACGTGCTCTGCATATAAGTTGAATAGGCAGGATAACAATATACAGCCTTGCCGAACTCCTTTCTCAATTTTGAACCAATCAGTGGTTCCATGTCCAGTTCTCACTGTTGTTTCTTGACCCGCATATAGGTTTCTCAAGAGACAAATAAGATGCTCTGGTACTCCCATGTCTTTAAGAACTTGCCACAATTTGTTGTGATCCACACAATCAAAGGCTTTAGCGTAGTCAATGAAGCAGAAGTAGTTGTTTTTCTGGAACTCCCTAGCTTTCTCCATGATCCAGCGTATGTTGGCAATTTGATCTCTAGTTCCTCTCCCTCTTCGAAATCCTGCCTGTACTTCTGGTAGTATTCAGTCCACATACTGCTGCAGCCTAGCTTGTAGGATTTTGAGCATCACTTTGCTAGCATGTGAAATGAGTGCAATGGTGCGGTAGTTTGAACATTCTTTGACATTGCCCTTCTTTGGGATCAGAATGTAAACTGACCTTTTCCAATCCTGTGGCCACTGTTGAGTTTTCCAAATTTGCTGGCATATCGAGTGTAACACTTTTACTGCATCTTCTTTTAAGATTTGGAATACCTCAGCTGGAATACTGTCAGCTCCACTAGCTTTGTTGTTGCTCAGACTTCCTAAGGCCCATTTGACTTCACATTCCAGGATGTCTGGCTCGAGGTCAGTGACCACCCCAGTGTGGTTATCAGGGACATTTAGCTCTTTCTTGTATAGTTCTTCTGTGTAATCTTGCCACCTCTTCTTGATCTCTTCTGTCTCTGTTAGGTCCCTGCCATTTTGGTCCTTTATCATGCCTATCTTTGCATGAAACACTACCTTCATATCTCCAATTTTCTTGAATAGATCTCTGGTCCTCCCTATTCTATTGTTTTCTTCTATTTCTTTGCACTTTTCATTTAAGAAGGCATTCTTATCTCTTTTAGCTATTCTCTGGAATTCTTCATTCAATTGTTTGTATCTCTCTTTCTCCCTTGCCTTTCGCTTCCCTTCTTTCCTCAGCTATTTGTAAAGCTTCCTCTCACAGCCATTTTGCTTTTTTGCATTTCTTTTTCTTTGGGATAGTTTTAGTTGCTGCCTCTTGTACAATGTTGCGAACCTCCGTCCATAGTTCTTTAGGCGCTCTGTCTATCAGATCTAATTCCTTAAATCTATTTGTCACCTCTACTGTATATTCATCAGGGATATGATTTAGGTCATACTTGAGTGGCCTAGTGCTTTCCCCCATTTTCTTCAATTTAAGCCTAAATTTTGCAACCAGAAGCTCATGATCTGAGCCACAGTCAGCTCCTGGTCTAGTTTTTACTGACTGTATAGAGCTTCTCCATCTTTGGCTGCAGAGCACATAGTCAATCTGATTTCTGTGTTGACTATGGTTGACTATGACACATGGTGATGTCCATGTGTAGAGTCATCTCTTGGGTTGTTGGAAAAGAGCATTTGCTATGACCATTGTATTCTCTTGACAAAATTCTACCAGCCTGTGCCCTGCTTCATTTTGTACTCCAAGGCCAAACTTGCCTGTTATTCCAGTTATCTTTTGTCTTCCTACTTTGGCATTCCAATTCCCCATGATGATAAGGAATCATTTTTTGGTGTTAATTCTAGAAGGTGTTGTAGGCCTTCATAGAACTGGTCAACTTCAGCCTCTTCAGCACCAGTGGCTGGGGCATAGACTTGGACTATTGTGATGTTGAATGGTTTTCCCCGGATTTGAATTGAGATCATTCTGTCATTTTGGAGATTGTATCCCAGTACTGCTTTTCCTACTCTTTTATTGACTATGAAGGCTAATCCATTTCTTCTGAGGGATTCTTGTCTGCAGTAGTACACCTGATGGTCATCTGAAAGATGTCGATGTTCAGTCTTGTCATCTCTTGTTTGATCACATCCAGCTTGCCCTGATTCATGGATCTTACATTCCAGGTTCCTATGCAGTATAGATCTTTACAACATTGGACTCTCCTTTCACTACCAGATACATCTGCAACTGAATGTCCTTTCGGCTTTGACCCAGTTGCTTCATTCTTTTGGGCGCTACTAGTACTAGCCCTGTGCTCTTCCCCAGTAGCATATTGGACACCTTCCAATCTGAGGGGCTCATCTTCCGGCGTCATATCTTTTTGCCTTTTGGTACTATCCATGGGGTTTTCATGGCAAAGATACTGGAGTGCGTTGCCATTTCCTTCTCCAGTGGATCACGTTTTGTCAGAGCTCTCTGCTATGACCTGTCCGTCTTGGGTGGCCCTGCATGGCATACCTCATAGCTTCATTAAGCTATGCAAGCCCCTTCGCCACGACAAGGCAGTGATCCATGAAGGAGGAATGTAAGTAGCATATACAAATAAATGTCATATATATGGGTAGCTGTTCTCTGGTGTTAACTTTGTGTCAGCCCTGAGAGGCCATAATGTATCTGTGTAGGCCTGAGGCTTAACTTTGTTACTGACAAAGACTTGGCTTGTGATTATCTGAAGGGGGGTAAAGAGAAACCATTGCTTTGAATATTATTATTCACGGAGCCTGGATTGCATAGATGTCATACTAAGTTGTTTGGAAAACATCAGATTCTGACTGGCTGGGATTTCTAACTAGGTGGAAAACGGCCATCCGAAAATGACGCTTGAAAGTTAAGGAGCTGACCATGAGGGATTCCATTGTCAGCCAGAGAGGGAGATGGTCTATTGTTTGGTGGATTCTCTGGTACAAGGACTACTAAAAAGCTGAGGAGAAAATGAATAGTTGATGCGTTAATATTCAGCTATTGTTTGGCTATATGTCACTAGTGAGGATGAATAGAAGGAAGCTGATGGCTGTGTTATGCCAGAAGCCTCTCCTTCCTAAAAGTTACACAGGCAAGCATGAAAGAGTGGATCAGCTGTCCAAGCAGTTGGGGTGTCAGGGGAGACTAAGCTGGACCTGGTTGTAGATGTATTTGGCTAGGGAAAACATTTAGGGAATTGGCACAAGGAATAAAAATAGGAATTAAACACATAACTCCAAGCATGATTAGATGGACAGAAATCCTACAGCTCCCAGGATTCTCCAACCAGCTATGTTGACATATGTATAAATTTGTATAGGATTGTACCCTCAGAGTATTTTATCAGCAAAAGTGTCCTCAAAATTTTCAGTAAGTAGTAAGTCTTCGCACAGCCACCCAAGTAAATATCCCCTTCTGTACAAAGTTTAACTTAAATAAAGCAAATGTTGAATAGTTCATCTTGTTTCTAGTATTGGTGCCCTTCTTAAGCTTAAGCTTCTTGCACCTAGCTCCTAGGAAGCTTCAAATGTTCTAGAAGTATTGGCGGCAGCAGAAAAAACATAATCTTGTGGCACTCTTGAATTATAGTGGCAGGGAGCTCCTTAGGCCATGAAATACATGCAACTTGCTAGGCAAATAAAATACCCCATAGGTGGAATAGAACAGTTCCCCATAGTGTGCTTTCCATATCACATGAAATGCATATTATCCCAGCCGATCAGGGGTTGTATCAACAACAAAGTGATATCAGTTTAGCATGCACCCAGTCAGATTTGGCTGCATAATGACATCCTGAAGCTAAACAAGAGTGGCCGAAAGAAGCACTGCTCTCATTCCTGATGTTCTTAATTGTTGGAAATGTGTTGTGCTACTGAGCTTGAATAAATATATTGATTCATGAGCCTGATGTCATGGGGATCTGAGTCTGTTCAAGTGAGATCTTAAAAAAGAGAAAGAAAACTAACCACCTGTGAGTATTGTATTTAGACCAAAGGAGGGCAAACACATTCTTCTTTGTTGTAACTGGAAGCTGAAAAGGTCTCTTCCAAAGAGTTGTACTCAGGAAGTACCTGAACACTCCTTTATAGTAGGCCATAAGGATTCATATGTAGAGTAAGGGACATCCCTGCTTAAGAATGCTTGCTTGTTCCAAAGATGCGGTTTGCAACAACTGTAGCAGCCCTTCACAGTTCTCCATGAATGCATTTTGAAGGCATCTATCCCAGATGGCCATTCCTTGAGAGAGTATAGGAATCTGTCACAATCACTTTGCCAGAATAAGTTATTTTATTATGGCTTCATAACACAAGAACGTATTGGAACTTTGAAGGTACTAAGTTAATAAGATTAGCCAACTATCCTGTGCAGAGAGCAGGCAGTTCTGATATATATATGTTTCACTGGCTACAAGAGTATATAACATCAGGGATGAAGAACAGAACTTCAGGGATGCAAAAAGTGTATCCTTTAGTCTATAGAGTACCCCAGCATATGTGCAGTCCCCACCAGCCAGCAGTTATCTAATGTGGTCCCCAGGGCTAAATTGGTTATGCAATCCTGTTTTGTACTTTGTAGAGTTTCTATTATGTTTGCTGGTTGGTTGGTTGGTTTATCAATCAAGTTGTTAAGCTTGTACCACTTAAAGAAGTGCTGGATGAGTGGAAAAAATAAATAAGCAAAAATCCAATTCTCATGTGTGCCTTTTTATCTAAAGAACTGCCATCAGCTGTGAAGGTTAAGCTATCTTTTCATGCCAGCCTTATTGCCTTGGGTATGATAAACTGAAAGATATCTTGCAGCTGGCCAGGCAAAAGCAGCATATGTTGGACCAACTTTACTGTTCACAGATTTAGCAGTATATGGTATAGAGGGTAAACTGACTTTGGGGTTGTGATTTGGGAATAGTTTTGGTGGTATTGGGATCACTTTTCCTTCCTTCCTTCCTTCCTTCCTTTTTTTTTTTTTTTTTTTTTGGAAGATTGTCAGACCCTTCACTGTAAAATCTAATGCTAACAATTAGTATAGGGCTGCATTTGATCAGGATCAACACAATGTCTGGAGCTTATTCCTGCATAGATTAATCACCAGCATTTTGGGTGGAGAGCCTTTATGGGTTACAGTAATCATCAGTTAATAACTGAAATCATCTGAATGCATAGTAAGTGCTAAATGACAGAGAAATAATTTCTCATTTTTCATATGACTTAGGTTGCCATAGTATAACCAGTGCAATGGAAAGCAGAGCAGGTGAAAACAGGTTATAAACAGGTTAATTTTCATGCTTCTTTTAGAATTAGCTTAGCTGATTGCATTCATTATGCTGGAGAATGTCAGAACACTCCATGCTTACCTGCAAAAGTTACAGAACATTATTTTATATTCTATGGAACTGAGATAACCTGGGCTATAGAATATAAGCCAACTGAAATTCTATTGGTCCTGCTTCATGCATAAGATTCCATGCGTTCTGGGCAATTTGTACTGTTTATCTTTAAGCTTCCCCCTTACATTTACTCTTCTAATTATACAATAATTCTGAGCAAGGATGATCTGGGACAGCCTTACCACAGTTCTGGGCATGAAGGCTCCAGTTCCATACACATCAGGGAGTAACTTCCACTGAACACAGTGAGGACTTCTAAATAGACATATAGAGGATTGTTCTATAAAATAGTTTCATTTAAATAAATTTGGTAAATGGGTGGTTTGCATTACTTGACAAGCCATGATGGTGTCTTGGTTTCTTGACTGTTGGTTTATCCTGTCATCTGAGCTCTGTAGTGGCATTTTAGCATGGCATGTTTGCTTTTTAGAAATCGTGGTCAGAAGCAAAGATGTGTTCTACAATTTTTCAGTAGCATGATGACTTGTTCTGTAGTCTGAACCTGGAAAACACAACTCAGTGAGTTACCAAGGCCAGAGCCAGGGAACTGCTTGTTTCCCCTCTTGCCAAGCAGCTGCCAGACATTGCCACTGACACCTGCCATTTTATGCAAAGTTGTCCCCAGTCTGTCACCTCCTGTGCTAAAGATCTTTTGAGCAGAAGTAGGCACTCAGCTGACCCCCCACCATTCTCCATTCTCTCTCCTGCTTGCCTGAGAAGCATCCCTAATGCCTCTCTGGCAAGCAGGAGTGAGAAAGGGGGCACTACCTCCCCCTTTGCTGCCACTTGCAAAAAGGCACTTGGGCAGATGCCAGGTTGGAGACACCATTCTGCCAAGCCAGAGCAAGAAAGGGGGATAAGAGGGGGAATGAACTCAGTGGTGCTGCCACCAACTGGGCACTTCTGCCCAGCTAATTCTTGTCCCTCCCACTAAGGTGAGAAAGGAACTTCCCTAAGTCATGCATGGGAAGCAGCTGAGCAGTGCTGCTCCATTCCACAGTGCAACCTACCTGTTCCCCTACCCCCAGTGGCCCTTCTGGAGTAGGAGGTGAAGATGCCTGATCAGTTCCCTCATCATTTCTGCTGTATTTCAGGCATTAACCCTGTTTGTGTAACAGATTATCTCTCAAGTGCGGTGAGCCAAACTCAGCTCATGATCATGGTGGTCCCAGATGGGAGCCTCAGGTACTTGCCTGGAAGATTGAGTTGGGAAGGAGATGATGAAAGGGAGGAGTGTTACCAACATGACCTCAATCATCTGTCAGGCACACAAAGGGTTGCTTGTCTTCACATGAGAACCCAACCAATGACTAGTACCAGGATTGGAAAGTCAGAATGAAATAGAGGGACAAAGCAGAATCAGCACCACCCCACCCACTCTGCTGAAAGATGAGCCCCATGGGATATTTCTTCCTTGTCAGGGTATAGCTGTTCCATCAGCCACCATACAAAGAGGCCTTGAGGAGCAGAGCCGAAGGACAAGCTGAAGGACCTCTCTCTAGACTGCTTCTATTCCAGATGGTCATTATAAAAACTACTATTAGCTATAAGTCTTGGTTCCTGCTTTTCTCTTCCTCCCTCCCCACCCCATTTTTGCTTGTACCATGTCATTTAGATTGTAAGCCTGCAGGCTGGAGCTGTCTTGATTTTATTAAATGTATTAATAAATACAATTTTTGCTTGAAGAACAGAGTAAAATGCTTTAAATAAATAATAAACACCAGAAAATTATTCCTGAGTTCTCATTCAAACTTCCCTGATTCACAGCAGCCAAAAGCCCATTCATTGCTGTGCTCTATCTCACAATATCTCACAACACAAAGAGAGGAACTGAACAGGAGAGCCTGCTCAGTCCAAGGAGGCTTTCCATCTGGTACATTAGAGCAGAAAGTCCACATACAGGTGACAAAAAAGGCCAGGCAACCTGGTACAATTACAGACCTAAGTGTTTTAGCGTCAGAGTACTCAAATATCTTCTTTCCAAATAGACTCAGGACATTACATGAAACCGCCATTCAGTAAAAACCTTTGAATCTGAGGATGAGTCAGTGTTTGAAAATAGGTTTTCATAGCATGATTCCTTTTAGCAAGAATCATTGATAAATTTCGTCTTCTTCACCTGTGCTCTAATGAAAGAGCATTCAGAAGACAGCAAGGTTTCCATGAAGCCTTTTATTTCCTTGCTTATTCTTGACCGTGCTGAGCTCAGCTTGCAAGTCTCAGCTGCCTGAGCTAGCAGCTCTTGCCAAGATGGACACCAGCCATTCCATTCAGCCTCAATCAATATCTGAAGTATAACTTTATAGAAATAAGATGTGTTTATATGGGATTATTTATTGATAGAAATAGGTTTTTGGAGTGTGTGTGTGAAAGAAAAGGATGAAAACTTAGATACTCAAACCCAAAGATCGGACCTAAAATTCTAGAAGACTCTTGCCACACTTTATCATTACTGCTCATCTGCATAAATATTACTTCAATAAAATAAAGTAATAAACATTACTTTATTAGCCAAAAATGAAGTCCATTTAAACACTGAATTGCTGAACATGCAGGATGAATGGAGCTACCATAACTTTTCCAACCTAGTGCCCTCTGGCTATGACAGTTGTCTGGTTTTTTCCAAGTGGTTTGATGAAAATGCTTGTGCTTTGTTAATTGTTTTATTGTGTAAACCATGCAGACAGCCATGTGGCTATTGCAACAGTATACAAAAATGTCAAATAAATAAATAAATGTTTGGGAGTTTTATTATATTCTGTTCTGTCCTGCCTTGCTTTTGTTTTTGTTTTGCTAGGATGGTATCAGCTCTGAAAGCTTCGAACAGCCACTTTTGACTGCAGTGGTTGCTTTCATCAGACAGAGCTGCTAGGATCTGCAAGTCTTCACCTGCAGAAAGCTTTCTTCCTGATTGGATGAACTGGTCAACCTTTGCTTCTTTGATGGGATAGTGATGGAACTTTTCTGAATGAAAGCTTCTAGGTCAAAGCCACAAACTGCAGGCAGCTTTTTTTAAATCCTTGCCCTGTGATCCTGACCTGTCTGCATTCAATTTTGTTCTACTCTGTGCTTTCTGTTTAGAGTCTGTGCTTTCAGGCTTCCCTTGATCTCAGCTATGGCTCTCCTATGGACTTACTACACTTCCATTTCCTAACTCTGGCTTTCTTTTAATCATAGTAGTAAAGTAGTAGAAGAAGAACCTTGTGATCTATCTTGGGTTTCTTGCAAATGGAAGAAAGGCAGGGTATAAATGTAATGTAATAATAACAATACATTTTAAAATGCAGATGCTCAATATGACTATCTCTATACATGTACCCCAAGCACAGTCCAAAAATGTAGCTGGCGCTAAATTTTATTTGTTGATCTATTACAAAAAATCAATTCTAGCAGTCTTTCTTCCAACTGAAACAGAAGTTTTATAAAGCTAATGGGTGCTAATTGTCCATTCAAGGCCAAGCTTCATCAAAATATTTTGCATTACAAAAGGGACTGCTCACTACAATACACTCAGGAAATCAATTTCCATCCTTGGTCAAGCTATTGAGAGGGCTACTGCTAACTGCGGTCCGAGAGGGATAGAAGATGGCACTGCCCCTGCTAATCAAACCATCTCTGCACTTCGACCCTGCATACCTTGGCTTCAGTACATCACTGCTCTGGATAATGCCAGGTGTTTTCCTATTGGTGCTCCTCTTATTAACATGCACATCCTCCCTTTACAGGACTATTCTGATTCAGCAATAACTTTCGGGTGGTTTGTATCCACCTGTCAATGTGATTTAAATCCAGCTACACTGAATATGAAGCAACTTACAAAAGTATTTTGACATGTGACTTCTCTTCTCTGCTAAGCTGCCAAACGCATCAGGGGTTATATGGGTGAAATGGGCCTGTGTGCTTGCAGTTTCAGGCATGGCTACTTCATGGCTGCCTGCCACTTCCACCACTTCCATCTAAGTGGTGATCATCGCCATACAAAGGGGTAGCCACTCTTGACTGCTCTGGTATGACAAAACCTGTTTTCATGACCACAAGGGAATGTGCTTGCTACAGAAAGAGAAATTGAAACACGATAAAGAAATGCCAGAAATGAGTCCTAAGCAATAAAATAAATGCTGACTTCCTGAAAGGGTGAAAGATATTGCAGAGATTCAAGCAGGGACACTATTCCCTGGACAGCATGGACAGGAAAATTACTGAATGTTCCAGGGGGAATGGAGGTGGGACCATAACAGTGGTGCTTACTGGGGTGTGGAAGGTAGGCTGAAGATTGCAATAAAGGAATACATGTGGCAGTGGCCAATGAGGCACAAAACACCCAGCGCCACTTTGGCTCGGTGAAACTGGGGGGCAGCCCAGTTGGCACTGCTGAGGTTGTTGATTGGTTAGCAGTCCTTGCAGACATTAACAACATACACAAGTCTCCTAGAAAATCAGTGATGCTGATATGTACCACCTGCTTCCTTTGTAGCCATCTGTCCATGCTTACTGTTTTCTCCCCTCCTTGATGACACCATTGCTGCACCAGCCAGATCTGCCACTGAACAACCTTTCCAGCCACTGCGGGTCTTATGGGTTTCTAAATGTCATACTATCTGCTCCAATCCTCTGGGATTTAGCAGAAAACATAAAACCTTCCCTTGTGCTATAAATTCTTCAGAATTTTTCCCTGATAAGCTACTTCATCAGATAAACCTTTCGTCATATAAACTATCACAGTGCACAATATATCACAGTGCCTGTGATATTTATGATGCACAGAGGTAGACATTTAGTAAATGAACTACTTTGAGGCATACGTCACACTCTTTTTGGCTAACATTGCAACTGTGGATGCAGTTATCTACATTAATTCACAGTTGCAGGTGCTATAATAAGTGGTAACATAATGTTATGTCTTCCGTCTCTGTGATGTGTAAGGAAGCTTATCCTGGGTGCTGATGTAACCAAGTGATATACCAGGAGAGGATGTTTGTTTTAGAGCAAGTAAAGATGGAACCAAAAGGGGCCCATTCAATCCAATGTCATATGTTCTAAAATAAATGTCATGAGTAATAAATGGGCACATGTTCTGTTATGCACACATGTACACCTTTCTTAGTCAGGGGAGAGGTGGCAGTAGAAGTAGTTTCACTGACTATGTCTGTAGGTTGCTATTATGTGTTCTGAGAATGTTCCAGATCTTGCATCATTTTGGGGTGGAGAAATGCAGCCACTATTTTAATCTCCCAGAGCACCCTGTAAAAATGCAAGGTGTTGTGGGAAAAATAAATGGTAACTGGCAGGAAGTGACCAGCTGGAATTGATGGCCAGTGATGGTGGTCTGAGACAAAGGAAGAAGATATAAAATTGTTGTGGGTAACAAAACAAATGAAATTTACAATTTGCAATTTTGCAATTCATTTATAACAAATTGTAAATTAATATGTAAAGAAACAAATGACATTTAAATAAATGGAAAGCAGACTGAATGAGGATTGTAATAACAAAAGCAAATGGAATAAAGAAAAGAAAAAAAAAACTTCTTTGGCATATTGCCACTGCGCATTTCCTTGTTGCCACTGTCAGTAGTCAATAGAGGGGCTCTATGTGATGCCTCCAACATGGAAACGTTGAACCACACATTGAAGGTTGAATGGGAGAGAACTTGGCGGAAGCTACTCCCCACTGCTCACTTTGCCAGCTTTGGAATACACAGCAAGCTATGTGCCAGGAGGGCAGTTAAGCAAACTGGCTGGCTTGCAACTGGCACATGCTGGGGCAGGGAAAAGAAGCCAGCATGGCTTCTTGTCCCCATGATTGCCTCAAACCAGCTGATAAGTCATGGTGGCTTATAAGCCAGGGGTGGCTGGCGGTATTGCCTGAATCCAGCAGCATGGTTTGTTAACCATTATGACTGGGCTCAGACAACACAGCAAGCCATCACTGGTTTATAAGCCACCATGCCTTATCGTGTTTATGCACTCCGTCATTATGTAAATCTGTCTTCAAACATGCCTTACTGGTAGGAGAGCAAGATTCATTGACTGTAAAGTACATCCCACCTTTCCAATTTTCCAGATAATATCAGCTAGCCATAAGCCAGCCTTCAAAAATTCATTTTTATAGATATGATCTCTCTCTTATAGCTGCATCGGGTGAATCCTTGGGAAAAAAAAACCTCTGCTTCAGAAGTTCTCAGCTTCTATTATGGCAGTGTATAGGCATGATAGATCCTGAAAGGGTTTTTTTTCTCTTTTTGGTAAGAAGGAAATAGTAAAACTGAATGCCAATGCCATGACTGATGTTTGTGTTTTGTGCTTTCTCTGCTGGGTTGACTTTTTCTAGAAGGCGGTGGTATTTTTATTCATATTTGACTTCCAATAGCCTGTTATTTGCTACTATTGTTCTCTGTTCTGAAGCAGATTTAGCAGTGAGATGTTATTTTCATTTTGCTGCATGAGTACACTAAATCCAGCCATGAAGCTTGACCAAAACAGCTGGAAAGTGTCACTGAAATTAAAGCTACACAGCTACCCCTTTAATCTGCTGAGCAGTTTATATAAATGGTGTTTACATAAAATGAATCCCCAAAACAGACAAGCTTAAAGATATTAAATCCAGGCTTTGTAAATGATGGGCAAGCTACAGAGAACAATCCCTTGTGTGTAGGCTTTTCTTCAAACTAACAAGGTTATCTTCCTCCAAAAGCTTCTTAGGGTAAGCTTAAATAAAGCCAATGGAGAAAATACGTAAGCAGGGCCAAAAGGAAAAAAAAAAAAGCATGCTAAATGTATGTTTCTTTGAAGATGGTAAGCAAAGGTATTTCAGTTTCGATGCTGAAAATGGGCACAACAGATAACATAATAAGGTATAGAAAGAATTTTGCTTTAACAGTGACATGTTCATTGGCATGGTAAAGACACTGAATTTTGCAAGTCCTCTTTCCTGCCCACCTCCCTGCACCCATTTTCAGCAGAGCAGATGCTGCTTTTGGTTGCAGGCAATTGATTTTAGGATCACCAATATCTTCATGTATCAGCAGCTCGAGGGGTTCATAAAATATTGATAATAGTTCTCCAGTTCTCCTGCACAGAAACGGCATACTATCTCTGTGAATTAAGCATTTCAGATCTGGACTGAAGGCAGGATGCCTCAGTGGGGGCGGGGGGGGGAGGGAACGGACGGCGGGGGGACTTCTGCACTATCCCATCTGCCAGCTCAAATGCCAGGCTTCTGAAATGCCACTGGCTTCAAAGGCTGGTTTGCAAACATTTTGATATTTACTCTCAGATTCCGTATGGTAAAACATTTCCCCTTCACTTGATGTTACCAAGCTCTTGCCAAGTTAAAGAGGCCTGAGTATAAATCTCAGGCTGAAGAAATGTATGAAACATGACAGCCTGACCCCAAATGCTCATAAATAATAACGCTTTCCACGTTTATGAAACATCCTGGAAGAAGATGTTCTTTGGTTTCCTTGGCTGTGAAGAAGCCGCTCTAGAGAGCTTGCAGTGCCCCCTTCAAAAGAGGCTTCCCTTCTCTTTTCCACAGGAAATAAATGTGCTGGGACAGAAAGGGAAGTGTGTTGAAATAGATCATGCTCTTAAATACAACCATGTATATGCAACTGTCAGGCAGATCCAAGGAATGGCAAAATTATTCATTGCACAGCAATCAATGATAAACCGCAATAGTGTGTATATTGTTTGAGAAGGTATGAACACTTTACATCTTCTCCTTCTGAGAATTGCGATCCTATGCTCCAGCTAAAATGGCTGTTAGAAAAATTAAAAGCCCAAGAATGCTTTAGAGGAAAGAGTTAACGTAGTAGTAATGACAGTTATTACTACAAGCATCCTTATACTGATGTCTTGGCATAGTTGGGGTCCCTGCAGGGTGCCTACAACATAGCAGGGGCCCACGAACAGGAGCCCACTGGAGTTGCTTCTCCACTTCACTATTACAGCCAGCTTATCCATCTTCCTTTCATCAGACAATGGTGGTGGTAAGAATCTGATGCAGAAATCACCACTGCCTACCTTCTCATTGGCTCTTTGTTTATTGAGCAAGCAAGTAGGAATGACAACGAGAAAGAGGAGAAAGGAACATTGGTGACAGTGGTGCTGACGAGCCATAAAGCATGGTGAGACCAAAGGGTTTTTTTGAACTCCTGGCAACTATGTCAATAGCCACAAATCATGATATTACTCATTATTTATGGGTAGTGACATAATTCACATAACTGGGGTTTATGCTGGGTTTTGGATTCGTGAGCATTTAGACTTCCAAAGGACTCTGTCCAAAAGGCACTAGCCAGCTCATGGAGAAGAACTGAGATGGTGTCTCAGCCCAATCCATACCCTCTCACACGTGGAGAGGACATGAAGGCTGCCATGCAAAGCCGACAGCACGATCCTCCTCACAAGTGATCCAGTGATCAAAGGATTTGCACTGGATTCAGGATTTCCAGGAAGAGTGTTTTCATTAGTTCTCCTGTGCACACAAGTAAAGTTAATCAAACCATACGCACAACTGGGGATGCACAAGTTGCCAGGAAAAGGAAATGCAGGGCATGAATATGAAAGAATACACTCTACAGCATGGAGCACAGCTAGGCTTCTGCAGACAAAATGCTCCTTCCATTGGACCAAGATCCAGCAAAAGGTCCTGCAAGCATAAGGATTCTGTTTTGGCAGTTCCCACTTCCCTCTGCAGACCACCCCACCCTGTCTATTTCTCCCCATCAATCTCGGGGGAAAGACTACAGAAGAAACGGTTCTGGTAGGAGTGTTGCCTGGGTGGAACTCCAGTTAGGGGATTTTCCTTTCAGCGGCAGTAAAGTCAAGAACCCAGTCTAAGATTGCAGAAGGTATCACTGTTGACTTACTTATCCCTTAGTAGCTTAGTGGGAGAGAGCCATAGTAGGAATTAGAGAGGTGAGGTTTGATTCCTGTGTCTGGAATCTGCTGAAGTTACTTCTACTGGAAAACTATCAGAGCTTATGAGTGCTGCATTATGTCCGGCACTGTACTTCTAGAGGAAAGAGGCAGCAGGGTTAGAAAAGAAACCTTCTCTGCAACCTCCTAAATGCACAGTCACATGAGGAGACAAACCCAAAATATTGTCTAGAAATTCCAGGTGGCTGAGGAGGGGTTTTTTCCCATCATATAACACATCTGATGAGTTCCAAAGCAAGGGACTGATCTGGCCTTTCCACAGTAGAGCCATTCCATGCATCTGGGAATGCCACCATGATATTTATGCAAAATGCAGTGACCACTGCTGGGGAACATGCAGCTCACTATCTATGATCCATTAAAATGCAGTCTTTTGTCACATACAAAGGTAACGGTGCAAGAAGGAGTTGGAAAAGTGATGGATACAAAGGAATTGATCTCTTCTGTCTTCTCAGAGCTTCAGCTCTAAGAGAGGTCTAAGGGAGCTTTGTCTGTGGAGCAGTAGCTAAATAAATAGTCATCGTCTTCTTATTCACATCCATTAAGCTAATGCATTCCTTCATTGGTGCCATGATGTAAAAGATGGGGGGCATTCCCTGCACTTCCCATGAGGTGAAGCCAAAAGGATCAACAACCCTGTTGTCTCCCAACTAAAAGCAGTTCCTGAAAGCTGCTCCTCTCCATGCTGACAATTGCAAGGCAATGTGATTTACTTCTGAGCAGGCAGATATAATGGGTGTATTTTCAGCTAATTGTTCTGTTCTTGGACGCAAGAGAAGCCAAAGGGCAGAGGAGACAATTGGGAAGGCTTCACAAAGCATTCCAAACTTTCTGAAGGAAAAGGGAACTGGGGAAGCTGCACTGGCTTTACCCTGCAATTCACAGGGGAAGGCAGAGTGCAAGGAAGGGGCAGGGACAAGGGAGGTGGGAAAACATATGAAGGTCATCAGGCTTATCTCTTCCTCAAAGCTGCTGCCCTTTTGTCAAGGAAATGGATGCTGCCCACAGTCATGAGCAGTCTTCCTTACTGAGCTCAAGATGCTTGGGTTATCCACAAGTTCACACCTCCACAGGTGAGAATAAGTGAATGCTGTTAACACAAAAGATCACTGAGGTCTTCCCAGTTGTAGTGACTGTTCCCCCTCAGCCACCATCCTGCCCTTCCTCCCCATAGGACAGCATTGCAAGTTTAGCGTACATGGAAAGATATACCACAGGAAAAAACACAACATAGGAACAGTTGTGCTAAAACTGGTGAAAAGACATGCAGACTACAATGACTTAGAAATAGTATTAGGAGATTGGTCTGAGGTGTGCATCATGTGAAATGCCCATGAGCCAGACATTACAATGCCAGAACAAATCCATAGTGAAGACCCTCACCCCTATTCCCAGAAGTGCTTTAAGTACATGGGAAAAATTATCACCCTCGGACCTAAGCTTTATTCTGGATTTCTTTGCCGGCTCTGACCTCATGGAGAGCAGCTGAAATTGCAAAAGTGGGGCCTCTGATTTTCTTAGAGTGCTTAAAAGAAAAGTGAAATGAAAAGCAGATGGATCTGCCCTAGCGGTGAACCATCAGATACAATACTCTGCTTCACTGGGTATCCAAATTATTTTCAGGTAGTTTGGCACATTTGTAATTTATGTGCTGCATTTTCTTACCTAGTACTGAAGGCCGTTTCTCAAGCAAGGCTTGTCCTATGAACTCCTCACCTTTGCATGCACTGCTTCCCTCCTAAACTCTCTTAATGCTCTGTGGAAGGTTAACTTAGTTGGAGTGAGTTCTGTATACTTGCCTTTAACCCTGTGAGTCTCTGCTCAGGTTGGAGGTCACAGTAAGAACAGAGGATGCTTTGGGGTTAATGCTTTCGTGGTCAAGTCCTGTTTCATGTTGTAGAGATAGGGAGGGAGGCCCTTCCTGAGTCTCACTGCACTTTCTGTCACCAGCTAGAAGAAGCAGAGGAGCTCTTAGCAAACATGGCCCCTGGGAAAGTCAATGCTTCCAGAATAATTCATTCTGAACATACACACACAACTTCAGGCCACCAAGTATTTAAATTAAACAGTGATTGTATTAGGGTTACCTTTGTATCCTTTCTACTTTTTTCTTCCAAAGAATCAAGGCAGCACACCTGAACCCTCCCTCTCCATTTTATCCTTAGCACAACCTGAAGTCAGTTATGCTGAGAATTAGTTACTGGCCCAAAGTTTTCCTGGGAGTTTCATGGCCAGAAGGGGTCCCTGCCCGGTACTCCAAACACTACCCCACAGTGGAGCAGTGTGCACATTTTAGAGAGACATTTAACAGCAAGGCATCTATGAATAAACTTTTCTAGGTGCATAAATAGATACACTTGCTCTGATGTCAGAATACAGACTTTCCATTCATTCATTCATTCATTCATTCATTCATTCATTCATTTAATTTCTGTACCACCCAATAGCTAAGGTTCTGAGGACAGCTCACAACAATTAATCAAATACAAAAGATACAATAAAAATATACATACAATAAAACACAATATAAAATTCCAGGGTATAAATTTAAAGCAGCTAAACTTTCAGTTTAACATCTAAACTATTAAACTAGTTAAAAATCTAAAATAGTTCAATTAAAAAGAGACCTAATTAAAGCAGCAGATCCATCACATGCCATTAAATGCCTGCGGATAGAAGGCAGTTTGAAATGATGCCAAAAAGATGGCAACATCCATGCCAGGTGGGCCTCAGCAGGGAGAGCATTCCACAATTGGGGGGAGGGGGCACTGAAAAGGCCTTCCTCCTTGTTGCCTCTTTCTGGCCCTTCCTTGGAGGTGGCAGTCAGAGGAAGGCTCCAAATGCAGATTGTAGGCCAAGCTTACTAAGCTCAGGAGAAGCATTCCTTCACGTATTGGGCTATTGACTTCTCCAACCAGATCCATGGTGACCCTGCTGAGCTAAAGCTATTGAAATTCCCATCAAGCTTGATGTGGGGAGAGCTAGACTTCCAGAATTTTCTCCAACTGTACTCCTTGTCTGCAGTCATTTATTTATTTAAAACATTTTATAACATTTTGACTTGTATCCAAAATATAGACATCTTACAAAAATACAAAAATCATAACAGCACTTAAATAAAACATTGTCTTCGATATATAAAAATGTACAGTAAAAAAAGTCAACCAATAAAGTGCTTTCCAACCCCTTGACTTTATCTTAGATTGCACGTTGTGTCTGCCATGCTGCAGAATTCAAAATGTGCAGCTAAGGGTGCAACCAGACCCCATCTGACTAGCCCCATCTATTAGCTTGCTTATGCCTGCCTAAATTCTGCTTATTGGTCATATTAGAGTGTGATGGGATGTTGGGAACTGGCTTTTAACCAGGCTAGCCTTCTCCCTGCTGGTACTTTCCAGATGTGTAGAGGTACAATTCCCAGCATCCCCAGCAGTGTTCTGGCAGGACTTTAGATGCTAGGGTGCAGATCTTCCCTTCTGCCCCACTTAAGATTGCACTTGTAGGATCAACATTATGCTAGAAATATAATTATCATTTGTACCCCTTTTACTTTTACTCCAAAGTAAGTGTAGGGGACCTAATCTGGAT
>NW_025335941.1:33544186-33638656 GCF_004798865.1 Varanus komodoensis
ATCCAGATTTGGAGGTGGAAGGCTGTGTCTATAATCTATTTTACCTAACATGTTTTGGTGAAACAAATACAAGACATTTGCACATGTAAGTAAATTTCATGGGCAGCCACCTTGATCTCAAAACGAAGAGTGTCGTAAAAGGCTAAAAATATATGTTCCCTCTCCCATAGCCTTATTTTAGAGTAAAAAAAGGAAAGGAAACAAAAATAGTTAGCAGCTAGCTGTCATTTCAAACTGGTTGAAATATTTCAGATGCTTTAGGTCGGTAAGGAAGACGTTTAGCCCACAGAGCAGATACAGCCCGACTGGGGTGCCCATCTGGCCCACTAGTGCCTTCCCGAGCTCCTGCCAGCCCCCTTCACTTACCTCTAATCTCTGCTTTCCCCTACTGCATTTAGGCTTTTTAAAAACTGCCACTGGAGCCAGGGGCCACTTTGGGAAAGTACCAGGGAGGGAGGGCATTTTAGGAAGGGCAAGTATGTGTGTGGGGGGGTGGGGGAGGCAAACTTGTTGCAGAAGAGGGCAGATGTCAGCTGCTGGTGGCTCTGTCTGTGTTGGGATGCTGCCCTAGCTTCTTCTGGCATCCAGACTTGGAGCATGCTTGCTCAGATTCAGTTTGGCCCTTGAGACCCATCATGCGAAGAAATCCCAACCTGAGGTCTGGCATAAGGGGGAAAGAATCTAACAAAACTCATTGTTTCACCAGCTAAGTCTGCAAAAAATGAAGGCAGGTGAGAAAAAGAAGATAGCTTTCAATAGCTCCAGAAAGAGGAAAAAGCCAGTACAAGGTAACTATAAATGCAATTTTTTAAAATTGAGGGTAATAACATCCACCTAGTTATTAGTATGAATTGAGGCTGCTACAAGCTACAAGCATGGTGTCATTTTGCTGAGGAGCTGAATAAATTTGCTGTGACATTCATACAGAAATCTTCAGGTGATACTCCCTGGCTAATGATGAACATTGAATTAATTTTCATGGTATTAAAAGGCACTGAAATATGATTCATTCCAGTTGATTTACTTTTAATTCCCCCAGATCTGGAAAATGCAGTTAAAAGTATGTTGAGGAAAAAAAGGAAAACAGGAAAAATGTGTCTCATGGTCAGACCTTCCACTTTAGGCAGTTTTGCTTTATTATCTTTCATCTGGCAATATTAGAAGCAATCTTCGACCTGATACTTTGTTTGTATGCTTCTGCCTACAGTATGGTAAGGGATACCAAGAGAAGCAAGCAGAATCTATGCTGAGGTGTAGCTCCAGGGATTGTTGTTAGTTTAATAAAGCCACACTTCATTTCTGTGTCTTGAGGACAACATCTGACCTCTCCTCCTCTCTTAGACATCAATGTTGAGACAACGCAGATAGTCCAAACCAAGGGTGCCAAATGTGCGGCCCATGGCCATGTGTAGCTCAACAAACTATTTCCTGCAGTTCACAAAAGCCCCTGAATCTGCTGCCTCAGTGATACATCCTATCCCTTATCGCTGATTTCTCAATAGATCAGAGATAAGCAAGGGATCTCAAAGATAAGCAGTCACCATGATGGGGATACTGGGATAGGGAAGAAGCTTCTGCTTTCTCCTCTCCTCACTGATCCTGAAGCTGGTGTGCAGGTGTTCATCTTCCCTTATCTTAATTTGTCTGTGTGTCACCCCCAACCTTATGTAGGCATAAGTATTTCCTCTCCCTCTTGTGTGCATTTGCAAGACAGAGATGACTGCCCCACAGTATATGTTTGCATGTCTCTCCTTCTCTCCCACAGTGGGCTCACATGTGGCTTCCAGACCTGCTGGCAACATCAGATTTGGCCCTGCAGACTGAGAAAAGTTATGCATGCTTGTGCCACAGAAATGAAGTCCTGTCATCATATTCCATTGGAACCCAAATTTGCCGCTGCCCATTCCTTGGAAGAACACTAAATGCAAAGGCCGTAGTGTAAAAGCATGAACTGAGGTCATACAAAGGGCCCTGCTGGACCAAACAAAATGCCCAGCTAGTGCAGCATCTGTTTCTCACAGTGGCTGACTGGAGGCCTCTGGGGAACTATCGCTTTCTCTCTGTCCTCAAGTCTCCTGCCAATCAGTTTCACTGAGTAAGAAAGGGAGAAAGACACCTCTCTGCACACTGTTTTATATAGTCTAGAAATTCACAGTAATACTGAATGTATGATTAAGAAGGTATTTTCCAAACTCCAGTGACTATTAAAAGTCAAAAAAAGGTCACTTGTGTGCATTTAATGTTTCTGAAAGAAGGAAATCAAGCTCAGAGTATTTGTTGTAAGAACTGGCTAACATAACCAATATACAGTCTTCTAGGCTTAGGAAAAAGAAAAAGAAAACCTTCTGCTTCCCACACAGTTTTCTTATCTGTTTAATCTCAATAATTTGAGTTGACAGCTGACAAGAACAGTCATCTACAGAACAAGATAATTTACCTGCATACAGTTGAAAGTGAAAAGCTAATCCATGAGTGCATTTAAGCTTCCTAGAGAAGCCAAGAGTTATACAGAGACTAATACGGTGCAGTTCACATAAATACAAGCTTAGTCTGAGACTGAGAAAGATGTTTTCACTATAGCAGTCAACTGCCAATGTGACATGTTTCCACTGGACAAAGATTGAAGCCACAGATAGAATATGGATGATAAGAGGAGAAGGTAGTTTAAAAAGAATGGTAAACTCAGAAACAAAGCAAGGGATTTAAACCCAAGGTTTGTTTAAGGGATTAGTAGATTCCCTTTGTGAAACCCACACATATATACCCAACAATGCTTGGACTCAAAGTGAAATTATGTAAATGTATGACTAAAACTGTAGTAATTGACTTCAGGTTGGAGATTAGATGAGGTGTGCTAGTGTGATTCAGCTCCTTGTTACTGCAGTGGAAACCCTGTCATAGTTTTCCTTGCATTTGGCTTGGCTAACACCACTGGCTTCCACCCAACCCCCTCCTCCCCATGAGAAGGGTCTGGATGATTTCTAAGCAAGCATTTATAGCACACTTCTTGTCTATTTCCTCATCTTATTTGCTTTTCAGGTGTCGTTGGATTACAGCTTTCTTATCCCTCACCCAACCCTTCGTCTTGCTACAGAAACTGAGAGTAAAAACATCTAGAGGGTCACAGATTCTGTACCTGAACCCTAACTGAATAGGCTCAGATTGCTTGCCAATACTTCTCTTTGTCCTGGGACACTCAAGTGTTGCTATCAATCTGTTACTGAGTACACTTCCTTTTGACAGCTGAACATGGACAAGGCAACTACACATGTCAGACAGTCATAAGTGCAGATTTGGGCAAGACCAACAACACCAACACATGTTGAACACAATTGTTCAAGAAAGAACAAGAAAGAGGAAAGAAGGATGGGAGGGAGGGAATGCTGAACCAGTGACCATAACTCCAATGTGCCACTTGAGCATCAGTGGAGGGTCTACCTCTGGACTCAACATAGGCAAAATCACAAAAAGCTGCTCTTCTTAGCTACTTTTGGCAAATGGCTCACTAATCACCCTTTACAGCCAACAATGAAATTATGTCTGACAATAGGGCAACCCATCTTGAACTGGTCATTCTCTAGGAAAAAACCATGGATTGTCAGGGTGACTTCTTGATGAAAAGTAACCCACCTTGAAGGAAGTGGTCTGAGTTCAGATGATACAACTTATTGTGCCCAGTTAGCCATAAAGATTTTTCATACTGTGTGCACCCAGTCATTGTATCTTGATCTGTCAAGGGAGAGATTTTTTTGAATGGCTAGAACTATTGCTTCTTCTGATCCAATCTCATATAGCAAGAACCTGCCATAGATGAATTTTCCTGTGCAGCTTCTCCCTGTGGTGGTTTGTTGTTTGTTACATGTAAACCCAGTGAAGCTGATTTGTTTGGGTGGAGCCACCTGAAATTCCAAAACAGCCCATGGATCCTAAGTGGCTTGTGTTTTTGTTTGTTGTAAATGAAAGGCATATTTTGAATCTTTAGACGTGGAGCCCACCCAAAAAAAAGGGGGGGGGGGAGAAAAATGGAAATGAAAAATTAAAAAAAGTTGCACTCCATTCCACCTTCTTTCCCTTTTTTCAATTCACTCATCCCAGTTTGTCAGCATCCTTTGGCACTGATCATGCTCATTTCTACTTGAATTGCCCTGCCTTACTTTTTTTTTAACCTAAGTTGGTACTTTGTCAAGCCCACTGATATCTCCTTCACATACCTGAAAGTGGTACATAAGCAGTGGCACTAGAAGAACTGAGATTGCTCTTAGTATATATGATGTTGTCAGTTTCAGTAATATATTATTTGGCCATGGCCAGAATGGCTGGATATCAGAACAGGTACAGCAGTTATAGCTCAATTTTCTGTAGATTTTGACATGAGCTACTGTAACATAAGTGTAATCAGTCTAACATGGCATATCTTGTCAAACAGTCAAGGATCCTTGAGAACTGTAAACAGATAGATTAGCACGTATTCCCATAAGGATTGCTGCTGAATTCTAGTTGCAGCCAGTATCCAGCAGGATTATGTAGTATGGGATTATGTGTTTGACAAGGGACAGCTAAAAATGAACACCACTGGCTGAATAATAAGAATGCATTGAAAAAAACAGGCGTTATGATGGTTTGATTCAGACTACAGTCCTAGGGAGAAAAATATTTCCCATAGTTTTGAAGCTGAAGAGGAGGTTCCATGTTTCAGAATCGATCTTTGCAACTCGACCATATTTTTTTCTTATAGGTATTAGAGTACCGTGTTTGCTACTAATTAAACAGAAGAGACAATTGGGAAAACCATCCCTGCTCTGACCCATAGTGTGAACTAGGAGCAGAACAGAATCTAACCTTTTATTTTATTTGTAAAATCTGTTCAGCTAGCAAAAGGGAAATAGTTCTGTTTCTATAGCTAAAAATGAGAAGTGAATTTAAGGAATCTTGTTGAGGTTTGCAACTTAAAAATACTTTATTCCATTACCTTTTTTATGCATGTGTTTGTTATGTCTTCAGATCTTTGTTTGTGGAAATGAAATTGAGAATGATTTTTAACGCTCACTGTATAGCATAGGTCTGCACTTCATTTAGTTGCATGGACAATTTGTAGCTGAAGTGGGGATCTGCGCCTGCACATGTTGCCTATGCAGGCAAGTGTTTAATGGACATGATCAGTGCCTCTTCATGGAAAACTTGTGCCATTCATGAGACATCAGCAATGCCACATCACTTCTGGCCTAATGTGGTTTGCATCTGTCTGTGGATCCACCAGGTACTGTCCATAGATCAAAAGGCCCTTGACAAAATAATATAATAGCGTCTACCTTTTATGCATAAAAGTGTTTACGTATAAAAAACAGTCAAGTCAAGTATTGGAGAGCTGGAGAATGACAGGATGGTGGACCTACATCTTTTTGCTAGATTCCTTTGCCACCATTATGACTAGTTCATTATTGGCTCTATGAGTTGATTTAGGAGGACATGGGCATCTGATGCAAAATCTTCATTTTCTCTTGATTCCCCTACACTCTCCCTGCAGAGTCTGGATACACTTTTCTGTCACTCTCTATGAATGTGGATAGCCAGACCTGATGTCGCTGATTGGCATTGGAGGTATCTTTTGAGAGCCATAGTAGGGATAGAGCAGTCCTCCTGAAACACAGCATTTCAAGGTGGCTACCTCAGAATCTGAATTCTGGTCTGGAATTCTTCACTGAAATGCCTATTACCTTTAAGATAAGCCAAGCAGCTGCTGAGAACCAGACCCCCTCTGTTTGTGGGCAGACACTGTGTAACAGCGAGGGCCGGGGCGATATCACTTAATCAGTATCATTGTTCTACACTGCATTGAGAGAATGAACTGATTAAGTAACATGTGGCATTTCTACTGTCAGGCTGCCAAACAGCAAGAGCCACCCAAAGCATAGACCTAACTCCATTTGGTTGAAAACGGAAGAAAGGAACCAACTTCTTAGTCTGAGCTGCTCCTCCTTAAGCGGTTTTCTAACTGTTCCAGTGTCTTTTGTTAATGACTTCTGCGATACTCTGTTTGTATTGCAAAGCCAGTGGAGAGCTTGACATAGAAGAGAGAGAGAGAGAACACGCAAGATCTTGGTTGCTGCCCTGGCTGCACTGCAAAGCACAATTCCTGGAGGTCCAAGTAGGCTGGTGGCGCAGCTGCCTCTTATGGAGCAGAGAGAGACAGATGGACGCACCATGCAGCAGCTGGCTGGAAATCACTGGCCGGGTTGCTATGGCAATGGGCAAGTATTCCATCCACGTTGCTGGACTCAGTACAGTGAGGAAGGCTGGGCCTGTTGCCAGGGGATGGGCATATGCTCCTGCACCGCAGACAGACAGCAGGGGTCAGCGATTGCTGCTGCCATGTGTCTGGTGGCAGCTAAGGAACACCAGTCAGCAGATTGACTGTGACAATGTTTACCCAAGGAAGCTATTTCGCCTCCACTCATTCACTGGATCCAGAGCAGAAGGGCAGGAAAGAGTGAGTACAGCAGGGTTGAGGGCGAGGAGGAGGAGGAGGAGGAGTGGCTACGGCAGCAATAGCTATGCCTCTGCTGCTGCTCCAGACAGTCTTAGTCAGGAAAGGGGTGAGTGCCCGCCTGGCCACAGCCCTCAGTGTATGCGCAGAGACACATGGCAGTGAGGGGAGATCATGGGGCCTCTTAGCGAAGGAGGTCTGAAGCACAGTGGTATCTGATGTAAAAGTCCTGGGTCGTTCCCTGGCATCTCCAGGCCAGGCTGGGAAAGCCTCCTTGGTCAGGCACTGCCTATCAGTCAAGCCTAGCCATCCTTAACTTGGTGCCTTCAGGATGTTGGACTGCAACTCCAGCCAGCATGGTGACTGGTCAGGAATGATGGGATTTGTAGTGCAAAATATCTGTGGAGAGTACTAGAGGCTTGGGGAGGGCTTCACAAACCCACAGTCTGATTCTTTCCCTATGTTCCTATCAAAACCTTGAGAATTAACCACAGTGAACACATGGGACGGAATAGAAATACATAAGATTGCACTGTGAGCATACAGAAAAACTGCACAGAAAAAAACTGTTGGCATAGGATTGTACCTCAAGCCTTTTTGGGTGGAATCCTACACATGTATAGACAGAAACAAAACCCTACATCTTCCAGCATTCCCACCAGGATGAGAATGGCAAGAATTTTTTTTTCTTCTAAATGTGCAAATTGAACATCATCTGATTATGTAGGAATACAACAAAAGGTACTGAAATAACCATAATCATGAAAGACATGTTAATCTTTCTGAAGTTTCTTAGGAAAAAAAAAACTGGTCCTCAGCAAACAGACCTGGGCAAAACTACTGGCAGCTCCAGCAAATAAACCAACTTTTCTATATGTGTTTTTAATTTGGTTTTAAAATTTTGTATGGTAATCTTTCTATGATGTTTTCAATGTTTATTGTATTTATATGTGCTGTGTAAACCACCCAAGGATCTTCAGCACTTGGGTGGAGTAGAAATTAATCAAATAAATAAATGGCAAGATGCATTAATTCCCTTTGTGACAGCCAGCAATCTCGCTTTTGTATGCGAGATTGCACTTTCAAAACATTCTTCAAGGAAAAGCCTCCTTGGTTTGGTCATGATCAGCTTGCAGAGGCTAGCCTTTTGTCAGCTTCCCCATCTCCTGCCCACCCAAGAACAGCTGTACAGTCAATAACAGCTTTGTTGACTGGGCAAGGCTCTTGACCACCACTCTTTTTGTGAATGAAGGATTCATGTCCACAAGGGCTTTCTCACCAGTACCTTAAAGCGTGCGCAGAAACAAATTCAGCAGATATTGAGGCATTATTTTTTCACATATCCCTGGCAATCGATAGCACAGTCCTCTGTTTACCTCTGAATCTCTTTTTGTTTCATCCACATCCATGTTTACACTGCCATCCCGTAGAACCAAAACATAGTCCTCTTATACATTAGGTGCTGTGTATTGTTATCTTAATAACTGCTACAAATAATAACACCAAACTGGCAACCTAGCTAAAGCCATCCAGTAATCTTCGTATGTAGATGCTAGTAACTCCCCACAGTTCGTCTCTCCCCAACTTGGGACCCTCCAGATGTAGACATTTGCTCCTAACAGCCGCAGCCTGTAGTCTTGGGAGCTGTTATCTGCAGGGCTCCAGCCCTGATGTTGATTTGCAGAGGGTAGAGAAACCCCAGAGTCCGTTCTGTGACCAAACTTTACATGTATCACATACATTTCATCACAGGTCTAGGACCCAGTGTCTGAAGAATATGCAATGAATCCTCAAACATTTAGTTCTGTAGGTAGCTCAACTCTGCATTAGCTGTATCTCTCTCAATCCCTCTCATGCAAGCACACACACACACCCTTTTGAAGTAGTGGCTTTTTAAAAGTAGTCTTGCTCAGAAACTGCTATTTCATGCTTTAGATGAACATAATCTTTCCACCCTCCCTTTTACTCCAACTTTGAAGGCTTTCTCCAAGTCATTTCTTTAGGGACCCAAGAATGTCACTATCTCAGCAGAAAAGGCTTGCAAAGGTCAGGCAAAATTGCACCAGGAAGCTTCAGGGACATTTTAAACCTGTTTCCTGAATACAGAGGTTTCTTATATAAGAGGTCCTTAACACTGTATTCATTGTATATGTGCTAATAAATGTCATTTTGTATGTCACCTTTAACCCAATAATGCAGTTGATACAGTTAGGGAGAGTTGAAAAATTGAAATAAATCTCCTTTAAAATTCCACAATGTCAACTGCTAAGGGGTTTTTATCTCTTTACTCTCAAACATACTAAGAAATTGCTACTGAAACTCTTCTCTTCTTTAACCTAGTTTTCAATAGAAGCAAAATAATTGTTTTAAAAACTTCCATATCCTATGTCTGTAACTATATATATTTTTCCATGTTCTTTCCAGGGTATAAAAATGGAGAATTGAAATATGGTTTGCACTTTGATTCGATGGATGATTTGAAGATGATCAAAGTATATAGCATTCTGGTTCTTCTACTAAGTCAGATCATTAGTCTCATTAGCTCTGTATTAGTTATCTTACCCTTCCCCAGATTGGCACCCTCCATATGTGTTGGACTGCAGTTCATGTTATTCCCAAAGGGCATGATGAGAGCTGCTGTCTGACGCTTCTGGAGGCTAGGGAAGGATCGTTTATTCTGACTGGCAGAACCTTTCCAGTTTTGTGACAGCGAACTCATTTACTAAAGACTGAGCCTCCTGCATTCACATAGCGCAAAGAGACATTACTGCAAATCTGTGTCTTGCAACTATAATATTTTAATATTATTTTTCTCTAGAGTAGCCACAGGCTCTCCCCCCTCCCCTAGTATAAGAAACCCAGTATTTGGAGCAGGGATGGGTATGAGGACTTTTAAAATCTAGATGGCTACTTTTTGCCCTTAGGATGCAGTCGTCATACCCTTACCTGGCAATAAAGCCCACTGAAAACTGTTGAACTCACCTTCTAGTAAACCTGTATAGGCTTGCTGTGAGCACCTCTAAACTACACTCCATTCTTCAATTTTGTTTTCATGGTCAATTGGTTAGAAGAACATTTCTGAAAACTGCTGATGTATTTTCACCCACACCTATCAAGATCTGTGGATTGAAGCCTGTTAATAGGATCATCAAGGCTAAAGGTGAGTGAAGCTCAATACTGTGGACAGTCAAATACCAATAAATCAAGCTACAAGAAGCAACAAAGGTGTACATGTATTTCATTACTCCTCATGCTGTTGTCGCAGTAGATTAAAACCGGCCAAGAGTGGAGTTCAGTGATACACTGAGTTAGGTATACCAATGCACTGATTTGTGCACTAAGGGCAGAGCAAAACGAAACACTGAAAGTATAGCCCAGGCTGATAATTACCTTATTAATAGTGGCTATCCTCAAACAGCTGTTGGATAACCTGGCATCTTTGCATTGGTGAGCTGATGAACAGGAGAGTTGGTGTGAAGTAACAGTTAGTTGTGAACAAGTACTTGGGACATCTGGATCCCAGACCCTATTCAGCCATGAAGCTCACTGGGCCAGTCACAGCCTAACCTGCTTCTCCATAAAGTGAAGATAATGAGAACCAGGTGAGTTGTCTTCAGTTCTTTGCAAGGGAGAAGAAGACAGAATATAAATGAAATAAATAAATGAAATAGCGACAGAGTCTTGTCCCTGGACAACCAATAGGAGATAGAGTTGAAACTTGTGATGAGCTGGAGTTCACCTAACTCATATTTTTGAAATTTCCTGAAGAATAGCTGCTTTAAGATCAGTGACTGAGTGTTCAGGGAGGGTGAAATATTCTCCCGTTGGATTTTGAGTTCTGCCATTTCTGGTGTGAGAATTGTGTTCATTTATTCTTTTGTGTAGGAGAATGTAATATTTTATGATTATAAATGAGTGTATGAAACTCTGGAGTTGTGCATGGCATTATTAGGTCCTCTTAGGTCTTGCCAGAGTAGCTATGGCATCAGTTTTGGTACCTGCATGTGAGACAGAGTCTGGTTCCTCTGTCTGTCTGTATCTCTGTTATGTGGCTTGTTGTTGCTGATTGGAACAGTGCTTTAAGGGTGTTTATGTGTGTTCTTCTGTGTGGACTATCTGCAAAGAAATGCAGACCTACTATCTAAGACCTGTGAAAGGAAAGTGTCATTGAGCTGGATCCAGACTTAGTTATACTTAGAGCGTTTGATAGGCTTACTGCCTGACTTACCTCTGGTGATTTGATATGCTTTGGGCTGTTATAACCAGGAACAGCCAAGGGTAAGTGGTGCTCATTCTTGTCTTCTGGGTCTGCCAAGAGCAGAATATTCCTGCATAACGATCTGGCTTCTTGATCTATACTCCATCCCATACTTCATTGACTTAATGTTGTAATCTCCTAAATGCTAGATTTAAATCCTTAAATTGTGAGTTTCTGGGGCAAAGCAGACATTGCTTTAGATCTGTGTATAAAAACTACATATGCTTGTATTTTACTCTAGAGTAGGTGCCAAGTTCCCAGTCTTAGAAGCCCTCCTACCAAACCATCCACATGGAACAGCCCCCCTTCACTTAGTCAAGAGTAAAAATAGGGAAAATAAGCATAGCTCAGGGATCTCATTGTGTGTTTTACATGAATTTATCTGGAGGACCACCAATTGTTCACCCAAATGTATGAACAGATACAGATTTAGAGTAATCCTTAATGTTTGGCCCATGTTTTTGGTATGTTCTTGATGGAAGCTGTAACCACGTAACTATGTGTAGTGATTTGTAAATTTTTGATATATGATGACATGCATTGATTAGATATTTGCACAGTAGTCTCATGTAAGTCAATATGCTGTATAGACTGGTTTAAGTTGAAGCTGATGATAGAATATTATTAAAGTTATGCTGGAACTTCTGCAGAATCTCCTGGCCATGAATCCAGATAATAAAAAGCCATCAATGCATCTCACATAGAAAAACAGGAGTTAGAAAGTGTTGTTCTAACCTGGTCCATGCAAACTTGGTATACAAGGAAGCTATGTGTACCAATGGCCATGCCATTGAGATATGTATCCATTGAGATATGTATTTTCTACAGAGCTGAAGTAATTGTGGTTAAGTACATAATGGCAGAGTCTGGGGATGTGATATGCTGTAGCACCATCAGAAATTATGTTTCTGATGGTTTGTAGTCTAATTTTATACAGAATGATCATAGTCATTTCCATGATAGTTAGGATGGTGCTTTCTGGCAGATTGTCAATGTATAGTGCTTTTCTCAACAAAGTAACACACTATATGTGACTTGGTGTATCAGTGGCAAAAGGTCTAAGAATGGAGTCACATCCCAACTGTGTCAATAAAGCTCAGGATATGTAATGTCACAGCTTCTTGCGCAGTCAGTTCCTGGACAAACATAAAGCATTACGGATTAGATTTTATCTATGCAATGAAATATGACACCATCCTCAATGTAGTAGTTAGTATTTTACTGGTTGCAATTTATTTGGATCATAGTTACTGGAAATAGTGATTGATTCCAATATCTGATTTTACTGGTAGTACTTTGTTGGCTTTCCTTCTCTTATTGCATCCTGTACCAATATTCAAAATGCTTTTAAGCTGCAAATTGTAATGAAATGATCAAATTTCAAGTGGTGATAAAGATGCAGAGATGGGATTTTTGATTTTTGATCTTTTACTATTTTTCCTACACTTTATTAAAAACTTCAAACTGTTCATAGTTAAGACTTCGTCTATACCTTAAAAGATTGCCATAGGATGCAATGCATTCCTCTGAGCACAATCGATTGTACAGTAACCTATGCAAGCACCTCACCTATGAAAAGGTTGTTAAGTAGTCTGAAATAGGAACCACACATCTGCAAACAGCTTTTTGACAGAGTTGATCCATAGGACAATTTCTAGTCATTGTGTCCCTTTTCTTTTGGTGACATTTTTGCTTCTGGGATTTTGGAGACAGTATGGATCCAAAGAAACAAAAGCAGGTGGGAAAGGAGAGAAAAGATAGGGAAAGGGGCTAGTAAAACAGGGGAATGTTAGAAATAAATGTTGAAATAGAGAAAAAAGAGAATAGATGTTAAGGATTCCATTTACAAATACACATTAAAAGTTACACTGACTCCATAACATGTATTTCTTTTTTATGTAGATAAGAAGAAAGTCATCAGGAAGGAATGGGGGTGGGCTGGGGGGAAACTATGAGTGACAAGAGGATCAGTACTACTCTTGTCATAGAATGATGTGCTTGGAGTTCAACAACTGTAGCCCTTTCTTGAGATGCCTCCACAAAGATGTAGATTAAGAACAGAAAAAGCTGCCATTATTCAGTAAGACTGTTGGTTCTGCATGGCCACTTATGCATCACCCAGAAAAATGAAGGCACAGATTTGCATAGCATTTGTGTTTGCTAATTTACATGTAAATTTTGAAATAATTACTGTAATTTAAATAGAAATATGTTTCACCATAGCAGAGAAGGCTGTGACCAGATGTCCTGTGTGCTTGCTTAGTTTGCTGTCAACATGCTAATTGTTGATAGGCAACATCAAAGTCTTCCTGAAGTTCTTTATCTTTAACCCAGGCTTGGGTGGGACAGCTCTTCAAACTGAGGGCCCTGCTCTGATAGCCCTTCAGCCACAGCAGATATGCAAGAGACGGAGACTGTACAAAATTTGGGAAACACCATATGATTGAGAGTTGTAGAAAAAGTGGTGATATGAGCAAAAGAGAGCATGGTTGTCTGAGGCACTCCTTCACATTTCCAAGGCACTCCAACTCCATTCCCTGCCCATCTCTAAGTATTGTCCCTTGGAGGACTCCTCCTTGAAGAAATCTCCAGGGTAATCTCTGTCATTGGAGATAACAGTTGGGATGCTGCTTGAAGGGAGAGCACTACTGGGATGGGGAAGAACACTAGCTAAGTCTTCCATCCTGTATCTTTTGTCACCTCCCAATGGTGACAAAGCGGCACATGGCAGAACAACTCAGGTCATGTAACATTAGATTCAGCAGCTCTTCCAAGCGCTATTCATTGTCCATTTGCCAAACCCATCAGGACAACAAGCAGTGCACAAAACCAGTGTTGGGACTAATTCTGTGCAAGTCTCTTCCTCCATGCTGAAAAAAGTCAAAATGGAGATGGCCTGGCGATGAATGCAGTCACTAATATCCTCAGGCCCACTGAGATCCTGGTGGAAACAATTAACCCCCCCATCCACATTTTAGGTTCTGCACCATGGAAACTGGTGGCTTTCCTTTATAAGACAGTGCACATAGGCATCCTAGATTTCTGAGAGGAGTCATTCCCAGGCCTGCCAGCCACAGCCACTGGAGGCTGAACCTTCTGTATAGCAGTCCCATTTCTACCACTTAGCTACAGTTGGAGGTCCCATAGGACTCTCCTTAGAATGATGAGATGTGAGCACATGCTTGATTTGCTTTCAATGGCCAACTCCTTCTTTTGGAGTACATTCAGAAGTTTAGCATCACTGCAAACACCCTGAAAGGAGGGTTTTCATTCAATGTGTTTTTCTCCACCATAACATCTCACCACACAGAGGCAGCCTCTACCTGGCTGATTTTAAATCAGCCATCATATTCTGGCTGTGTGTAGCTGTTATACAGTGATGCAGCATAATCTGCTGGAAATCACAAGAGCTGCTGCATTCTAACTAGGGTCATGCTATTATTCTTGGAAATAGGAAATCTTAGGCTGTAAGGAACATTTTTAATTTTTTCTCTCTTTTGCTGGAAAGCTGCTGTATTCATATTACTGCTCTTCTTACTGCGCCATGCTTTTTCAGACATTAGGTAAGACAGAAAGTAGACATGCTAATCACTGCAAACCCACAGCAGGGAAAGAAATATTCATCCAGTTTCTCTAAGGTATAGGCAGAGTGGAGTTCTTTGGGAGGTTACAGCCCACCATGGGATAGAATTGATTTATTGTACATTGCAGGGAAAGTTAAATAGGATTTACTTTAGAGTGGACATTTGATTGATTGATGATTGTATTTTAACCTGTCCTTCATTCTAGAATTTAAAAGGAATACAAACCAAAATATTCCACAATTCAATGACATCAGAAAACATCCTAAGAAAAACCAATCAATAAAATAAACACAGTGTAACAAACTAAATAGATGAATGTAACACTTTAAAATGCCAGGGCATATATACAGCGGTGCAGTTCAATAACATGGCTAGCAATCATGTTATTAGCTTCAGCTAACAACAGTGTATTCTTCCCATCATCTTCCATATGGATGCATTGATAAGAATATAACAGATCAGACCATATTCCTAAAAATCAAACTTAAATCATTGAACTATGTTTTGTTTCCATTTGATTTACAAATCCACCAAAACATTAGCAGTTGTTTTTCATTTTTTACTAGGCCATGCATTAGAAACAAGTGTCATCTATGTGTGAAATACAGTAGCACCCCCCCCCCAAATTTGTGGGGGTTACGTTCCTAAAGCACCTGCAAATTGTGAAAAACCGCGAATTTGGTGCCAGTTATAAGCACCGGGTGCCAAAGCAGTAAGGGCAGGAGGCACGGGCCAGGCCAGGCCAGAACGGCCGGGCGGGGGGGCGCGGGCGCACATGCGAGCCAAGGCAGAGACGGGACAGGGGTGAACACATGCAGAGATTGTTTTCTCTGAGAAAAACTCAGAGGAAACGATCTCCTTGTGAGTAAGGCTCTGCACAGCGAGGCACTGGCTTACTCGCAAGGAGATCAGCTTGGACTTGCTTGGAGAAAAATTCCATGAAAGACTGGGGTCGCAAACGCTGAACTGTGACTTCATGGGGGTATACTGTACTTGCAAACATTCTTCTTATATGTTCCCCTCCCCCAGTCTATCTATATATAAGGCAAAGGGCTGTTTATTATCAGAAAAAGTACAAATCTATCCTCTGGTTTCATAGATCATAATAAATGAAAGTAGGAGGGAGGGCATATTTCTGATCCAGTCTTACAAATTTTAAATTGCCTATAATTTAAGACCGTTTATTTTCTAAGAAAGATGCTGAGTAGAATTTACCATATAGCATAAATTCAATTTGCTTAAATCAGAGCTGAGATGAAAATAAAAGCAAGCTTTTACTCAGACACAATTGCCTAATCTGTTCAAATTCCAGAGGCACTACTATTGAATTAAGAAAGCTGACTATGACATGGCAACTTCGCAGGACGAACTAGTTCACTGGGGCACAAGATTCAAATGAGGCCTGAAGTAGAATGTGCCCATTCAGCTTGTTTCCACCCTTGGGAAACAGCAGAGGGAGCCCTCACTACACCATCTGGGTGGGAGGGGAAGCAGTGGTGAATGAGTCTTTGTCCTTAGCAAACCAGGAAGAAAGGGAACGGCCACTGCTAATTCAGAGGAACAGCTGCAGCTGGTGTTTGCCATGTGTTCATTTACTGACATCTCACTCCTACACAGATTCACGAGGGACAGATTCCAACAGGAGGCTTGTTTCATTCTGAGGCACCACAAAAAGATCAGTCAACCAGGAAATTTGTCCTCTTGCTCAGCTTATATTCATTTTGGAGGGTGGGTTCAGCAGGAGAACGTCTTGGTGAACTGTCCTCACAGGGTACATTTTCCCATAGGATTGTAGGAATGCCTTCTGAGGCACTCAGAAGTATCTTCTGAGACATGGAGATTCTGGTCTGCACTGAACCACTGAATCAGACCGAAAGGCAAGACGCCTATGAGAAGACTCTGACAGAACAGGACATAATGCAGGAGCATGTTCCGACTCATGTTCCTCAATAAATGACACAATATGAGGCATATTGTCTCTGCCATGGGAGGTAATATATACATACTGCCCAGAGATATCCTGTGAAGGGCAGGATAGAAAAGCTTTAAATAAATAAATAATAAATAAATCTATCATTACTAGTCACTGTTGGGCTTATTATCCATGGATTTGTTAAGAAGAACTGGCTTGCGCATCCATATTATCCAATTCTTTACCAATTACATTAGCTACCAGTTGAGGCCTGGGTCCAATTTAGAATGCTAATTTGACATATAAAACCCTAAACAGGTTGGGACCAGTATACCTGAATGGACACCTACTTGCCCATGTTCCTACCCAACCACAGAGGTCCTTAAAAGGGAATTACCCCCAAAGAGGTGAGGGGGATGGCAGACAGGCAGAAGGCCTTTTTGGTGGTTGCACCCTATCTATGGAATATGCTATTCAAAGAAGTACACCTGGCACTTTCATTGCAATTTTTTTGGTGCCAGGCAAAGAAATTTTTATTCACTAGACATTTTAAGAATTCCTGAATTAATATTTTATATATTTTGTATATTTAATTTTAATGATTTTTATTATTGCTGGAGTAATTTTATCAACTGTTGTAGCTATCTGTCAGCTATATTGTATTGTATTTTACTTTATGAATGTTTATTGTATGGACTTTTATCATATGAATTTTAATGATAAATTTGGTTTGGATTGTACACTGCTAAGAGAGCCATGAAGGGCTAAGGAAGCAGTTCATAAATGCAAAAAATAAATACATAACTTCATGTAATCCTCTTTTAAAGCTATCCAAATGACCATGACTACAACTTTCAATTGAGAGTTCCCACTATACATGAGGTGAAGAAGCACTTCCTTTTGACTTCATTTAGTGTGCCCACATGAGAGCTCAAAACAGGAAGAGGACATTGGTGATCATGCAAACACCACCTCCAACATCCTTGCCTGCTTAGTCCATGACCTTCCTGTGTTGAGGAGGAAGGTGTGAATTCACTGTAATATGAGAAAAAAACCCCTAAACACATTTGGGAAATCTAGTAAAACAGGCTTCCTGATCATGCAGATGCTGGAGGTATAAAAAACACTTCTACTCCCCACCATCCCAGAACACACACACACACACACACACACACACACACACACACACACACTGGCACACATCATCCACCTGGATAATGAAGGCAGTTTCTGTCCTGAACTCAGGCTTGAAGTCAGAATAGAATGGATCTGAAATATAGCTGTCATCCAAAACTGCATGGAGTTGACCTTACATCACTCTTTGTAAGACTGGATCATAATTTTGAATAAAACACCTTATCCAGTGGACCTAGACCTAGTTTCTTCATCAATAGATAGCTTTTACACTTGGTATTCTTGATGATACTCTTAATACCTTCAGGATCACCAGAACTATCCTGTTCCTTAATAAGATTCAGTTCATACTCATATTGTATGTCCTGGCAAATTTCATAGCTAGGAGGGAAAAGAATTCAAGAGCAGATGGTAAACTTCAGTCCTCCAAGCACATTGCCAATTTTTTCATGCTGAGGAAGCTGAACAAGTATCTGGAACATCAAGTCCATGTAGTATCATTGGTACACCCATTTCCAATTCTGCAAAAACTATGACATCCAAATCTGGAGAATTATGACAAATTAATCATAATTCATAATGGAAGTTGAACACAAAGGGCCTTCCAGGGATTCATCTGTGGTACAGAGTAGGTCACTGACCATCCAAAAGACAACCCAGCTCTACTGGCTGACAGTGTGCAGAAAGTGATGGTGGAGAAGAAAGCTCTTTTCACCACCAATACAGCCACAGAGTAGGCTCCAAAATGGGCTCTAATCTGTGTTCAGTCATATTCACTTTCTAGCTTCCATAATTTGCATTTTAATTGTTGACATCATCATTTCCTCACTCTTGGCTTTTCAGAATACCAAAAAGTTGATAAGAATTTGGCTGAGGACATGTAGAAGAGGGAATCATCAATGATCTTAGTCCCTTCCTGCTACAGCATCCTGGAGTGGACCAGAACTTTGGGAATACCACCGGCCAGTTCTGCAGAAAATTTCCTCAGAGACACCAGGAACCCACCCAGATCCATGAACAGCTGAGAAAAGACCTAATCCTCTACTCTTGAAAATGGCAGTGACAGCTGGCAACATATCCTTCAACAAAGGGAAGTTAGATAGCAGAGTAGATTATATACCACAGAATCCTCACCTTGGCTGTATGACCCAATACCATGTACAGATGCTTAAAAACTTCTGATTGCTATTTGGTAAAGAGGATGAATCTTGGTGGGCCACAACTACCAGACCCTTGTGCCATGACTAGTGGCTCACCTGATATCCTGGAGGAGCAATTTGGAAGATCTTTGCACTTCCTCCTTCACCAGCTAGATCTCCTTTATGCACATCAGATCAACTTTCTCAGCCAGATCCTAAATGGTCACCCACCACCACCACCTCTTTTCCCTGACTTACCTGGCATTTACCCACAGTACCCTAAGTCTTGACAGGAACACAGAATGGATAGAAATCCATAATCATTATTTCCTTTCTCCCTACCACTTCCTTCAACAGTCCAGCTCTCCTCAAATACATGCTGGACTCAATGGACACCAAAAATTAAATAAAATACAGTCTGCTTCAGTGCCATGTTGCCAAAGCTCCCCTATTTACTCTGACATGAACCTTGTAAATATTTTTACTCCCCTGTATATATTTGAGCCCTGACTTTCCCAAATAATCTTAGCAAAAGGTCATTGCTGCTCCAAAACACAAAGCAACTGTTTTGAAAAAAGTTTCTAAAGGCAAGGCAAGGCAAAGCAGCGCAGGACAGGACAGAACAGAACAAAACAGAACAGAACAAAAACTTCACAGCATGGCGGTATTCTCAGTCACTTCCCTGAAGTAACTAACACCCAGGAAACCACTTCTGATGAAAAAGTCTAAGAAGCCTGAAAGGTTCCTCCTTGAAACTCTCATTACTAAGAAGTGACCACAAACCAGCAACTGTGAAGCAGGTGTCCACGTTACAGCTGAGCTGACTGTTACCATGATCATATTTTAACTCTGGATGCTATGTCTGATCTATGGTGTTAGCAAGGTACCTGAGCCTTCAAGGATAAAATTGTAGCACAACGGATATGGAAATGAGAAAACCCTGAACACAGGTTGCCCCAAGAAGAAACTTTCCTTTCCTGAACTGCCATTCTCCTTTTATGAGACCTGCAATAACTCTAATACACAAGGTCTATCACATTAATTTAGTAATTGTATAAATTCTTGAAATTTACACCCTTGAATGTGAAGGATTTTTCACCCTGACCAGAAATTACTGTTACATATTTTCCATTTCCCCTTTCTTTGTGCTTTAATTAAGACACTGGGGGAAATAGTGTGTTCTTCTTTTCTCTTCTAAAGGAAACATTGACTATAGTGAAAAATAGTCCCAGGGTAAATACATCCATGCATGGCATTATACTGTAAAAATTGCCAGTTTGCAAGAATTTAGATAAAGTTATTTTCTTTCCTATATGGGTATCCAAGCTTTTCTCCATGGAACTCAGAGGGGCCATTGCCCAGTGGTACAGCACATGCTTTGCTTGGGAGGTATCCCAGGTTTGCTCCTTAGCATCTCCTTCCTGAAAGCCTGTCAGTGCTGAAAACACTGGGCTAGATGGGTCAATGCTGAAAACACTGGGCAGCTTCCTATTTTCACATGGACATAGCTGGTCATTGCTTCATCTTGTCTTCACAGCATCCTTGTGAAGTAGGTTAGGGTGGGAAGCAGTGACTTTGCAAAGGCCACCCCAGAGCATTAAAAACCTACCATGAAAAGTAAGTTCTCATTCAGGACTGACTCCTGACATTGGTCTTGATAGCACATGTTAAAGTCTGGAGGAAATGAATGCTTCTGAGAACACACTCTAAGCCTGTTCAACTCCAGGAACGGCAACTTTCAAGCATGTCAGAGAGGTTGTGGTTGTCTATGGCAGGGAAAGGTGAGCGAGAGAGAGAGAGAGAGAGAGAGAGAGAGAGAGAAAGACTCATTCTTTCTTGCAGTGTATGAAGTTGCTCCTAGACTGAACAGTTCATTATGGCATAAACTTTAATGGACCAGAGAAGTAGTCCCTGGTCCTCCAAAACACATGCCATGATAAATGGATTAGACATTAAGGCTTCATGGTTAGCCTTTGTTGTTCTCATATTTACAAATCATGAAACTGCTGCAAAATTATTCTTTTGAAAGTTGAGGAGTGAAAAACAGACCCTCCCTAGATTCATAAAAAATAATTTGAGTTGCCCAAGTTGTGAAGAAGTGGTGGCAAGACTATTTGGTTTTACAATACCCTACCAGTATTGTTCATCATGTAACTAAGATGCCAGAGACATGGATGTGTGCTTGAAGAAGCATAGCAGGGCAATCTACCAGAATAAGATGGTTTGGATGGATAGTATATGAGTATAATACAGTGTCTATTGATATGCAGCATACATTTCACAGCTTTTTGGAGCACATCCAGATGATAATGGGAAATTGGAAGCTTTAAAAACATGAGATCCATCCCTAGGACTGCACATTATATCCTAAGATCCTGTATCCTGTCTGTATCACGCTGGTAACTAAAATGTGTAATATCATGTAAAAACTAAAACATTGTTTTAGATAGCCAAAGTTTTGAGAAAAAACAGTGCTTGTCTATGGTACAGAATTGTTGGCTTTTTTGTGGAAGAGCTGTGTGTAGGATTTCAAGTTTAGACTAAATGCTTTGTCTTGTTTTGTTTTGCTTGCTCAAGGGAAAAAAGGGTGTAAATATTTAAGTATGTGAGAGAACTTACAAATGTTTGTGTAACTCAGGTTGGCATATATTGCTCAACTTTCATGAGCCATATATGAGATTTATGGCTCTTCAAATCTGTATATTCTACCAATTAATACGTTTGGTGGTTCTCAGTTACTTCAGAGCCAAACAGCATGTGATATTGATTGAGCAACATGTACTTAACAATGCTTTTGTTTGGGAGACGGGTATGAGGATGATTTACATGTGCACAGGAGGAATATTCTTACTTGGAACATAGCGTGTGTGTGGAGCGGGGGTGGCATTCCCATACTCGTTCTGACCAAACATTAGCCCAACTCCATGTAGCTTGAAGATTTAGGGGAAAAGTTCCCACTGATGCCTGCAGGAGAAGTTATCAGTCAGAATGTGTCTGGAGAGTGAAAAGGTAAACAGTAACTCATCATGTATTGAGTTCAAAGTGAGAATTTCCCCTCTGAAGGCTGGTAGTTAATTTATACAAACAAAGAAACAAAAACACCCAGGGCACGTCTATATAATACACAGTAACTATAATGAGTAGTTTGACCCTAAGTGAAAGTAGAACTGTATATTTTGTGTGAATCTGTTCCCAAAGGGACCTTTATCAGGAAAGCAGTTGCTGTCAGCTTAAGCAGAGATCCAAGTTGTGGGATCTTGGGGTTGAAAGGCTATTTGTCCCTTTCCTTTTCAGCCATTGCCCTTTCAGCATCTTCTCCCAAGCTGCTTTTCTCCCAGAATACAAACAATTGAATACAGGTACCTCAAGACAGAAAACTGTAATGTACTTCATGTGGTGCATCCCTAAAGGCTCCTCTGATTGCTGGAATTAGCACAATATGGAGTAACTCACTGTTCTCAGGAGCTGTGTCTTTTTAGCATGTAACTCCTTTGATGATGGGACTGCACTAGGTATTTATTTGCTGCTGGGCCAGGTTTAAGGTTTTAATACTAGTGAACAAAGACCTAAAGAGCTTGGGACCATGATATATGAGAGAGAACCTTCCTTGATACCAACTGCCAGGTCACTGAGGTCCTCAGGGAATGTTCTCCACATGGAATACGTGGCCCATGGGCCAACTGGAGTCCACCAGGAGAACTTTTAGTGTGGTGGACCCACATCTATGGTAGATATGTCATGAGCAGAGCCAGATGTAACCGTGGATCAGACTAGATGGCCCAGGAAGTCCCTTCTGACTTGCTCTGTTTCTTTGTTTCTATGAATTCCCTCCCTCAAGAGGTCAGGCAGGCCCCAACACTGTGCTGGTTTCAGCACATTATTCTAAAAAGCCTTTTCTTGCTGACCAGCTGTAGTCTTAATATTATCTTTAATCAATTTTTTAATATATTGGTTTTTTTAACCTTATACTATTTACCAGTCTGGGATTGGTTTGCATGTGTATTGGTAAAGAAATGCTGTAAATAAAACAATAAATACAATATTTTTCAGAAAGCATTTTCCTTTCTGATTAGTCTTCCACTCAGCCCTTTGTATATTCTGGCATGACCATTTATGGGACTCTGAGAGTAAAATGAGATTCCTACTGCCAGAGGAGCTGAAGAGGCATAGAGAAAGGATTGGATGGGAACTATACATTCTCTGTCAGCTTTTCCTGGACATTCATATGGAGCAGCAGAACTTCAGGCAGATGATCAAGCATGGTTCTTATTAAGTTCTTAGGATGTAGATCATGAGTAATGTATATGTCACCATCACATATATTCATTGTAGTCTTAAAGAGCATCAATGAAAGGATATCACAATTCAAAGAGTCAAATATTCTGATCATTAACTCTGGCTGTAATGTAATGACTTGCTATTGCACAAGCTTTCTGTACAAGCATCTGCCCTGCATTTTTACAATGGTCTAAAATTAAACTCTGGCGGTTGTAGTTTTGGAACATCCCAAAAATTCTTAGGCCAACAAAGAATTTAAGCATTTCTAAAGTCTTTCTAAATAGATCTCACTTATGCCTGTTAGGTCTCCCTGTTCTTGATGTTGACCGATCTTGTCACCTTTCATCCTGAAAGTTCAGTTCTCTTGTGTGTGATGCCAGATTAAATAATAAATATATCTAAACACTATCATAGCAAACCATCACCATCTCCAGTTGAGATGCTTAACATTGTAGTACAAAAAGAAAGGATAGAAGACTATCAGGAACAGTAATCTTTATTTCCTGGAATCTGTTAGCTTTGCAACTTTTCCACTATTGATATCTGTTTCTGGCACATTGTATTAAAACTCGCCAGATTATGAAATGCCTGCTCTATACTTGTCTTCAAACACGTTTGGGGAAAATGATGCAGAACTAAGGCACCTGCAGCTTTCAGTCACATCTGTGACTTATTGGACAAGAAGCAAATGGAGCTTCATCAACCAAACTCTTACCCAGCATTAGTCATAATGCCCATGCATAGAATTAAGAAGAGGGCAATGCTGCATTATTTCGGGAGGAAGGGTAAATCAAAACACATGTGTAAGTAACTAATCATTATGACCTTCAGTTCTGATTGTATTTTCAAAGGCATGAATCACTCTGGATTCATACATTTCTTTGTTTTATTCATGAACAACATGATCCTATGATATAGCCAAAAGCTTATGAATTCCTCCACTCACTCTTTCATGTAATCTTCTTTGCAAAGGCCATAGGACTTCTAAATAGTAATGTAGATGTAGCATTTATATGCATATAAAATTGGTCTTTTTGGTATATGTCTAACTTATTGTCTGAGTTTCTAAAATACTTTTAAAATTGGCCAAATCATAGAGTGCTGTAGAATTCTATTCACTATGTATTGACAGAACTATACACTACAAAGCAAACACAGGATTCTAATTCCCATAATTGGCTTGTAATACTAATGCAAGGGTGTAGCAGAACTTGTAGGGCAGAATTAGCAGTCCTCCTCTGCAAATCTCCAGGCATTTTTTACAGTTTTCTCACAAAGCAAGGACAAAAGCTGTTAAAAAAATTAGTGGAGTTCACTGGGGAAGAGTTTGGGCAGCCATTTGCTGGGATGATGATGGATCTATCATCTAACATCTACCTGCTGATCCTCCTTTAGAAATGTCCCCACTTCATCACTGCATTCACATTAACTGACAGATGCATGTTTGGGAAACACATTTGCCTGGATAATGCTTTGTTCCACAAATATTATGTACAACCCAAAAGGCTTTCCAAACTTTGCAAAGAATACATTGTATAGAAGGATAAAGGCGCACCAAGAAGTTCCTTAGAATAAACTAAAGACAAGCTATACTTTGATGCACTCGCTGTTTTCAGTAGCAGCATATTAGCCTAGTATTTGGTTGATAGCAACCACTTATTTGGAGGTAACTAATTCATACAGCAGTAGCACCCCAAGTGTCATCTCAACACTTCCAAATCCATGGCAGCTGCATCCTCTCCTCTGATGCCATTCATGATGCTTCCTGGACTGCCCAGTAATCCTCTGACAGCCATCTCAGCAATGAGGGGGACGGTAGATCACTAGAATGCGCCTGAAAGAGACAGTGATCAGGGGATGGAGCAGCATAGCACCCAGTAATTAGTGTGTGTGAGTGAGTGTACAAGTGCACACATGGACACTAGAGTAAGAGAATACCAGAGCACATCCACAGTACAAGTATGTGTAGGTAGCACTTCTCATTCCTATAAGAAAAAAAAATCATCAATGCAGATTCCAATTAATGCCAAACTACAATGGCACATTTCTTGGCACCATTTCTTTTCCGTAAAATGCACATGCATACTTAAAAAACAAAACACTCTGCCTAAGAACAGAAGAACACGGGAAAAGCCATGCTTAATCAGACCAAAGGTGCATCTTGTTCAGCATTCTCTACACATGGCGAACCAGTCGTACATGGGATCGCTCAGGCATGATGGGTGCAACTCCTCCTCCTGCCCAAGCTTCTCAGCAACTGGTATACGCAGGCAGGCCACCTTTGGTAAAGGAGGCAGCACACAGCCAGCAAAGCTAGTAGCCACTGATAGCTTCCTCCCCCACGAATCTGTCCAAACCCTGTTTAAAGCCATCCAGACTGACAGCCATCAACACCTCCTGTGGCGGCAAATTCAATCGTTTAACTATATGTTGTGTGAAGAAGTGCTTCCTTTTATCTATCTTAAACTTCCCATCAATCAGCTCCATGGGATGACCCTGAGTTCAAGAGTTATGGGAAAGAGAAAAATGTCTCCTTCTCTACTTTCTCCGCACCATGCATTATTTTAAACATCTCCCCTTATTCACTTTTTTTTCTAAGCTGAACAGTCCCAGTTGTTGTAGCCATTCCTCACAGGAAAGCTACTCCAGCACCCTGATCATTTTTGTTGCTTTTCTCTTTACTTTTTCCAACTCAATAATTTCCTTTTCCAGGTAAGGACAGAACTGAACACAACATTCCATGCGTGGTCACAGCAGAGATTTGTACAAAGGAAGTAAGATTTTTGCAGTTCTATTTTTTCTTCCATTCCTGATGATGCCTAGCATGGAGTTTGTCTTCTTTGCAGCTGAACACTGGGCTGACATTTTCATCAAGTTTTCCACTGCTACTCCAAGACCCCTATCTTGCTCAGTCACTGTTGGTTCAGACCCCATCAGCATACCCTTGAATTTGGGATTTTTGGCCCCAACATGCATTTCTCTACACTTGCTACAAATTTCTAATGAGTTGATAATGCCCTTCAAGAGTGGAAAGAAGAATTTCCAAAAGAAACAAGATGAGCCCAGTCACTGTTCAGCATCATGATTTTCCACATTGTGCAAGAATGTGAAAGTGAGTCTAAGGTAGAGTACACTAAAAAATACAATACTTTGAGGAAAACATGTCCAATAAAAGCACCAAGCATGTGAGAACCGCTCCTGCTTCTGGGTGTATGACCTGGATTGGTCATACATTCTTTTTCTCCAGTGTTGCTAAATATACCTGGCAGGCATCAATTGATTGACACTAATTGCATTTTACCTAAATAAAGTTGTTCTAAAAATTGCATTCTCTTTTAAAATCTCAGTTTTCATTTCACTTCATGATCCCAGCAATTTGTATCTATGATGGGAAACCCATAATCCCCAGAAACTGGGGAAAGCAGAGGGAATTGCTATGCCCTCTCTGACTTGGAGGTAGCCCTGGATATGTATAAAATTACATTACTAAAGAGTTGTATGGCTGTCATTATGATGAAGACATGAAGACTGAAGCCTGCTGTAGATGCAGTCCCTATTTCACTCACTTGGACTTATTTCTGAGTCAGTATTCATAGGATCAGACAACATGTATAGATTATAGACTTCCTTTTTTTATCCATTGCACCACCATTGCACCCATGGTTTTTGGCTTCCCTTCTGGGGTTTCCCATTTTGTAGGATTTCATACCCCCCAAATACTTTAGGGTTGAATATCTAGTGCCCGCAGTTCAATCTTTTCCGAGGCAGATGCATCTGTTGAGACCCAGGATCATTTTTCGTACCCTCAGATAGTTGAAGTGAGTCATACTTTAAACCTGCCATGGCTTTATTTATAGTTTCTAGGTAATTGGGAAATGATAGATTGCTGCCAGAATGTTACATTAGCTCCTGCACAGGAATGTTTCTTATTGTATTTGTCCTCTTTAGTCACCAGCTCCTTCTCAAAATAGGTGATTCAAGACCAAGTAAGCCAGAATATTTGTGGATCTGATTCACCCTTTGGAAATCCAGGGGCCAGGTAGCATTCCTGAGATGCCTGTCATGTTATGAAACACATGAACATGTGATTATTCACAGTGACTTTTGACAAGAAATCATGCTGCTCCTACACACCTGAAACTAAGTAAATATTGACCTGTATTAATAATACCTCAGACTAGTTAAATAAGCCCTTACACAAGATGATTCCTCTCTGCTCACATACACATCAAAAATATACCCCTTCATCCCCTCTAGCAAGATACCCATCTCATTTGTTTGCTTTGTTTCACATCCTGCCTCGAGGCCAGTTTTAGACCTAGTGTTAGAACAGAAACCATCAGAAGGATACACCCATGAAGACTGAGCTGAGGTTCTGGATTCCCTGCTGCCACTTTCCCTTCCCCTTGCCACAGAAATGTTGCCACGTGGAAACAAAGCGTAGCAGCAAAGAGAGTCCCTGGCACAACTTCTTTGGTCATAAATGATGCACGAATGGTATTTTCTGACACACTTGAGGGAGTTGCCATCATGGAAACACCCTGCATAGCATTGTCCGTGTTAGGGGATCTTTCTGCCACTGGTTACTCCTTTCCATTTCCTTGGGGTAAACTCTTTCCCCCTATCTCCCTTGGGGGATGTAAGAGGAACTGGCAGGGAGTGTGGTTAGCAGCAGAGTGTGGTTAGCAGTGCAAGCCCCAGTTTGAAAGAGGGGAAGATGCCAGTCTCAAAATGAGCTGCTCTATCGGAGCGGAGCTTACTTTTTTTCAAGCTCCTCTGTTCAGAGCAGTCTTCCCTGCTAGGAGCTACTGTCCCTAGTAGAAGTTCTCTGAATACAGTTGTACTATTTTATTTCGTCTGTACTCGGAGCCATGAGCAGAACTATCTGCCATTTGCTGTTCAGTGAGTCAGTAAGCATGATAAGCCTGCAGTACAGGAGGGCTTGGCTGGCAAGGCACACTCACTCTTTGTCATCCGTTGCTTTCAGTGCTTCTGCAACTCTTCTTCATTTCTTAATACAGTGTCAGCAACAATTGGAAAACAGAACTGTTTCTTGGGAGGCCTGGGGTGGCAAGCTGAGGGGGGTCTGCTACTCAGTGGGTTGCCATTGCAATTATTTATTTATTTTATTATGCTGCTTTACTAGCCATAGGCTCTCTGGGTGGCTGACATCATGAATAAATCCATATATACAACATAAAAAACAATACAATATACAACATAATAAACTCCACAATTACAATAGCACTAAGAACAATAAAAATCCATAAATAAAGTACCAAAATTAAATAAGAGAAGAATAATAAAACATATACATAAAACGAATAGTACACAAAGGTTCCAAACAATAAAACATAAAACAATTAAAATTTAATTAATATCAATGTCTAGTAGTTACATAAAAATCATGAAGGCAGCATCATTTAATAGTATTAAAACTTTAAAACATCATTAAAAATCAGCAATTCACACCTTTAGGGTCCTGGAAGTTTTCTTCTATGGCAGCTGTCTCATTATCACTGCAAATCTTGCTACTATGGACACAGGCATGCAACCAAGTCAGAAATGGTATAGAGCTAACTGGATGCAAGGGTCATCTGCAGATGCCTATCAGTATATATAACCCATAATTAGATAAAAGTAACAAGACGAGAGGAGAACAAGGAAGCAACAGACTTGGTCCTTGATCCTTGGTTTAATGTGAAATTTCTGCTTTCGGACAGAAAGCAATGTGTTATAAACAGTTGGAATTTGCATGAGACTGTATTCTTAGACTACTTTCACTATAGCAATTGAGTGCAGTTACTACATCGATTTCTCCCTATTCTTCATGCAGATGCCAAAGCATGATGCATTTTAAATATGCATTAATGCTTTGTAAAACGTTGGTGTGAACAAATTCATAGAGTGTCTTCATATATATTGTGTCAGACCCAATTCAACAAACTACAAATTCGCCCACAGCAACATTTATGCAGTATAATTCACTCCCAGGCTGTTTGCACAATCATTTCAGAACAGTAAAAGGCATTTTGATGACAGAATGGTAACTACTGAATCTGAGTGCTCAAGGAACAGTTATTTAATGTACACCTTTCTATGTTATGCAAATACTGATGCGGTAAGTTGTACTGGGTATGTGCCAAAACAATGACATTATTATTTCCCTAGAGATTCAGTGCTTACTCATTTCATGTGATGCCAGTGTGACATAGTTACTGCTTCCCTGTGCCCAAATCATACCTTTCCTATAATATTTGGGATACAGAATTGTTCAGGATTAATAGTTTTATAAGGGTACTATCCTATCAATATTTCATTCTCTACCCAGATGCCTAATGTTGATGTGATTCCGTGAGATCATTGTAATGTGAACCAGTCCTTGGACTCACAGTTAGCCTGGGGAGGGTTAATAGTTAAATGTCATAAATCCAGTGCCAGTTCAGCAGGAATATGACACTGAAGGTCCTGGGAGTCATGCTCCTTCCTTTGTGGTGTATTTTGGGAATTTTGAATGATCAGAAACTATGGCATCAAGTATGATGGGGATAACAGTAATGACTGGCTAACGACTGGATTCAGCCCCAAGGACTGAAAGATGGGCCAACCAGTACTCCAGGTGGGTAAGCTAACTTACGATGGGGGTGGGAATAAAGGAAAGGGGGACAGAGAGGCTCTGCTACCTGTGTCAAAAAACACTGTGAAGCCCTGTATATCCTGCCTTCGTTGGAGGTAGAGTTTCTGTTTTTAGCTTAGGCTTCGATTAGCATCATTGTTCTCCAGTCCAAGTGGGCAAAAAAGGCCCTGGGATTTGGAGTCTTGGTTGGCTGTGAACTGTACTAAAGCTGCTTCCTAACTTCCCTCCCCTTCTCCCTGCTTTACCCTATTTTATTCCCTTTAGTCTTAATATTTTAGTGTTCTCCATTCTTATGTTTATCCTTTTAATAAACTTGTATTGTTTCCCAAGCATGGGTTGTTGTGTGCTGAATCCAGTGTCTGGTCCAGGGAATGAGGGACCAGGGAAATTCTGGGCACCATTTTGCCCAGTTGACTGCGAGAACAGGGAATCCCTTATGGGCTTTCCATTACAATCACTGCATAATGTCAGATTATCAAACCACAGCAGTCCTGATGAGAGCTTTTTTCTTGGAGGGGGGCATGATGCTGCATAATCTAATTGCTCTTGTATAATTAAGCAATTTGAATATAACTGGACACAATGACAGAAGAGCAGCAACTCTTCTTTTGTAGCTGTGCTCTTACTCATCCTTAAAGCAGGTAAAAATCCTGATTAAGTTGTCATCAACTTCAGTCCTCACCTTCCTTTTAATTAATAATTACATAGTTCCAAATGTGTCTGTAATCAACTGGTCTTTGTCCTGTGTCTTCTCTATGCCCTGAATCAGACTAACATTTCATTCCTCACATAACTGCTCATAAATAAATCCCATTGCTTTCAAAGGGATGCACTAGATAAGCAGGCCTATACCTGGGCAGCAGCCCCATTGAATTCTGTTGGCCATGTCTGGGAGTAAACATATATAGGATGCCACTATACATATCTCATCTATCTCAAAGACTCATATTACTTCTGGTCGTGCAAGTATTGTTGCATATAAATGTAACATTTATACAGTGACTTTTAATCAGCTCCAACCTTGGGAAAACTTACAAAAGGCAGGATTTTTCACTTCCTGTTTATTATAATGAATGTAGTTGTCAGCAAGTAACTAGACTGAAGCAAGAGAACTCATTTAGCTTCAAACATTCTAATCTACAACAAATTCTTTACCCATAGTATAATTCTTTATCCACTTGCCTGGGATTGGGTCCCATTGTATCCATTGGCACTTACTCTTACAATGCAATCCTATACATAGAAACATAGAAACAGAGTGAGTCAGAAGGGGCCTCCTGGGCCATCTTGTCTGACTCCCGGCTCCAGCCAACTTCACTTATGACATGCCTACCATGTGCATGTCCAGCCTATCCTTAAACACCCTCACCACTGGGGCTTCAACCACGTCCTATGGAAGCCCATTCTATACCTGAGGGGTCCTAACCATCAGGAAATACTTCATGGCATCCACCCTAAATCTTGGTTCAGTCAGAAGTGTACAGTCAGAAGTGCTATTTAGTTTCATGCAACTTAGTCCCAGGAAATAGACTGATATAATTCCCATTTACTTTACTTTAGTTTAGATTACTCTGGATTTAAGTCACAGTCTTACAAATTACGTTGATTACATTTTCAGCTTCAGATCACAATCTTATTTATGTTTGTCATACCAAAGGTTAAACATGTCTTCCTGGCTGACTGAAGATATGCAAGAGATGATCATAGTCTGCCAATAATTCAGGCATAATTAACTTCTGCGTTTGCAGTTTCAGTTTTCCTATAGTCGATGCTTTTTCTAATGTGAATCACAATCCAATACAGTGCTTGTTGTGTGAGACTGACATTGATTTCATTTTATAAATTGAATTGGGAGTAGCCATGTATCTTGGCTGCTTTTGTCTAGTAATTGGACAGTATGTTATACAATTTTTAAGTGGTTCTATTCTCTTTATCACTGCCATCATAATAAGCAATTGAATCCATATTTATAAGACAGTAAAATTTTTATTGGCAGTCTATTCTTCCATCTAGTCACAGATGAAAAATGAAAGGAAGAAGAATCTTGTGACTAATACAATAAATACAAAGAATGCCCAAATAGCATTGTGTAGGAGAAAATAAATATCATTAAAGGTGAAAAGTTATGCAAATTTAGACAGGGAAAAAATGCTTACGCCTTCTAGCATGCCCCAGCCAGCATAGGTGGGAGTTGCAGGCCTTTTTATCGTCTAAATTTGCACGACATTGTGCCCTAATTCATTTAGCTATTGCAAAGCAAGGACTAATGGGAAATAGGCCAGGATCAGGTGGGAAGATTACACTGGACACAAACCAAAGTTCTTGATCAATTTTGGCAGTAATGACAGTTAGCAACTAACCTATCATAACTTACTTTCAGGGTGGCCTATTGTAGTGTAAGAACCAGCCCGTTGTATGCCAGAGAGTTCTCAAATGCCATAGAATCTCATACAAGTACAGCTGGGCATTTAGATAACAGTTAAAACCTAGGACAGTTTTGGATTGGATAGATGCCAGCCTCTTAAATTGGACTCAGCAATGAATAGGCACACAATGTAACTGAGTAACTAATTGTAACTAAAATCAGTGTTATAAGTTCCAAGGGCATCCAGCTACCACAGCTGATGTGGCCAAAAACATTTAAAAGCAGCCATGTGAATCATGTGACTGTACCCTCAAGACTTCCTTCTCACCACAGTTATTAAGCACTTGGTGGCAAGCGTTACTGTTGGTGCATGATTTTCCTGCAGTCTCCTACTTCAGTCTGTAAGTGGCTCATCATCATCATCATCATCATCAGTGAGTGCAGTATAAAATAATCTGTAAAGAGACATTTGGAATGCCTGTTCATCAGTTTGTCTTGCAGGCTTCCTATGTTCACATGCTTAGGAGCAAGCCGTCAATACAGATGGATATCAGAAGGAACATGCATAGAATTGCATAGTTTAATGTGGGAACAAAGGTCCATGGCCACTGACTGCCAACACAGTGAGAGGTGGCTATGAACTGAGCTCTTCCTTTTAGCCTTGAATTTATCCTTTAGGAAAGCTGACAGCAGCAGTTAATCAGTCATCTGAACAGCAGGGTAGCATTCCACATTTGTTTTTTTGGCAAGCAAGAACACGAAAACCTTTGTTGTTGCTTCATTTCCTTGTTCCTTCTAACTAGCTAAATTTCTTGAACCATTTTACAGCTCTTCCCTGTTATGTTTCCACATTCCATTTTAATTCTATCCTGGATACAAATTAACACTTCTAAGATCATGCCTGTCTGTCCTACAACTGATCTTGGCAGTCCAAGGCACTGTTTGCACAGAACTTGTGTCATTGTCCCTTGGTCTCTGCCTCTGTGTTTCTCCCTCTCTCCCTCCCTCCCTGTTTCTTTCTGTGTGTGTGTATGTATGTCTGTATATATTTATTGAGATTTTAATAATGAATTGCTCTGACTAGCACATGGGCAATAGACAAGGAGAATAGAAATTATGATATAAATACATAAAACAAATATGTGCATAAATGTACATAAATATATGTACTACTAAAGATATGTAGATCTGTTTATAGAGCATTAATTGACACCTGTACATATGATACAAGTCCTGTCATTTTCCAGGATAACAATTTACAGCCACATATGAGCCTGTCCGTGAGCCAGTGGTACCCAATTTCCACACAGAAAGGGCTTCTGCTGTCCTGAGATCTACATATCTGGACAGTTAAGGTTTATGAGTTTTGACTATGATATAGAGCAGGGGTCTCAAACTCAACTTACCTGGGGGCCGCTGGAAGTAGAGTCTGGGTGAGGCTGGGCCACATCAAGTATTCCACCACCATGGTGGTGGTGGGCCGCTCATCCCGCGGCTGGCCCGGGTGCCACTGGTGCTTTGAAGGCCGCAGGGCCCCGCCCATCCCAGCAATTGGCCCGCGGGCCGCGAGTTTGAGACCCCTGATATAGAGCATTATAAAACCTTCTTTGACTCTGTATAATGAGAAGTTTGATTAGAGAATTAGCAGTTATCAGTTTTGCAGCATCTCTCCTGTTTGGTTTTGATGCATACTATTTTTAAAGAGATTTTTTTAAACATTCTGCTTGCTTTCTGTATGCTTCAGGGTAACATTCACAGCTAGCCTTTATGAAAACTAGCAGGGAACAATTCCTAATATCCTAGAACATGCTCACTAGTGAACATTGAGAATACTGAGAGTTTTCCAGGAAAAAAAGCTTCCCTCTAGGTCCATTAATAGTAAGAAATTTTAGCAGTATAAAACTAAAGATTCACTTGTCCAACATATTATTAATAATAAATATGAACAACAGACTGGTGTCCTAGTCACAATTAAGCAGCTCACAGCATAATCCTAAGCATGTCCCTGAGTTACTCCCAGATAAGTGTCCCAAGGGTTTAAAGTGCACAAATGATGGCCAAATTCCTCTTGGTCCAATCTGATACTTGAGAGTGAGCCATTTTCCAAATATTTATCTATCAAACTCAGACTGTTACTACATTCCTGATGGTGCCATAGGAATGTGTCATGGAATCCCTACAGTCTTCCAAGCATCTTCTAAGCCTTCAGCCATGCCCCTCTGTCTCTTTACTCCATACATACCAGTGCCAGTGGTAGGGATGGAGACATGTGGATGTTGCATGCTTGGGACTTCACTCCCTCATGAGAAGCATGCATGCTTAGTTTACAAGAACCTCTGGAACTCTCTTTTCCAAGGTATCTGATGCACTCAGGTGCTTCTACACAACCTTCCACTAGATCAGACTGTTAGTCCATTCAGCCCAGTTGGTCAACATTGACTGGCAGCTGCTCTCCAGGGTTTCAGGCAGGGATTTTGCCAGCCCTAACTGGAGATGTTGGGACTTGAACCTGGAACCTTCGATGTGCAAGACATGGGTGTTACTACTTAGCTATAGGCCCTCCTCTACATTTCTGTTGCTCCCTGCTGACTGGGATGCTGAGGTTACAGCTTTATACAACCAGTGATAGTGGGAGGCAGTTGTTAAGTTAATCAACTGATTAATCAACTGATTACCGCCCCCCCCTCCAATTCAGGTAATGCATAACTTTGAAAGAAACAATCCAATTGCGAACAAAATAACCATCTTCAAAACATTCATATTGAGGAGAAAAGCCATTTAAATACACCAGATAATACCAATCTGACCTCCTTAGGGAAGGAGTTCCAAAACTGTGATGCCACCACAGAAAATCCCTTGTCCTGTGTCTCCACAAAAGTAACTTCTCTGGTAAGACATGTAACAGGAACACTGATGAAATTTGTAAATGACAGGTGTGGTATTTTTCAGGATGTGGTTTTTTTCAGATAGTTTGGCCCAAATTATTTAGGACATTATAGGTAAGAATCATTTGTATATTTTGGCACAATGGACAGGCTCCTATATTATGTCAGCTTACTAGGTTTCAACCAAGCATTCTCTGAACTCTTTCTTTTATACCTGGTGCCTTTTCCCCCCAAGATGTTGTTTTTGTTTTGTTTTTCTTTGGTCAAAGCAGCAAAGTAGATAGTCATGGTAGCTTACTAAATGGACTTCAATGAAGTTTTCAGGCATTGCAAAGTAGGCACTAGATTGCAAAATCCTTGATAAGCAAAGGTGACCAAATGGGCTGTTGAGGAGAAATTTGTCTTGAAATTTTTGAGGAAGTGTGAAGTGAGAATGTTGGCATCATTAAAGGAGAGGAGACTTCCACTTCTAGGTTCTAAGAGTTTCTAAGAGATGACATTTCAGAAGGCATGCAGCAGTTTTAAAGGCATATTCAGCACCATTCCAAAAAATGATTTGTTCCTACTTTTTCTTCAGCCAGCAACCAAATCCATAAGATCTATCTCCTAAAGTATCACAATGGCCTTCTGAAATGTCATGTTCATCTTTTGAAGTTCTCTTCCAAGCTCTCCACTCCCATACTACTCTTTCACTTTCTGGTGGCAAGTGAAGGCAAAGGAAAGGGCTAGGACCGGCTCAAAGCACGATCCTGGCTGAGGAAATATCTGCCATCCATCCATCCATCCATCCATCCCTGCTCTATGGCCAAAGATCTCTGGGCAGAACATAGAATGCATAGAAAAATACACAGAAAAAAATTAAAAAATCATAAAATGTAACTGCAGAAACTTAAACATGGAATCTGAAAACTGACTTTAAACAATGTAAGCAAGCAGGACAGGTTACTACAACTGTCCCTATCAAAACACTTGACATTCCACCCACCAACAAAAATCACAGTGGATGGAAATGCCTTTTTGCATGTTTTCTGGGATGCTATCTGCAACCACTCATGTATGCATATGCACTGGCCATGCTAGTGCAGCTGCTGGAAAAATATGACAAATGGCACCCCATCCTTGCAAAGCACCAAGGCCGGTCAACATATTTTGGCATCTGAGACAGAAAATCCCACAAGCATATCTCTTTTTCTCACTCCTCCTGCAATAAAAATCAAGCAATAATAAATTAAACTGAAGGCAGCATGTAACTATTGCAAGATAAATAAATATGAAAGAAGCTGTCCTCTTATCCCATGACTGCAAAGTTTATTGATGAGCATCTTGTGAAGGTCAAAAGCATTTGGAAACTCCAAATATACAATGTGTCAAAGCATTTGAAAGGGTTGATGAGACAGGACTTTACAGAAGCTATGCTGACTTCTCAGCAAGGCTTTGTTTTCCTTCTATATGCTTCCTTATTCTAGCTTCCATTATGCCTTTGTTAAATTGCCTTGGAAAACATAAAGCTAACATGCCTGAAATTGCTTGATGCTACTCTGGATTCCTTTCAAAACATGAGTGTTACAATGATTACCTTCCAATCATCTGAAAAACAGGCTTGTGAGCATATCATTCCCAGACACTAAAATTTATTTTTGTACACTTGGGCTCCATGTCTTAGCTGTAAAAAAAATGTGCCTGTGAGAAGTGTGTGATGGCACATGGTTATTTTCCACTACAGTGCTCAGGGCTGTACTAAGTTTTTGAAGGCTCTTGGACAAGCTTCCCTCAATGGGCCTCCTTCTTCCATGAGTCTGGCAACTTATCAACATGGTCACTAAATCCCAGTGATGTATTCAGGTCCTTTACTCCATGTCTTGAGTCAACTCTCAAGTCTCTTCTACGTCTTCTCCTCCACCCACCTGCTCTATCCCTGTGTCCTTCGCTCCCACCATCTCCCTCATGCCAAAAAGAAGAGCTGAAGCTTTGTCTTCCCTCGCAACCCCCTCCTCCCTATCCTGCCCCTGTACTCTTGAAGATCCCTCCCTCCCACAGCCTCTGCTGTGTTTGGGCCTGCCTTCCAGCCCATCGCAGATGCCTTCTGCTGAGAATGCCCCAGGATATCCTGTCACACGTCGTGCATGGGTGGTAAATCATGGAGCAGAAATCTCAAGTTGAGCCAAATCACTCACTCGTTCCTGAGTCAAGTCTGAGTCGAGTCACTGAGTTGAGATATGGGAGCAAGTTGCTCAGCCAGAGTCTCCAATACTGCTAACCGTTATTGCTCCTCATTTGCTTTCTCATCACTACAATTCCTTGCTTGCCTGAAAGGCAGAGTCAGACAGCAAGTAGGCCATGGTATTTATTGCTCCTCTTTCTTTCTTCCACCACTGTTTGAGCCAGAGTAAGAGGCAAATGAACAGGACTGTCACAGCCATGAAGAGGAGGAGCATCTTGGAGGATGTCAGCAGACCCCTGCTGTGGACTCTCAGCAGGTCACCGGTCTTGTCCATCCCTAATGCTGGCTCTGCCACTGCTGCCCAAGTGCAGGGCATGAGAGCCACCCATGCTGTTGGAGGTACCCATAAGTTCCTCACTTCCAACCTCTGCCTGAGCAGTAGAGCCAGGGAGGGGGTACTGGTGGCAACCAAACTGCAGTGGTGACACTGCATGGAGCAAACATTTGCGGACAGAATTTCCAAATGGTGTAGTGTCTCCATCCTTCAGCAAACAGATTTATTTTTTACATATGTGCCAGTAATGAAGTAGATATTAGTTTAATATGTCAGTTTGCTAATTCATCTTACACGTCCATCCCTATAAAAGAAAAAGAAATGCCCCCAGTACCAGATAAAGCTTGCCCAAAATCAAAAAGGAAAAGATTAGAGCCAAATGAATATCGCAATGAACATTTAACTCAAAAATTATGGTTTCAACAGTCAATATTCAAATATATTGCCCAAAAGAAAGTATTTTGAACTAAAGCATGATTTAAAAAGAAAGTGTTTGCTTTGCCTTTGGAAACTTTCAGAGCTTCTGAAGGAATGCTTTTTAGCTGTCTTACATTCTCTTTTAAAATTGCTCATCTCTCTTTCTCTCTAATGCTCCCTGTCTGATAAATTCAAAGTTTAGTTCTAAGAGCGATGATCAAGCAATTAGGGGAAAGAAAGGCATCCTGCTGTGAGTACTCAGAAGCAGCCCACTTCACTGGCTGTTCCCAGGCGGAGTGTTGAATATTCAAACTGCACAGTCCACCAAGGGAGAAAAAGAGAAATGCAAAATGAGTTAAATAAATTAGATTAATGCCTAAATTTGAGCAATGTAATCGAGTTATGAGCATTAAATAATATGAAAAAGGAGTCAATTAATTCATCAAGCAAATTTTCACAGTACAAATATTTCATGCATTTTTAACTGTCACCTAGTGTGAATTTTGCCCAGCCATTTCCAACTTCACTGCCTGTTTCAAACTGAGGTCTGCTGCTGAATCAAAATGTAATCAATGCCCTAGGCTGACCCTTCACTTTGACAATGGTTCAGTTTCCATCTGAATATAACAAGGATTTCCTGACTATGAACTTTTTATTTACCCAATATTTTAATGTTTAATAGATTTTAATTATTATTTTGTTTCAGTCGTGGCTTATTTAGTTTTATTATTGTTGAGGTATTTATAATAAGATGGTGGTATTCATATTTTTATTGTTGTATTTATTGATTTTACTGTGAGATGTCCAGAGACTCAGTGTGTTTGGACAGCCTAAATATACCCAGATAAATAAAATAAATAGATAAAACTTGCATTCTTATCCCTTTCTTTCAGGAAGACACTGCATATCTCTATAACTTGTTGTATGATATTATACCTACCATTCTATATTTGGACTACTTCCTGTATGCTTGATGCTGCTTTTCACACTACCTATGGAGAAACTTTTCTGTGAAGTGAAGGAAAGTAGGTACCCAGAGAGACAGTTGCAGCTATTTCTGTATGTACGCTTTCAAAATTTACCATTCCAAGGTGGATACCTCAGAGTCTGAATCTGAGTGCATGGTACATGGTTAAATGATACCTAACCTTTGAGAAGCAAGGTATTCAGGATATAGATAGCAAGGATGGCTCTATGCTTGACGGAGCCCTCAGCAAAATTCCCTCTGTGGGCTACCTTTGCCGTGGTTGGCCCAGCTGACCACAGGCTTATCAGGCAAGAGTGGTGGGTGCCTGTAACTGCCATTTTAAATTACCCAAAGTGCTCCATGGCATCTGACACAGCTTTAGTCCATGATATTGTGGGAAATTTTAAATTGTACCTCATAGCTGCCTAAGGCAAAGATCTCAGGTGAATATTAAGCAGAAAGCTAGATACACTAATGTGTTTACTGCCACGGTATCATCCTGAACTATGTGTTTACTCCAATGAAATGTCCTGTCTGGATCCGATTGGCTTTGCTGCTCTGAAAGAGTAGAGGTTGTTACCTGCAGCCCTTAGGCCAGGCTGTTGAGGAGTGGCTCACTATAAAAGCCAGTCACTCATTTTGCCCTATGCAATCCCTCCTCAACCAAGTCAGGCATAGCATTATGCAGAGTAATGTTATTGTGAACTGAGCTGCATAAAGATGCAGCCTGTGAGGTTCTGCAACAGCCTTTGTAATTGCAGCCATAATGGTATTTGCTGCAGCCTAGAAAGAGAAAAAGGAAGAGTGTAGGAAGAGTTGTCAGCTCATATGCGGGAACTCACCTGAACTGCTAATTGCAAGTGAGACCACATAAGAATGCTTGTTAACTTAAACCATATGAGCAGTGTGTACAAGCCATGGCCTTTAGAATGACCTGCTGTTGGTACAAATCAGGCGCGTGTAATAGCATCCATTGGCCATCGCCAGATGCTCTTGCTTCTGTATGTAATTTGCCATACCCATTTTGTTCTTACCCATGTTTATCCAGAAGTTTATATGACTGAGGTCAATGGACTTCCTCAAGAAAGCAGTTTGGGGGTCTGTAGTCTGTCAGCCTGAACCTTTTCATGCTTACCTGGATAGAAATCCCATCTAGTTCAGTGCAGCCTGTGCCCAAATTGGCCTGCACAGGACTGGGTAAGCCAGCTTCCTACTAGATGTATTTATGCCACAGAATTTGTGTTCATCTTATAAATCTCTTATAGCCTCCCTTTTTGAAGCATTACCACAACCTATTCATCACAATTGGTGTCAGAAGCCTTATCCTTTTGAATGGTACATTTTGCTATAAAAATGTTCTGGTATTTCTCTGCTGACTGCACCATTAACATTATTGATTGTGCTGCATTTTCGAAACTCAAATACACCTGATAAGATTCCTAAGGGCGTCTAAAAACATACTCAGAGACACCAAGTGTAGTTTGAATAATCCTGTAAGGAGACTGTATATTAAATACTCAACAAGATCTATGGATAAGGCAGGTTGCCATTTTCAGGGAACTGATTGTGAGGAGAAGCATGTCAGCTTGCTAGTATTTTATAGTTGCGCCAGGTGACTGCTGCCAGGAAAGAAAGACTATTTAACTTGCACTCAGCTCTGAGCAGTAGAGAATTTTACAGACTAAAGTTTTCTTTATAATGCTGTTTTTATGATTTTGTTTGCTTTTTTTTAATGCTGTTTTATTCTGATGTTTAGTTCTACCTGGTGGTCTGTGCAACATGCCACAGGAAAGCTGAGTCTTACCCTGAGTAGATTCCTGATTACTCTTTGCATTTCCATAGAGAAGGTTTGCAGCTACCTTGTGATGAATGCAGCAACCCTAACATTTCTATAGAGCATTTCTATACATTAAATCTGTTGATAAAATCAAGTACCACTGGCTCCACCCTCTTCATATATATATATATTCTGAATGTGCTTTGACTTTTCTTTGAAAAATCTAAAATGCCAGCCCACTGCTGATGACATAAAATTAGACTCTTGGCATTTTCTGTAACGGCACTACCACCTTTGTCAAAACTGTAATTTGAAACATCTCCTGAGTTCCTGGCAAAAGATTCTTTGTGTATCAGTAAGTAGATCCATTCATTATGTCTGCACATTGGCAAACATGCCCATATCTGCTGCTGTTAGTTCCTTCTATTACATTCTCTTTTGGCACAAAATGTTCTCTACCACTGAAACTCTGCCATTAGATACATCCTGGCTTCGGTTCTCAGACAATCTAATAGCACATCTTTCTTTCTTTCTGGCACCTCTGCTAATAGAAGAACATGAAGCAATTTTGTTAGAGACAGTATAAAAATGCAGAAAGAGGTATGATGGAAGGTAAGAGGGAACTTTGCTTCATTTGCAAAAGCACGGTCATCTCATTGGTACCAGACATTGCTCCATTTTTTAAGTACCCATTATGCAAAACCATCACATACAAGTTTCTGCAGAAGAAAGTTAGAACTACAAAATATCTGGCTGACATTCAAGAAATATGAATGATCATGAATTATTCTGAATTTCAGGAAGACTGAAATATTGACTAGATACGCACAACACCACATATTAGCCACCATGGCTTAGTATGTCATCTGAACTTGCCATGGTTTTGCCAGGGTGACTTAAGTCTGGGCTATAGACATATATTCATGGAATACATGGATACCTCCACACATGGAAGTGGGAGGAGCCTGAATGGTTTCTGCCATCCCTGTGTACCCTCAGTGTTGTTTAATGAGTAGCCAAAGGGAGGCAACTGGCAAGTGTATTGGTGGGGCTTGAGCTTAGACCACACAAACCTGTGTTGTCCTGATAATCCGAATCTCCAGTCAGAGACTTTTTATACTGCTCATATCTGTTTTAATGGATTATATATCATTAAAAGTTGCAGTCAAAGACAACAACCAAGAAGAGGACGCTAAAGCAACATGTATTATGGCAGTTCCAGAAGGGCAAATCTGTTTCTTTGTTTTGTTTTTACAGTATCTCAGTTTTAGTTAAACGAACTCCTAATAGGTGAATGCAAAGAAAGTTAGGCAGTGAGCAAATATTATGTTTGTGTTCATTTAGGAGTGATAATGTGTGTCAATTTAGATAGGTAAATTAGAAGTGCTCCTATAGGATCTAGTTCAATTGCTTATGCTCCTCTTCAGGCATTCCGTGTGGTTACACTATTTTCAGATTATTTTTTTTATTCCATCAAAGAAAAGTAAGTCAATTGTAACAACAGCAGGGCTAAGAATATTTACTTTTGACTGAATTGCTTCTACGGTGACTCATTGTTTATTTATAACCAACTTTAACAAAATAAAACAGGTTTGCTGTTAGTATCACAGTGTGTGGTACAAAGCCATATTGTATCAATTGGCATTATTGGCTGGATAGCACATAAGATCAGAGAAAGTTCAGTCAAGGTATTCATTACCCATATCCACTAAAAAAATGCACTCTCAAGATCTCTCTCTCTCTCTTTCAGGCAGGCATGAGTATAATTATCCAAAAGTGGGAGTGATTCAGTCCCTTTGTCATGGTCACACCATTGCCTGCTGATATATAGACTAATGGCATTTTTCCCCTCTGCAGAGGGAGGGGGATTATTAAGATAGTCAACCCCCAGAAATAATGGGTCCAGATAGTTTCCAGAAGGTCCTATGACCTTGTAGCTGCTATGACTGGTGGTCTTGTAGAATAAGTGGTCTCTGGAATATTCTTAATATTGAATATTCTGATTTCTGGAACACAGAGATGATCCAAGCATTCAGTATCATCATTCCTGAATATTTATTTCTTTATTTCTTTATTCAACTTTTATCGCATTTTAGCTAGTCGGAAGACTCTCCAAGCAGAGTACTCTTTCTGTAGTAGAGTTTGCACAGCTCCATGGTACACCCCGGAGTGGGAATCATGAAATAAAACTGGAGATGGATTGAATGGAGATGCAGGAGAAACATCCTAGTGGATGCAATTAAGCCCTGGTATCTGCCTATACTCAGTTATATTCAGGGGCAGCAAAGACAAAAGTGATGTTTAGAGTCATCAAAGGTCTACAGATGTCTGTTGGACACTTCCAGGGGGGAAAAAAGAACTCTTGTACCTGCTAGAACTTAGACTTCAGTATTATAGCAGTTGAATTTGGTGAAGTAGCCAGAGCACAGTCTAGTCACATTTTCTTGGTTGCATTTCAGTTGCTGCAGTTGGTGCAGCCTGAGCAAATCGACAAGTTGTTTGGACAGGTTTGTGCAGCTACATCAGTACTAGATCCTTGCTCCTTTTGTCTTACAAAAACCAGCAGGAAGGAAATGACTGACTGAGTCATGAAAGTCATTAATATTTCCTTAGGAAAAAAAAAGGATTCATCCTATGCCAACTGAAAGAAGTGGAAGTGAGGATGCACCTGAAGAAACCTATCATGCCTGGAAGACCTTAAAAACTTTAGGCCAATGGCAAATGTTCCTTTTCTGGGCAAAGTCCTTCAGTGGGTTGTGGCTTACTGGTACCGGATGGTCTTGGAAGAGACTGATTACATGGATTCATTTTAGACAAGGTTCAGGTCAGCTTTGGACACTGAAACAGCTTTGGTTGATTGTAGGATGGTCTATGTTAGGAGAAGGGCAGGGAGAATGTGATCTGTTGACATGTTTTGATCTCTCAGTGTTTTATAATACCATTAAACATGGCATTTGGTTGGTATGACTTCACTGAAAGGTTCTGCTCATACTTCAAATGGCCAGCTTCAGAGAATCGAGTTTGGGGTTTACCACTTGTCCCTCTGGACTCTCCAGTAAGAGTTTCCTCCTGCTATTTAGCATTTGTATGAAACTACTGAGTGGGGTCATCTAGAACTTTGGAGTGTGCATCTATTTCTCCTTTTCCTCTCCAGCAGGTGAAGCTATGTATATGCTAAACCAGTGCCTAACTGCAACAATAGAATGGATGAGCTCTAACCAACTGAAGTGCAAACCATACAAACCTGGAATGTCTCCCCTTGAATAAGCAGGCTTGTTCTGTGCATGCCCATGTTGAGCAATCCACCCAGCCATTATATTTAGCATCTACGGTCTTCCTCTAAGTGCCACCTCCAAGGGAAGATTATTCATTTCTCCAAAGGAAGAATTATAAATTTGTTTGTTTTTACAGGCCCCATTGTAATAACTTGCCTAATTTCATTTTTAAAATTATATAGTGAATTTTGTTCGTTTTTATTGTTATACATATTGTATTCTGTATTTTATGAACTGTTGAAAGCTACCTAGACAGTTTTGACTTTTGAATGGAATAACAACAACAACAACAACAATGATAACAATAATAATAGCATCAGAGACTCAGGAAGAGTTAAACTAAATTCTAAATGAGCAACTGAATTTCAACTGCCAACACCAAGGGAGTAATTTACACTCCCAGATTATCACTGAAGATGGGGCTAAGGCTGTCTGGTTAAGAACCATCAGCCTGGGACAGTAACCATGCGAATTGCCAGCAGCTGGGAAAAGTTGCAGCTTCTTGGATTGATGGCTGCAAGGAGATGGGATTAAAAAGGCTCCTGGCTAGAGGGCACTTTTTGCCTCCTGCTGGGTTTTGACCTGGTGTGAGGTTTTGCTCACCAGCAGGAAGACCTGCTGTAGGTAAAGGGTGGCTTAGGGCTAGCTTTACTGTTTTATTTCTGTGGTACAATAGAGTGTGTGGATGCATTGCTAAGCCATTGTACTTTACTAATACGATATAATTTGGCTGCTATTCACCTGCCCTTTCCCCTTTCTCTCAGTATCCCATTTCCCTATCCCCTTATTAGTGCTTTAGTGAACTGTCTTTAATCTGATTTGGTGTTTGAGTGAGTGCTGGTGTTGTATCTGGTGCCTGAGCTGCAGGGCTGGGTCTAGTCTCTGAGTCCACTCTCTCACCAGCAATGGTGAGACAGAGGAGGGCATTTTGTGGCTTACCGTTTCAGCAATAATAATGAGTGGGTTTGTACAACAGAGTACCTATTGGGGGTTGTTGTGTCACCTTAGCAGAGACTAGTTTCTGCTGGGTGGCTCATTTGCAGGTAACACACCACCCTAATGATTTGTGGCTTGTGTTCGGGTTTGATCAACCCACAATGAGTTGTCATATCATCCAGATTCAAGAGACCAACTTCACTGGGGACCCCACCTGTAGAGGTGGCATGAGTCACATAGCAAGAGCAGCAAAATTTCTTGCCACTCTTTGAAATCTTGCCTGTGTGACCACCAGTGAAGCCTCTCTGAAGTGGCACTTCAGAATATCACTAGTGCATTTATAACTGTCTGATATACATAGGCAGACAGACCAACCAGGCAGGGAGGTGAATTCTTCAAATTCATATTCTTCCTTTGGAAATGATTTTGTAGTCTGGATTGTGCTGAAATAAATACCAATGCAAATAGGTATTTGCAACATAGGACAGAACTGGCAACATAGGACAGAACTGGCTTGTATAATTTAAATATCTTGCCTTCTGAATTACAACAATCCAGTGCACTTCACTAGTGACTTTGTCATGTACAATTATTTTATGAAATTCAGAAGGATAATTACATGTTACACCGCTCTTTTTCCTCTTTTAATTGCTTGTTGCCAGGAAAGAAATCTTAATTAAGATGCTATTTTTATACGTGGATCATTTAAAGATTAGTTTAACACACCTTCTATAATTTTAAGCACAATAACACAGATTTGGCAGTAGGAAATCTCATAACTTACGACTGAGCTGTGTAATCAAAGACATAAAGAAAAGATAAATTGTGATCACCAGGCAAACCAAAGTTATCCCCCATAATTACAAATATTTCATAAGAATAGTGCATGAACTCAGAGGATACAAGGAGTAGTATTTCCTGCTATCACACTTCAGCACAGTGAAAACTACAATTGTCAAGAAATGGTTGTTGAAGGAGAACAGTAGAGACAACATCGGGAGTAAACATCTCTTCCTGGGTTGAATTTCACAGACGATGAGGCTGTTCCTGATAAATTGAATCAAAGCCATGTGACTTTTCAATTTTTCATTGGAAAGGAAACTTTTATAGAAAAGAAAACAAAGAACATACACATTTAACCTAGGACATGGTGGGAAATGTACACAATCAGGATATCATTATAGTAGAGACTATCTGACAGGATGGGTGTCTCCAAGAAAAATATGTAGCTACTAGCTTGTTATTTGCAAACTAGCTGTCAAAATAAGAATCTGAATTATCTCACTTATTATAGGCATATATTGCTGTTTGTTCATTAACACCATTAACCATATTTGCTTATGCCAAGGGACTATGTATCCAGATCACTCTTATCACTGCCATTCAAAAGACATTACACCTTTTCCACCTTAAGTGAAAGCAAAGAGAGGGTAGAAATGAGGAAAGTCTTTCCTCTAAGGCACATCTTCAGGCCCCGCAAGGGGAAAAAAGAAATCCTCAAGCCCAAATGCTCTGAGCAAAATGTTCTGACCCATTTCCTCTCACCACACAAAGGAGCAACTCCCTTTGTTCTTTTTCCCTTTTGGACCATCAGTAGGCCATTGGGCTGACAGATAAAGGTTTCCCCAGTGTCAGCTCACATTGGCTATCATTCCTACAGGCCTCTCCCTTCTGCCTTGCCAGTATTGCAGCTACTCTGAGAATGCAGGGGCCATAGTCCACAGAAAACAACTGGGCAGCAAGGTGTAGGGAGAAATGGTTGAGTATGTGGTAGATTTCCAGCTTGCTTCCTTCCTTGAAGACTGTCCTGACTGCTGTCTAGACTTCGGCAAGTCTTAGTTCTAGAAGCTGCTGAGAATGAGAAATAAGGCATTAATTAAAAACAATGCTTTTGGCTGTGCATGCATCTTATCTAACATTTTCAGCTATAGATTTCTATAAACATATGTCCTGCACACTAAGAAAAAAATCCCTTTTATAAGCCAGACTTCTGCTACTTTAAGTATTTGTTTTTAGTTTCTTCTATTTTTAAGTTTGTGTCTGTGTCATGTTTAAGATAAACAAATCACATTCATGCTTAACATGTATTGTTTTCCTTGCAAAAGAAAAACAAGGATTTATAATGCCACAAAAAAGGCCAGGTGCTTCTAAGCAATCAGATTAAAGAGAGAGAGGGAAAGTGTGCTGGAAATTTTGAACTTTAGAAAGACAAATGTTCTAAAAATCTAAATGAAGATGGTTTCAAGTTGCTTTTATGAACAATTATCCATATTTAGAGATGCAGTATGGAATTAGACATCTCAAATATAACAGTTTTATTGAGATTACTTATATACTATCTAAATACAACACAGGACTAGAAGTCCAGTAGTAAACATCTAAAAAACTATACCTTACACATCAATTTTGTACCTTTTCGAAGGAAATAACTTCCTGCAAGTAGTATATTTGCATATCAAGAAGGAATAGGAAGTCAAATATTTCTCCTGATAAGCTGATTTGCCTCATTGTACAGCTGGTTTTTATGGACATCATTACAAATGTTCACAACTTGTATGAAAAGTGCTTTGTGAGATCTGGAATCCTGAGTGCTTCACAAACTACTTAGCTCTTTAGGCAACAAACATACATTCAAGGAGTGTTATACAGGGAGTGCATAGAAATGCATAGAGAGCCTCAAAAAATAAGGGCAAATGACTTTGTAGGAATGAGTCTCTAATCCTCAGCTGCAAGGACTAGATTCCTTCAGCTTTGTCTCAAGGAAGCTGAAGAATCTCTGCCAGCTGGAATCAATGTTAGTAACTCCACTTCTGAATGTCACTTTTGAGGTTAATTTGCACTATTCAGAACCAGTTTAAATCTGGGGGATTTGACAAGACTCATCACCCTGAACATTCAAACCCCTGTCAAAATTAACTTCAGATATTCAGATTGCGAAGGCTTTTATTCTATCTTTTCATGTGGTGCACACATCTCAGTTCAAATTTAGAAACTGAGAAATCTGTACAAGCAAAGGAAATCAAAGCCTGGCTATTAAGGGTGCACACATATCCGGGGTGGATTTCCAGGAGGGCCTCACTCTACGGAAGTAGTAAGATGACTATCAGATTTTCAGAGGTGGCAGCACTCAGTTTTCCATGTTCAGGTTTTCAGAAGATCTTGACAGATAAACAATGAAACGAATGTTTAGCTTAAGGTAGCACTGAAGATATCAGCAAATTTGTCATTGATTGTATTTCCTTCAAACACAATTGAATAATGATTGAAATACCCATGAAACTGAAGCTCATCACACAATTATGACAATTTTCAGAAAAGCCTTGTTGCAGCTGCAATAACATCAGCTGCAATATCAGCTGCAATAACAACAGTCTTGTACCACCTTGTGATGAGTTGCTGTTTTCAATTCTGCTTGCCCTTTTTGGCAATGCTGAAACCCATCCCCCGTTTTCCAAGTGCTCTGTAGGCACCTTCACTTACGAATTGCTGTCAGCAATAACACCATGGAACCATTTCTGATTGGCTATATAGTATTGTGATATGATCCCATTCATTAGATCATCTCTAGCTGGTTGGAAATTTAGTGCTGTGCTGAACGTTTCAGCCATTCTTATTAAACAGAGAGAAAATAAATTGCTTTGGGAAACTACTTAAAAGGATGTTTCAGTGAAATTCTCATAAGTGAGATGCTTAGTTATGAGGTGGCTGTGGGTCATGAGTCAGCTTCCTGTCTTTCCTGGCTTCCTCCACTTCATGTAAAGGGAAGGCAAAGACCTCATGAGGTAAAGCCCAGTCAAGGGCTTTGTTAAGGTGTTTTTCCCACTTCTTGATCAGCAGAGCAATGCAGAGATGTGTAATGGGGAAAAAATGCACGCACTCTCCTGGGCTACCTCAAAATGATAGTTTAAGCTCAAAATTACCACCACAAGGAATTCAAAATGAAACAGAAAAATGGATGCCTCTTGGGAAATGAGAATAGAGATTCCAGCAAAGCAAGAGTTGAAATCAAGTCACAAGATTGATCCAGAAATAATGATGATTCAGCAGATGCGCTGTATTTGTATGCAGGCAGGATGGCATTAAATAATCCATAAATATGCTGTAGCATAAGAAGCGACTATAGAGTGTGTGTAAGAGAGAGAGTGTGGCTGCCCACTATGTAAAGTGCAACTTTAAATTCTAGCACTTAAGGATGGAAGAGGTGATGACAGGGGGCCATTTATCTATAAATACTTTGCTTTCATTTGCATATGATTCCTGTTGATAACTTCCTGCAGCATAAACCCTTGTTCTGTATTCCCCAGATTTCAAATCCCTATGTGTGATTCAGTATAGTAAAGAAAAAATAAAGAGGCACAGGAGTATCCTGGCAGGGAACCAGCCAATCCACAAGGCTCTCTATACTAATTCTGTTCAAAATTTCATCAGGTGCAGATTTCTCCACATGGGAAAAATAATATTTATTGGCATCATCTACATAGACCAAGGATGTAACTTCTAAAGAAAATGCGTAACTTAAACTAGCATGCACTTTAATTAGAAATGACACTGAGAGAGGGAGAGAGAGATTGTGTTTGCATATGATCATTAGCTTCTGATGGAAGAAGAGGAAATATTGAGGGAGCATGCATGGCTGTAGTGTGCAGCCACAGTGACTGGAGAATGGCCAGTTCTGACTAATGGAACCATGGGCCAGTGCTGTCCCTGTCACCAAGTAGAGCATCCGCACTGTTCAGCTCAGTTTATGTTCAGTCCATCCCTGCTTACACTACAGCCAAGAGTACACTATATGACTGAATGTGTGAGGGACGCCTTCTCCTCTGCCCTGGTTGCTACTTATTGGCAACCATGAAGTCGTGCTATCTTCATATGAACTGCCACTGTTCATGAGTCAGTAGATGGTATTGGAAAAGGTGTTATGGAGCATCCTGATCATGCCTGGTGTTGGGCCCTGACTTTCTTCCATCAGCAGAGGAGTATGACAGCACAGCATGATTAGAATCCAAGGCAGAGCACTTGGGGGTATGATATCTTCAATTAGTGTCATGCTATGCTTAGGAGAGCTTCAGGAATTACACAGTGCCAAGCTGCACATATACCTGCTTGATGTACATAAAGCATAATGTGCAGGTAACAGCTCCACCCATTACAATTTTGTTTAGACTTGTAAGCGAGAAACTAATGCATGAAAAGGCATACTGCCTTCTTACAATTCTCGCATCAACTATCATACCAGCTGTGGTTGGATCCATGTATTAGGTTCACTTAACGGGCAGATTAAGCAAAATCCTGCCTCATCTCTAATTGAGAAGAAATTCCATTTTGCACACACAGGATTCTGCAATGGCTCCTAATTACCAAAACAAGAGCCTCAGAATGTTCCCTTATGGGTTACCTGTCACTAAGCTTTACAGCAGGAGTGGACAGTAGAGGGACATTAACTGCAGGAGCCCCTGCCAGCAGGTGCAATGATCAGGATTGCTGGAAGCTAAAGTTCAAAAACATCTGGAAATCTACTTTCTGCCTAGTTGTGCTATGCCTCATCGACATGTTCAACTACCCTTCAGCTGTACACAAATGGAGTCTTAGAATATAGACAAAAACCTGACACAGAGTTAATCTGGTTTCAGGATTATCATTGGGCTGCCCCACCCTATCTCATGCAATCCCTTCTTCATGAAATATAAAGGATTTTATATTATTGACTCTGAACCTGATATTTTTTCAGAGACTCTAAAACCTAACTTGAAAAACCTGTCAGAGTCAACTGCATAGTGGGACAACACTGTATCCAATAATAACTCCATTACAAAGTATCTTGAAAAATTATGATGTTTATTCAGCCACTGCAGTTGCTTGTGTCAACACTGGAACAAACACAGAGGCTAAGCTACAGAATAAGTGCACTTACTATTGGCTGACACTGGAATGGATTCACAAATGGAAGACAAAATGGGATGAAATTAGGTATAAAAGCATATGTAACAGATGGCTGTAATAAACTGTATAACACAAACTACCAGGATCCATTTGTGAATAAGTTTAGGCAACGAAGTGGCTTGTTTATGCTTCAACATTTTCATCTCCTCCTTTGAAAATGTCATCAGGAAAATGGTTCAGGTTGCCATGATTTGTTGGAACCCACCAAGCCAAACATAATCTTAGAGGTGGCCATTTACGCATTTTCCCCAAAGAAGGAAAATAAGGCAGTGATTGTCTAAAATGCACATCTCCTGATTTGTGTGCATTGATACAAATTTAGAAACTATTCCTGTAATTTAAATAGAAATTTAATACATGTCACCCTGACCACGTGACCTGTATGCCTATTCAGTATGTTATCCAGGTGTTGTCTGTGGACAGGCATATTCAAGGCGGCGGCGGCTGCTGCTGCTGCTGCTGCTGCTGCACTTCTTATGTTTGGAATTCTCTTAAACTGCATCTTGTCTGGATAGCCCATCCAATAGAGGACTCCTCTCTCCAAAATGTTCTCCTCTGTAAAGTTGGACACTTCGCCACCCTGGCAGAAATGTATTTTAGCCTGACAGATGTATATCCAGCCCTTCATTTGTTGGTCTCTGGCAGCTAAGAACCACAGAAGATTTACCCCGGTCCTGGAGGGCACCACAGTTGTTTGTTGGCATGAACTCTGATGGTTCAGAAAGTGTCAAGACTTCTGTAGATGTTCTCACTGATGAACATGAAGTAGACTTTCAAAAAGCAGTTGGTGGCAGCACATAATGAATATGTTAAGAAAACTAATTAAAACTGAGATATATAGGCATGTTTAAAATTTATGTCCACTGTAACTTAATGTGATTAAATTGCCCTTTGGTTTCTTCAAGCTAAAATTCAGTACGTAGTTCATCCATCCAATGGGGAAATTTTCTACCCATCCTGGATAGGGTTGCACTCCCCTTAGAGGATAAGGTTTGCTGGTTAATTGCTACTCGATCCTGTGTAGTCACTTGTTTCTTAGGTGGACTTGGTAGCCAGGAGCACTTTTTACAAGCTTAGCGTAGTTTTCCAGATGTCTTCCTACTTGGATAAACCGAGCCCTGCTACAGTTATCCATGCACTGGTAACCTTGCCCCTAGATTACTATAGTGCACTCTGTGTGGGCCTTTCTTTGAAAATAGCCTCACTGGTTGCCAGTTGCCATCTGGGCCTAATTCAAAACACTGATCTTAACATATAAATCCCTAAACAGTTGGGGTCAAGATAGCTGAGGGAATGTCTATCTGTACATGTTCCTTCCCAATCACTAAGGTCTTCATTGGAAGTCCTTCTCTGAGTTCCACTCCTTATGAAGTGAGGGGACATGGCCAAGAGAAGGACCTTCTCTGTCGTAGCACCTTTGGAATTCTTTTCCTAAAGAGGTTTGCCAGGCATTGTTCCTTTTCTCCTTCCATCCACTGAAACTCTTTTATTCTGAAGTTGTTTTGTTGACTAATTTGTTTTAGCAGGGTTGATTGACTTTGCTGCTGCCTTTTGAGAGTTTCGGCTGCCATACTGTATTTATTAAAAAAAACTTTTTAAAAACAGTTTTTACTATTACTTAAATCTCTATTTGATTGTTTACTATTTTATATGATAGCTAACTGTTAGCACATCAGAATAGTGCTGCCTTGAGCCACAAGACCCTGTCATACTAATATTGCATACACCAAACCAGGTGACAAAGTTTTGATGGCATGTATGAGACTTTTAAAAACTCCCTGAGTTACATATAAATCAGTACCAACCAAAGAAAGACGTAGGTGAAAATTGTTCCTGGAAGGCTTTATTGATATATATTTAATGTGATGTGCATGCCATGAGATTTATAGTCAATAAAGATATAGGAATATGAGATATAATACAATGAAACTATATTATGGTGACAGCACAGACAAAAGCACTGTTTTGTCTAAATCACAGAATCCCTAGTGAGCAATGGGAAAAAAAAGTGATGATTCCAGAAATGCAGAAAGTTCATTCCCCTTGATGGAAAAAGCAGTAGTGACTGATGGTATTTGTATGTATGTATGTATTCCTTACTAATTCTCAAAGACATGGCTTTGATAACCATGGAAGACTGCTTTCTCTCTTTCTCAAAACAAATTCTGCTAAGGTCTGTATTTCTCTCAGAATTGATAAAAACCTATTCTTAGATAAATTGCCTATAAGAATACAGAATTATGTTCAGAGGAACCTGCCTTATTCCAAGTCCATCTAGCTTAGTTCTATCCACAGAAATACAAACTAGTGCTTTTCAGAAGTTTTGGACTATGGTTTCCATTACCCCTTATTATTGGCAACGTAGTCTGTGGCTGATAGGAGTTGCCATCCAAAGTATCTGAACAATATCACCAATAGTTTTTACTGACTGGTAACAGCTCTTCAGTTTTTCAATAAAGAACAATTCCTGGCTCTCCTGGGAGATGCTAAGAATTAGACCAGGGAGTTTCAGCAGACTATCTCTATTCATTTCGTGTAATTAAGGATAACAGGAGAAAGGTAATAGAAGGAAAATGGATGTCTAGAACCGTCCAAATTCAGGGGATTACAGGTAACCTATTCTGGATGGAAGGAGCAAAAATGCAAAAGCCATCTCAGTACTCCTTCTTTTCTGCAAAACAGTTAGCCACTGTTGGCCATCTAAACATCACATCCAAGTCAAGAGTGTCTCCTCTCCTCCCTATCACCCAGAATATCTCCTAAACCCAAAGTTGTAAATTGGGAGATGCAGGCAGAACATTTCATTTTGTGGCAGTTTTCAGTGGGTGAGAGGGTGCTCCAAGCTCAGAGGCTCACCTATGCGGTTGGAATGCAATTCCCACCTCCCAGCTAGGTCTCCAAATAATCCTACAGATTTCTAGCCTCTGTTTAGATAGCCATAGCATTGCAGAGGCAATGATTCTAATAATTGATTAAAATGAGAGACACACAGAATGGAATTTTATATTCAAAATGAAAAATGCCTGCTATTACAGTAATAAATAGATTTTAGGAGAAACCTCAATTCTAAATGTGTTTATTGGTAAACACAATTTAGGAGTCTTGCCACATATATTTGGGCCTACAGACAAATAGTGGAACTGCTGAAGTCAGTAAGACAGATCAGACACAGCAGTAGGATCAAGAAGGGACAATAAAGTAGGTAGAGTAGAGTAGATGGGGAGAAGAGACAAGTCAGTATAAAGCCAGGGGCAAGGGAACCCAAGGCTAAATAAACAACAACAACAAAGAACCCAACCTCACAGGGGGCTACAGGATGGAAAGGAGAGTGCATAGCTGGAAAGAAAACAGTAGGTCAACAGACTATCACAGGGAACCAACAGAGTAGCGGGGATGGATTTCACATCACAACCACCATTTATCTAAATTTTGGCTGTGTCTGCGCAGAACATTGTGAATATAAAATGCAGGGGGAAATAGCAATAACTTTCTATTACCCAAAAGGTCAAGATCTCTCTGAAGAAGCCATTATTCTCTATATAGACAACTCACAGTGTTGGAGATAAGTGTTTTAAAGGCCACAGATTTTAAAAAGCAGATTTGGCAGGCCAAAGGGAAAAATGGCATTTCAGTGTTTGCAAGTCATGCAGCAATCCAGCCCAACAATTTCCTTGGATTTTCCTACAGTTCGAACATGAGAATATAAGAACATGAAAAAAAGTCATGCTGGATCAGACCAATACTCCATCCAGTTGAGCGCTCCATTCACATGGTGGCAAGCCAGCAGCCCACAGGAACCTCACACAGGACAAAAGAGTTCCAAGCTCCTCACAGTAACTGCTCTATTTGGTCATACTGCCTTTGATAATGGAGGCAGCGCATAGCCCACAAGGCTAGTAGCTATTGATAGTCATCCTTTTATCTGTCCTGAATCTCTCACCAAACATCTTCATGGGATAGCCCCAGGTTCTCCTATTATGGGAGAGGAAGAAAAAAAATGCTTTCCTTTACTTTCTCTACACTATGCATCATTTTAAACACCTTTATCATGTTTCCCCTTATTCATATTTTTTAGGCTAATGTCATGCTGTCCTAGATATTGTAATCATTTCTCACAGGAGAGTCGCTCCAACACTCATCATTTTAGTTGCCCTTCTCTGTACTTTTTCCAACTCAATATTGTTCTTTCTCAGGTACTGTGACCAGAACTTTCCACAATATTCTAAGCATGGACACACCAAAGATTTTTATAAGGAAAGTATGATCTTGACAGTTTTATTTTCAATTCCTTTTCTAATTTTGTCTAAAATGGAGTCTGCCTTTTTACAGCAGCTCTACACTGAGTCAACATTTCATCAAGATGTTCAATACCACCCCAAGATGCCTTTCTTGAGCAGTCACTCCTAGCTCAGGTGCCATCAATCTACATTGAAGTTGAGGGGGCAGGTTGCCCCAACATGTATTACTTTACACTTGCTTACATGTCGAGCTTTAAGAGATCCCCTTGGAGCACCTCACAGTCCCTTATAGTTTTAACCACGTCAAATAGTTTTATGTCATCAGCAAATTTGGCCACTTCACTGCTTACTCCAAATTGCAGATCATTTATGAATAAGTTGAAAAGCATTGGTCTATTGCAGAACCCTGTGGAACCCCATTTAGGAGAAAGTACAATTTATTTCTACTCTCTACTTTCGGTTCTTTAACCAGTTACCGATCCATAAGAGGACTGCCCCCCCCCAAGTCACCTGCTCCAGCTTTAATTCTATTATTGCTAACACTTCTAAAACTGAACTACTAAATTTGTTCAGGAATCTTTGATGCCTTTTGTAAGTCCATGGAAACATTGTCTACTCAATCACTCCTGTCCATATGCTTTTTGACACTCAGAAAGAATTCTAATAGGTTAGAGAGACAGGAATTATGGTAGCCATGTTGATTCATTTTCAGCAGGGTTTGTCCCTCTATGTGCTTACTGATTCTACTTTTACTAATGCTTTTGAACAATTTACCCAGAACAGACAAAAACACAGAAACAAAGCAAGTCAGAAAAGGCCTCCCAGGCCTAGTCTGACCCCCAGCTCCAGCTGGTTCCGCTCATGACATGCCTACCATTAAGCTAATTGGCCTGCAATTTCTCAGGTCTACCCTGGATCCCCTTAAAAAAACTTAGATGATGTGCAATGCTCATTTGCTCCCTTTTGTATTTACAACTTGTTATTTTGTCCATTAGCTGATCATCACAATACTGGAATGTGGCTTTTTCATTACCCTGTCTCAGTACCCCATGAAAATTTTGTCCAAATGTATTATATTAATGAGTTAGAAGGGACATGGAAAAATGTGCATAGTAGCACAAAATCCTCATGAATTTGGAAGATCAACAGTTGAGTTTCAAGGTACCTTTGAAATGCCTTCCATTATTCATGTTATATAGAAATACAAGGTCCTAGAAGTCATACTTAACACAAGTGGTTTGTGAAGCAGATTTTGTCAACAAATGCCCATTGCCTACTTTTCAATAGATGTCCATTAGCAAAATGCCTGTTAGTTTTGTAGCAAGACAAAGAAAAAAAGAGATGCCACAGATGTGTCCATTGTCAGACTGAAAGAGCTAATGCCATAATGCAAATTACTCAAAGGAAAGGAATTATGCATCTAAAATACTGCCACCACCCCCTCTTGCAGTATAAATGAACTACCCCATGTTGCCGGTCTGGTTTCCATATTATCCCCATGGATTGTATCATATCCTCATTAAATAAAATCACATAGAAAATGATGACCCTCGCCACAAGCAGATATGAGCTCAGCTCCCTGTACACTTACTTGAATTAGGCACCTTTTAATACTGCCAAGTCCAAGTCTCTGATTCACTAGATTCAGAGAGCTTTCTGTCAGCAACACAAGCCAGGACTGCTAATGGAACAGCACATGTGGCTCAGTGCCGCATTGCTCCTACATCCAGCTCTGAAAATCTAAAATGCCTGGACTACAGAGGTCCCTTCTCTGGCTGTGCTCCTTGTCCCTGAGTGGTGGGTGAGGTTCATGGCACTCCTGCATGCTAAATACCAAAAAAAAAAAAAAAAAAAAATGCTACAAACATATTTGAATTCAGCTCCTGGCAACTTCCTCACTCAAAGGTTATTAGCAATTTGGAGAAGGTTTAGAGAACACAATAACAGCAATTAGAGAGCCAGAGGGAGCTTCTTTTGAGAAAGGATCTATAAAAGGGCAAGAACATAGAATCATAGAAGGTTGGGTCTGAAATACAGGGGATTATCTGTGATGCCCTTCTGTTCCTAGGCAGTCTCATTTTTATCTAATTGATCCCCAAGAGCTGCCTGTCCAAACTAGTCATCCACACATTGCAGTTAAAATCCATCAGCTTTTTCTAGCTCTACAACTGGATTCTGGGACCTTGTTCTTATTCTGTGCCATTAAGGCATCTCCAGCTTATGGTGACCCTATGAATGAGTACCCTCTAAAATGACCTGTTCTTGAAAGCTATGCTCAGCTCTTTTAAACTCAAAGCTGTGGTTTCCTTCATAGAATCAAACCATCTCATAAGTGGTCATTCTCGTCTTCTTCTGCCTTTCCCTAGTGCTATCAGCTTCTCCTAGGAACTTTCTGCATAGTAAAAGTACTACGTCAACCTGATCATTTTTGTTGCCCTTTCCGTGCACCTTTTGCTATTCCAAATGTAACCACCATAATTTATAATTGGTGAAGTAATTATGATACTGACTGCTTTTGTCTTCAGCCACTTTCCATGCAAACAGGAATCTGCCCATAACCCCATTGCTCCTGCACACCAAATCCACTTATTCATTGAGCTTCACATCTTGATCCCCAAATCTCTTTGTTAGGGTTGTCACAGACACTGTAGTTCTTCCAAAATCCCTATTCCAACAGTATCTGCTTCCGTATCTATGCAATTCATCACAAAACAAGCCTGTGTTTCCTAATGCTAAATTTGGAAGCATCCAGCTTCTCCTATTGATCAGCCCAAATCAGAATGAGTGAGTTGTGGTTCATTCATGTCTTGCCACAAAATCTAATGCAGCAGAATGACTTTTTCAGCTCAATGTAGTAATATATCTAGAGAAGCACCATCATAAAGCCAAGTTTTGAAAAAGAATGGCTTGCTTAGTACCGTGGTGAAAGTATGCAGTTTAATGAAAAGTGTGTATCACAATGTAATTGAGTGGTGCTTCATGTCCAGTCCAATTTCACTACTTTGTTACCCGTGAAGAATGTTGCTGACCTTTACCTGACCCACCTTCCTGACAGCGTATGCCACTGCATGATTCAAGTGGGAAACAGAAACCTAAGGCTGCAATCCTGTTCATTCTTACCAAGGATAAAGCCCCATTTAGTTCAGTTGGAACTACTTTTGAGGCAACACGCCTAGAATTGTGAGGTAAAGCTATTTTAGTAACAGCATTTACATTCCATTATCCTGATATTCAGCCTGCACTGTTCTGATTTGCTAGACCATTTAGGGCATAATTTTATTCAACTTTAGATCCTTCCTCTGAAAAAGGACTGCATGGTTGTCGACCCCATGATGTGATGTCAGCACAAGAGGATGGCCAGTTATCGGATCAGTGTACAGAGAAAAGGTGTGCTCATTTTCAAAAGTCTGCTCCTGAAAGGAATATACTCTTAAGGAGAGTTCCTAGAAATAAATACTAAATAGATTTCAAGCATCTACTCTGTACATGTTCAGTGATTTATTCTGAAAGTCTGTGCTTCTGTAAAATACTTTGGTCAATAAAGATTTTTTTGCAAGAAAAGTCTGATTTTGACTGTGCAAAGAAAGAAAACCTAGTACATGACAATTCTGAAAATCTGAATGAACCCAGATTAGGTACCAGAAAACAAGTACCACATTTTCCCATCTAAAAGACGCTCCCATGTATAGGACTCCCCCCACTTTTCCTGCCCCTTTCCAGTGAGCAAGCTGCTGCCACGTGTGCATGCCTCCTCACCCCCCTGCCTGCACGCGCTGCTTCACTACCCCCCCGCGGCACCCCCCCTGCCCGCTCGCACCACTTTGCCACCACCCCCGTGTGCGCGCCGCCTCACTGCCCCCCTAATTCACCATTGGTGAACATTTCTAATTCACCTTTCTTCCACCAATGAACCTAAGCTCGCTTTCATGATCTCCTTCCCCTCTCCTCCCTTTTTATCCTCATAACCACCCTGCAAGGTTGGTTAAGCTAAGAGTCCAGAGTTAGCCAGTGAATTGCATGGCTGAGTGATGACTGGAACTTCGTTCTCCCCAGCCCCAATAAAACTCTGAACCATCCCACTGAAAGTCTGATTGAATGCATACAAAGCTCCTGAAACCACAGGCTCTGCTTTAGTAGGGCTCCTGATCATGGGAAGTTTGCAAACAAGTTCAGCCAAGCATGCTTAGGAAGCCCTACTCACACTCAATACATGGCACTCTTTAACACTGCTGTGGGCCTGGGGACATCTCGGGGCAGACCATGTCTCCTATCCACTTCAGCTGGACTCATGCTGCAAGGGCTGTATCTAAGAATGCCTCAAGCTTGGCATGCCTTCCTGTGGTTACATCAGATAATGGATGACACTGTGTTTCATCATGACTTATTTACTTGTATTCTCATAACATTCCACTGTTGCTACCAATGCAAATGCAGGAAGTCACGGTCAGAGTTTGTCATAAAAAATCATCAGAATGGTTCTAATGAGGAGCCTTGGCTGCTGACAGAGCATAAAATATGTGATTTTTGATTGGTGAATGCTGTTATTGTTAATAGGCAATAAAATTGCTATTAATGATCAATAGATAAATGTGAAAACAATTTAACATTTTAGGAAGAAGTATGAACAAGTACATCTATATCCAGAGTTAGAACCGGAGTTATGGCATTTTTCTGAGGTCTGCTTTCTATCCTGTATGGCAATATAAACCCTAAACCTAAGGAGAAAAATACTTAGGTGTTTACTAGATCAGCAATAGCAGTATTGTCAAGGATCATCCTTATTTCACTCCACCAGACCCAATAATACAGGTTCGGTTTTGCATGGCAGCCTCTGTTAGTACATTTTGAAGCCCTTTCTCTGTAGACATCTATACTATATGTGCAGGGTCAGTGGGAGGGCTCACACAATACGTGTGATGTCAGAGGCAGAGCTCCCCTCTGGAACAGCATGCGAGGGGGCACTGGGGGCAAAATCAACCAAGATAACTGCCTACGCCTTGGTCAGGTTATCCTGAGAGGAACTCCATTCCAGAAGTGTTCCTGTTGGTGGGAGGAAATGTAGGCTCGAACCAGTGGACTAAGATCCTCTCTTGAGTACAGAACATGATCCTATTTTAAAAGGCCAGACCCTGAAGACTGAGTTAGTCAGGTTACTTGAATGCCCAGACTGAAATAGTATGTACCTCTGTATTCTCATCTCTTTCCAGCACCACAGAGCAGATCTTCTCTAGCTTTGAAGACCATCTGAGTTACAGGAGAACTGAGTGGAGAACTGAGTGCTTCTTGCTTCCCTATCCATGTGCTCCCCTGACTCTGTTTCTGACTCTGCTGCTGGAGCAATGAGGGAGCTGCTGATATCACATCATCTGACACTGAGATTAGGAGGAGAGAGGCTAAACAAGCCAACTAGGTTAGGATGAATTCCTATGTATGTTCAGACAGTATGTTTGACTGGCAATGGTGGGAGTTGTAGTTTTTTTCCTCTCCTGACTGTGCATAGAATCATGGCCTCAAATTTTGTAAAGATTCAACTTAAAGCTCCTTAGAAATACAAAGACCAGGAACCATTTTAAGTTTGAAAGGTATAATTTGGGGAATTACAGGAAGAAATAAAAGTGGCATATTTGAAAAGTTAATACAGTGCTGTTGAAAATTTCAGGAAGGGAACTGTCATTAGAATTATTGTGAAATAATAAGAAGTTTCCTAGGGTTTTGTTCACATTCTTAATTATCTTTAATGCTGAAATACCAAAAAAGCAGGAAAGAGATGTCTTTTTAAAGGAATGGGTTGATTTTGTTGTTCTTTTTCCAGAAGAGGCAATAATTTTTGGAGTCTATTCAAAGAATGTTCCAGGAATTGTAATGTGACCACACACGTTGATTCAATCAGCCAGGGCTAAGCAAAAATGCCATGAACATTTTATTCCCCTTCCCTATGAAATCCATATGGTCTATTCAAGAGAGTCCTTTTGTCATTTTTGCCAATCTCACTCTTAGAGACATTCACAAGTCTTGTGGTTCCAGTGCAACATTCATCTGGGGCTGGTAGCAGCAGATTTGCTCAGTTGTTAATTCTCCTTATAGCCCTTGTTAGAAGCAGCTTTGGTGCTATTTGCTTTAAAAATCTCTTCTAAGTAACAATGGCATTATCATGCAGTTAAGAAATCAGGCCACATAACGAGGTAAGCTAGAAAGATCATGCCTGGGTTCAGACAACAGCGCAAACCACGAAAGCCTTTTATTGGTCTGTCACATTGTCCGAACCCAGTTTTTCACTATGCTTAAGTCTGATCTTTAGAAACCATGGAAGAAACAATGGTTTGTTCTATGGTTTCTCCATAACACCATAGCTTAGTCCTCGGGGTTTTTTCAATTTTCTTGCTAGGACACATGTCCGTCCACTCTATTTGTGATCCATACAGAAGCTGGCATATATTCAAACTATATAAATCCTGTGTGCATATACCCTGGCTATACAAAATATGAAATATGCATATTTCATACATAGGCATTTTGATTGTAAGAAATGTACATGGAAAAGTCTCTTCTCTCACACCGTTTTCTTAGTTCCCAAATACATTATGAAGTGTAATAATTATTAAATAATAAACATTTTAGGGTTGATTATTAAAACATTAAACTTTATTCCTGTTGGATAAGCAGATGTTATCTTCCTGTTAAATAACTTGTTCATTTTTTGCAATAACCTTGGAAAATCTAGATCAGTCTTCACCAACCTGGTGCCCTCCAGATACATTCAAGTAGAAATGCTGGGAAAGGCTAATCTATATGAATTGTCCTCATGGGAAAATATTAGGAATATCTCTGATCTCACGTCTATTGTCAACCATTAGTTACTGTATTTACCAGAATGCAACTCATTGCCTTTATCTGCCTCTTTGGAGATACAATGCAGTGCTTTCTCCTTGCAGTATTTTAACTGCTACCTCTGAAGAAATAGAAGCAGGCAAGTGTTCTTTGTAATTATATTATCATGTAATTTCAAGTTAATTGTCATGAAGTGCTTGCAGGATTTCATTTGAAATATTACTCTTTCCCTAGATTAGTGGTGAAGAGCTCTCACTAAACTGACATCCTGTAAATAATAGAACTATTATCTGTTTTTGTTGTTGTTCTTAATATCAGTTACAAAAATTGGAATTCACAGATTCATCTTGTCTTGCCAAACTTTCATAACTGCTCATTTTAAGTGATCAAAGCTTTCCTTTCCTTTTGTCTATAAAACCCTAAGATAATGTTGGCATCTCAACTGAAGTGGTATTCTTCACATTTTAAAAGCATTTAAACATAAAATAACTTGGTCTTTAAAGAAATTTTAAATACTTTTGAAAATTACAGGCATGTATGTCAACCATGCAGGCAGACAGTGTGGAAAGCAAAGGCTTGTGTTTTAAAAGACCATTTCCATGCTTGCTTCTGTGCTGTTTGCTTTTGTCTTTTTCTGTGGGTTATTTCTGAGTAGACTTGCATAGAACAGAGCTGTGCTTACTATGCCTGAAAGTGGTTGCACTGGGGCTTACTCCTATGTAGACACATAAGAAATTGAGCAGTGGGAAAATGTCTAAATGGGTAGAATTGACATATGGCTCTGCCCACGCTTCTTGACCCTGCTAGAATGTGCCAAGAAAAAAAAAAGTGTGTGCGTGGGAGGGGGGGCATCCTATCTGTGCCTTAATTGCCTTAATCTATTCCTAACTATAAACAAGTCTCCGTATGGGTATTACAGCTAATCCCATTCAAATCTTACAACTCTTGCTTTCTCCTTGCCTACTTCTGCACCAAACATTTTCAGGGCAAAGGTGTGTCTCATTCTTTTGAAATAAGAGTTTGTAAACTGAAATGCACAAAGAACAATAATAAAACTTCAGTTCTGTCATGTGCTGATGTTGGCAGGAAGACATGAATGTTGGTTATTTTTGCTTCTCTGTCCTCCATGATTTAGAGATTTTTGTCTAGATGGCGAGATCATAAAATTCCTCATATCCTACCCCTCCCCTCCCCTATACGCTGCCTTCCTGAACTCTACAAGAGTACAACCACAAAAAGCGGTTGGAGTGGGGTTTTTTTTCCTTTCCTTTTTCTTTTCTAGCAGCTGTGGGAGGATGGAGGCAGGGATTAGGTACCAGTTTCCCCCTTCCAAGCTTGTAGCAGTGTTCCGTATCTCAGGGAAGGAGATATCTGAAAAACCTTACATTTCCTGGGATGCTCTCTTAGGACAGTGGGATTGCTTTCTGAGAGTAGCTACAAAAACTGATTTGGCTTTGCTTTGCTACTGACTTTCAAAAACAAATCAAATACTGAAGTTAAATATGAAGTCAAATCCTAGCTATTACTACTTCTTGAAAAGTGAAAGATTTTAAATATCAGCGTCCAACTTATACACAGACTTCAGTTTGAAATCACTCAGTCATGCTATCTCATTGTGGTCCTTGTGTCAACTAATACCAAACTGTAATATCCACAGGCAGATGTTATTACTATAAATAGGCAAAATAGTAAACAGTGAGACCAAATCATCTGAATGAACTCAATCCAATTAAGATTGGCCATGATTTTGAAACAAGGGGACTTACATCTTAGCTGTATATAAATAAATATTTGGCAGAAATACACAACATAAAACTTTGCAGTGGAAGTTCTTTCTGACAATTTTGGAAGATAAAATTTTCATGTTGCAGTTACTATTAGATGGACAAAGATATTAAATCCAATATTATTACTGGTAGTGGATTGGCAATATGAAGTCAGTGAAAGCCTGGGAGAGCCTGACCTCAGCACCCAGCAACCACTGGAGATGCTGAGGACTAAGCACCCTGAGAAGATGTGTTTTTGATGCTTGTCTAGGTGTCCTTTCCCACACACACTGTCCCAATACATAGTTTACAGTGGTGATGTGGAGAAACAAGATGGAAACAACCAACCTCCAACCATGGATACACCTAAAGATGAATTAAAATGGTAAGTACTAACTAAAAATGAATAAATTACGGGTGGCCCAGGGTACTTTTTGGTGGCACCAAAGGAACAGCATTTTGGTATGAGCTCCCTCCACTCTGGCAAGCCTTGATGATGACAAGATGGGAAATGCTTTTCAGTAAATGTTTATCACATTTGCTTATGCATCAAAGTCAAGACCATGAAAAGTTGGCATGTTAGAAGAACAGGAAAAGAAGGGCAGCTTCTGTAAATGCACTTTGCAGCCTTGGTAAGTTATGTTGACTCATTTCCATTGACCAGAATCCCTCTGGAGAGCAATGCAAACCCAGCAAATGAGAAGCATTTCTGATTCTGCTTCCAAGCTGTTATAAAGAGTGAAGTCTCACCCCAGACTGACATGAATTATTTCAGTCCCTACCATTCCTTGCTGATAAAAGCATTTCTTTTGTTTATTATATGACTGATGTTAATTACGTTTATATTTAAAGCTCTTCACTGAACAGTTTGAATTTCAGTGAATACATTACTGTCTCATTTCAGTAAACACTTTCTTTACAACTTGGTCTTTGTTATCAGAGCACAGAGAAACAGATGAATAACTGCATTTGCTAAGTGATTGTTTCATGTCTTTGAGATAAGATTTTTCTATTAATAGAATCAGACAATTATTAGAGGACATTGTACATTAATTGAGTTATGCATGGGATCTCAAGGATTCCAGATTTGTTCCTCTCTTTTTCTCTGCCTCCCTTGATCCCCCGCTCCAGCAGCTGATTTAATGCTAAGCATATTTATATTTTCTGCTTCTCCTATTTCATATGAATCACAAGAGGTCATGGACAAGAAAAATAAGTATGATCCATTATATGATTCAGACTTAAAGAACTTGCCTATTGTAGCTAAGGTTTTGTGAGGCATTACAGTTGCTTTTTCCTAACCAGGATCTTTATTGCATTTATCTTTCATTACATTTGTAACTGGTAACTGTTTTTCCTTTTGTATTCAGAGTTTGTCCCCATCTTTAATTACTTTCTTTGTCAGACATATGAGGAAATGTATGGGCATAAAATATAAGTTACAGTAAAAGTCTTGATAAGGAAAAGCTCAGGGAATGTCATAATTTGTTCAATATCACAATCATTGCCTTATTCTCTAGGTTTCTTCCCCAAATTACAGGTTGCAACAGCGCTTGCCCATGACAAGAACACCCTAAATGCAGGCTTGCAATATGTCTGCTTCCAAAAATCCTGTTCTTCTGAATTCAGATCTTCATCTTGTATGTAAAAAGCAACTGCATGGATGGAAACAATCCAGATTTTGTGGTTATTTCCCTTATTAGCAGCTCACCTCAGCCTGGACGCTGGCATGAAGGTAAACACATACCTGATAGTCCATGATACTAATTTTTACTTTATTTTAACAACTTAGAGATAAGCACCTCTGATAGCATGTACATTTTAATTCAATTTCATGGTAGTCACATCTTGAAAGGCAATATATGGATTGTGTCCAAACATACTAAACCAAAAAGAGTCTATAATAGAAAGCACTTGATTTGTTCTCCTCCTTGTCCTCCTCCTCCTCCTCCTCTTTCTTCTTCTTCTTGCAGGGGGACACAAAAATGTATGCTAGTCAATGAATTAGCAAAAAGTTAATAAAGCAATCAGTGAGTTAATATTTTCATGCTTTTGTCGCATGCTTCTGAAGGGATGCGTCTATTATATAATGCTAATACCCAATACTTCTCTGAAGAGGTCTTCACTCAGTTTGGGTTGGCCAGCAGCCTAAAGCTATTACAAAAGTACATCATAGAGAAAGTATCTTTGGATTACCCATTGCATCCTTTTAGATTCAGAAACTCAAGCTTCAGCCTCACTTCAAATAGAATGTAGACCTCTGTTAATAGCAGTGATTTGTTCTGGTGTATCTGGTACAAGGAGGGTTTCTTTATAATAAGGTGCTGGTCTGTGCTTTTCTACAGTTGTCTTCTGCAAAACAGCATAAATAAGAGTAACGTTTCCAGTTGGTGCTAAAATAAACAAAATCAACCAGGTAATCTAATACAATGTAACTAACATAATGTAGTTGCATCTTGAGCTTGAATATTTTCCCCCTGCAGGAAAGGCAATGGATTGCTGTACTGATAAAAGGAACTTCAGCCTATCTACAGCTATTTCTAAGAAGTTGGCTACATCTCCATGTGGCCATGAAAATGCCATATATATTTGTTTACCACTTTGATGTATTCCCCATTTTATAGATGACAAAACCAGCATAGACCAACAGTGACTTGCCTGAGCCCAGCAACTCATCCACAAAGATGCTGAAATAGGATACTGAATGTCCTAATCTGGCTTCATACTGTATTCCTAGGACCACTCTAGCTTTCACACCATGGTCAGTATTAGCACCATCTACAGAATTTAGAATTCTACTGGTTTTTAACAATTAGGAAAATACATAACAGTCTATTTCTCTGCAGCAGCATTCTTATTCTTCCAGAATAACCCAAATGGTAGCATATGTAACACTATTTATATAAGACACTGTAAAACATATAATATTTAAAAGAAAGTTGAAATTAAACAAAGGAACATCTTGGTTTTTCTTATATACCTATAATATTTCCATCTCTAATATTTGTCACTATTGATTTCACCTTAGTTTCAGTATAAAAACACACTGGTTTTTATAAGTGCTTCTGCGAGAACACATGAATTTCTGGTTTATAGAGTGGTTTTGATCACAAATAGTATCAGTCAGACCTTCTCGCACTTTCAGCAAAACAGACTATGCTTTTAACATTGGATAAAAACATAGCTATAATTTAATTATGTTTTGTGCATTGATGCCAAGATTTTCCCTAAAAGCATGGTTATGGTATAACTACAGTTCAGCCTTTCCCCAGCCTGCTATCCATCTGGAGGGTACTAGGTTTAGGAAGGCTGATATAGCTGTATCCCATGTATTTCTTTTTCCATATAAACATTTATTCCACTGCCAAAACATCTTCTGTTAATAAGTCTTTTTTTTCTTCCTTGCAACATTTCCTTTGGCATTTGTACACACATCGCATGTGCAACATTATGATGTTTAAAGGAAATACTACTGTAAGCAGAAGCACATGTGCCACAGCTTCCAGGGCTTACATTCAAACATTACAGGAAATATAAACAGACTCTTAAGAATTTCAGCAGAGACCCATACCTCCAGGCAGAAATCCATGCGCTGGATCTTAGGAAACTGAAAATGTCAATTAAGTGCTAAATTTAGGGGGCTCTTAGGAGATTCTGCCTCTGTGTAATCTGGTGAAGCTACTGCAATTGGTACTTAAGAGCAAATTACTCATTATGCTGCTTGTGCTTTTTAAACTACTTTTATTGTGAAGAAGATGGTAGCTGGGAAGGCCCAGTCCAGAATATGATGCATTCCAGAATGGAGTCCCTCACCAACTTTCTGTAAAGCTCCTGGCTGCTCTGTGACCCCAAAGATGCAATTTGCTGTAGAAGCATTCTGCATGGAACTAGTACTGGATCCCAGTCCGGATCAGGAGCAAATTCCAGATTAGGGGATCCTGACTGCTGCTTCTTCAAACTAAAAACTGTCAATTAAAGCATACCTTTTCCCTTTAAAAGCATGGATGCAATGAAGTGTGCACTTTCCCCTTCAGAGAAAATATTCATTTATATTTGGCCCATAAAGGGAAAATAGGGAACAGTTATGAGTTCCAGGGCATATATTGGGTTTAAATCCCAGGGAAGCTATGAACTGCTCCTTGGATGACTGGACATGGCACCTCAGTTAATCGGGGAATATTACCATTTATCATTTATATGGCATTAACAGTATGTGAGAACAAAGAGGGCAGAGATTGAAAAATCACCCTGGGCCTTAATCATATTCAATTTAAGAAGCATGTGGTCAGTTTGAAAGCTGAGCTTCTGACACTAAGCCAGCTGCAGTAAATCAGCTAATCCCCATTTACCTGTCTTGCACCATCACAGTCACGGCAGCAGAAAAACTAGAAAATATATCTGTGCTTTGGACTCTGAATACATTCTATCATCTTCCCCTAACCTGGTGCCATCCAGGTGTTTTGCATTATAATTGTTATCCCAAAACATCTGAAGGGGACCAAGCTGGGAAAGGCTGCATTATCGTAAGAGAAATTGTCATACTTAAAAACAAACAAACAAAAAATAAATATACACAAGCTAATGTATTGCAGTATAGTGATTTATATAACTTCAGGAAAAAAGGAAAGAGAAAGAGACAAAAACATGGAAATATTCCAGTTTGGCAGGTTCACAAATAGCTTGAGATAAGGGCAAAGCAAAGCATTTTTTAGTACCCTTATCAGTGCTTCACTTCAACACATCAGCCCTGTTTTGTCAACAGGAATAATTCCACTGAGCCTTAACAATGCTGTTCCAAATGCATGCATCTCCCACAAGAAAAAACGCCTCTTCAACACATCATGACAGCCACTGTATTGCCCCGGTGTTTTCTCAGGTATATGTGGCAGGAGAGCCTTGAACTTTGAATCAAATAGGCATCTACTCTTCCTAACCCTGCAGCTGGTAACATCTTGGCTCTGCCTGTCAGGATGAGAAATGTACCCTGTCAGACCCAGAGGCTTAGGAAGAATTTTTCTGACCCTGTTACTAAACTCCTCAAATCACTCCACTTCTTTTCACGAATGACATGAAAGACAAAGTTGCTTTCATTTCCTTCAGAACTGAGAGGAAGCATCAGGTTATGTAATATCAACACAGGTGAATAAAAAGAGAACTATAATAGATAGACACAGCATGCTGACATTTTTTTTTCTTCTTCCTGACTCATTTGGCTCAAATTTTATCACAGCATCTTATTCTCAACTTTTACAAGCAAAAACTTGGTTCTCATTTACCCTGCTTTGTGTGTGTGTGTATCCTGAAGGAAAGTCAAATCTGACTGTATTAGTATAAACATTAGGTTTATATCTCATCCTTTATGTGAGAAGCCCCAGGGCAGCTTATACAAACAAAGAAACAGAGCGAGTCAGAAGGGTCTCCCCAGGCTGTCTAGTCTGACCCCCCCCCTCCAGTTCCAGTCAGCTCCACTCATGACATGCCCGCCATGTGCATGTCCAGCCTACCTTTGAACACCCTCACCGATGGGGCCTCCACCACCTCCCATGGAAGCCCATTCCATACCCTTGGGGTCCTAACTGTCAGGAAGTACTTCCTGGCATCCAAATTGAACCTTAGTTCCCTGAGCTTTGCTCTACTGGAACGTGTCCTGCCCTCCTCTGCAGGGGAAACCAGGTCTCAGTCCACCTCTGCATGGCACCCCTGCATGTACCTACATGTTGCCAACAGATCCCTTATATATGTACCTCCTCCGCATTTTATCCTCACAACAACATTGTCATCTAGACTAAGCTGAGAGTTAAGTGACTGGTCCAAAGCCATCCTGTGAGCTTCATGACTAGAACCTGGCTCTCCTGTGTCCCAGTCCAATACTCTAACCACTACACCACTATTTACTGACTCAAGATAGAGCAATTGAAAATAGGATTCTTAGATTCATGCCAAAACTTTTCTCCACAGCTAGCCTGCACACATGCAGAAGTTCTGAGCAATAAAGTCACAACACTGAAGCTGCTGTGGAAAGGTTTCTCCTCAAACTCTTTCCTGCCACACTAATTCCTTTCAGAAATTTCAGTTTGGCACCTGGGAACTGATTGGGTTAGCAATATGTAGAGCAGGTCATCTTCCTTTTGCTCTATAACCTCTGTCACATACAGAGAGGGTTCTTGTTGATGTTGTGGATGTTGTTGTTTGTAATGTCCATCACATTACAAACAATAACATGTTTGTTGTTTAAACAGACAGATCTTCCTTCACCAAATCCTCCCCCAAATCAGGACTGAAATTCAGGAATTTCCTAGGTCATTAGTCTAACTCTTTGTCTAAGAGGACATGCATTTTTTCTCATTTTTTTCCTCCTAATAGGTGCAGGGGCCCCATCCAGCTCAAGGCCTCTGCACTTACTCTAGAATTAAAACAAACAAAATTCTCCTATGAACACATATAAACTAATGGTTATTTAGACCCTTAGAATCAAGTTCAACATTGTGTCAACTCAATCAAAATAAGGTATTCCAGGAAAATATCGAGGCATTCAGTCTCAGCTGCCAGTGTTTCCACTCCTTAAAAATGAGGGACCATTTTAAATCTTTCCTTTGAACTCACAGATCTCAAGAGAGTCACTACTGCTTCTTCCTTATTAGATATTGGCCCTCAAGCTCATTGATCATTACATTGCTAAATAGTCAGTTGTCCTTTAATTAACTGATTTTTAAAAGGCTGAAAAGTTCTCTTCATTGCCGCTGGGTAATTATTAAAATATAAGTATAACCACATTGATTCAAATGCTTAAGAGGCAAAATTCAAAGGCATCTGTCCTTGAGCACGAGCTATGCTAAAATCCTTGGAATTACTATAAGCACCAGAGATCTACAGAAGATATTTAAATATCTCTATTATCTTTTGTGTTTGTCCTCCAAAGAAGATAATACTTTTGTGCTTAGATTGCTTAGGCAGGCACCACAATTTAAAGCGATTCAAGGACTTTTCTTAAGGATTCTCAAGTCATTTTCTTTTTCTTTTTTCTTTTGGCCCAAACTCCCTTGGCAGCAGCAGTTTTTAAGTTCCTGCTGCTGCTGAGTGCTAGACACAAAATGTGGAGTTCGCAAATCGTCTGTGTCTCATCTTTCAAATGTGTGATCCCGATAAAGATCTTAATGGAGGAAGGATTTTGCATTCGCCAACTTTCCTATCTGGCAGCTCAGAAAATGCAGCAGCATGGCCTGGGCACTGTGCTTGGGAGAGAACTGATTTCAATGGAGATTGTAATAAATGAGAGCTTTAAGCTTATCATGCAGTACAGGCTGTTGTGCTTAACTGCTGCCTTTCAGGTCCCAAGGTCTGTGAAAGCACAAAGCTCTGCTAGGATGAAAGCACAGATCATCACAATGCTTGTGTTTGGTCACATAATATCACATTGGCTGCAATTATGCCCAGAATGTAACTCACCCATCCTGATCTTGAGCAGCAGCCAAGACATCTTCCTAAATTGTGCTGAGCTTCTACAGTTAGACACGAGGTGAAGTACTGAGGTGACTCTCTGGATTGCCTCTCTATCAACCTGCTCCTCTTCCTGTTTTACCTGTGACTTATCTTTTAAAGGCACCAAGGGAGGGGGCAAGAAACATTGTCAATGCCTACAGTGAAGAAAAGGCTAGTCCAAAGTGTTTATGAATGTCCTTGAATCACTATACTGCCTAAAGCTTTTACCAAGGCCAGGGTTTTGTCAACTCCAATGTTATGCCATTGTTAACTTTTGGCTGGTAAAATCAGAACTGGTCCTGCCATACAATGTGGACTCATCAAGTTATGCAGTAGGAGTGGCAAAACTCAAGGGCAATCCCACCATGCTAAAACTAGCAAGTGAATTGGGATTCCATGTTGCTTTCAGCATGGTCAAATCCCCCACTTGGAACACCCCAAGCTTTACCCTCCATTTGCAGAGGGACCATTCAACCTCCATCACCTAGGCTGAATTTCCTTTTGGATTGGAAGATTGAACAGCAAGCACAGTAGAATAGCCAGTCGATCTGAAGACTAACCTACTCTTCCCACCCTCATCCCAACCCATATAAGTCTATCACAGCATCCCTTTCGTACCATTCATCATAAGGTGGTTTTTGGAGATATAGCTGGTCTTGTTCAGTTTGCTTTTGGTTGAACTCAGTAGTACACACATGCTGAATCTCACTTCATGCCCCCAAATTCTTACATACGGGATGCTGTCTATGCATGTTATTCTGTATCTGAAAGGCAGAATTTCCATTTTATTCATGCATAGTGGAAAAAGATCAGAAAACAGACTATTCATTAAAGATGTCTAATGAATAAGAATGTTTATTTTCATGTTTTTCCTCTACATTTGTTCACTCATATGTCTGCCCTTTCCCATTTTCCTATTAATTGGTTTTTTAAATCTGCATAAAAATTCAATTTAAGCACATATTTAAAGTTTATGTGAATATATTTTCTTTCAAAAATCTGCATTTTAAACATATTTTATGTCAAAATAGCCATTTTAAATACATCTTTTCAATCCATACATTAGTTGAAGATGAATGGATCAAATGGACTCATACAGCAGTTCACAAAGGTTAAATTCCTCAAGCATCCATACAAGAAATAGAGGTGTCCTACAGTAATGGCTCAGGCACTCTGACAATGATGTCACAGTCTCACCAGGAGACTTCAAAGGTTACCTGAAGAAATGTCTTCTCCATTAATGTCTTCCTAGAATATGTTGATCAAGTAAAGATGCTTGTCTAGTTGAGCCACAGTTTGGAGAGTGAGTTTGGTATTTAAAAAAAAAAGATACTCTCTGTGGTAGCACCATTCATCTGGAATGGCCTACTCTTAGGCAAGCACCAACACTGTTGATTTTTCAACGCATCTTGAAAAATAATGTATATGTCCAGGCCTTTATTATTTTATGTTAACATGCCATGATCATAACAGTATTTTCTCATGTCACCATTGTTATTATTTAATGCTGTATATTTTGGATTGTTTATACATTTTCTCTGTACCATCTTTGTATGTTTTATAAAAGGTAAGACAGGAATGTTTAAATAAACAAAAGGAGTCACAGTTCTTATGTGTCCTTATCTAGTGACAGTTCTGAGAAAGAAAAGCAACATAGTACATTTAGAGAATACAATTATATACACTCAAAGGTTTGGTTAAAACATGGGTTATTACACTATATGAACCCAGCTACACTAACAAACCATGGCTTGGGTTTATATATATATATATACACACACACACACAAACACACATAATATGATTAAAAGAAAAACATGCAACAAAATAAAACATATAAACTTAAATATGCAATTAAAATCAAACATAAAAACATTGCATCTCACCACTGGGTCCATTGGATACCTGTTCTTTCAAAAAGCTCCATTCCCCTTTCAAAAGTGCAATGAATCTTTTGATGGTTCAAATCCTTTCCCTTTTTTAAACAAGTAATCAATAAACACACCTCAAATATCATCAAAAGTATTCTTTTTTATATACCCCTTTTCACTTTAATATCACAAATTAATTTGTCATTAACAGCTGTATTTGAAACTGCTCTATACCATTCACTCAATTGATAATCATGTTTTACTTTCCAATTGAACTGGTGATGGATCCTGGCAGCCACAGGCAAATGGGCAGCATAACCAGGGAAAATGGATACCATCCTGGAAGCCACCAGAAAGTGAAGCTGAGCACTGAGCATGTGTAGAGAACACAGATAGCTGGATGGTGTGAATCCTGGGCAGTGTCACACTGGATGGTGGCAGTGAGAAGAATAATGGGGTTTGTATGGAGTGAAGAATGGGGTTCCTATGGAGTGCAGCAAACCCAGGACTGACAAAGGAGAGAGAGAGAGTAGTGACGACAGGGGAGGATACCAGAGGCATATACAGAAGACAAAGTAGGAGAAGGGAAAGGCTGGGATGAGGAAAGAAAAGAACCAGAGGAGGAACAGATATTGATAGAAAGTTGGAGTTGGAGCTGGGAGAGAGAGCCAGAGAGGAAGAAAGTCTGAGACTTTATGAAATAAAGGTGAACCTGGAAGAAAATTCAGAGAAGCAGAATATTCCCTAAACTTTCCTAAAAGTGTTGGAAGCATCATCAGTCCAGCAAATAGACCCAGCAAAAGAGGGTGGAGGCCAACTTACCATAGAGGTTGTGACTTTGCTGAATTTTCTCCAACTCCCTTCTGTGGGCACTTGACTCTACTGGAAGCTTCTTTTGATAACCAGCCATGAGTTACTCACCCATTGGACTGAGTCAAATACTAACTTTACCTTAGTTTCAAGTTTCCTTTTTAGCTAAATCCAGCTAGACAATGGAGGTACTTCACAGTGACATGGAACTCTTGGTGACTCAATCAAGTCTTGGCGGGGGTGTGGTAATTTCTGATGGAAGTCGTGGGCATCGGATACCCCTCTACCTGAACAAGTCACATTCTTACAAGCATAGTCTTGATAGATTACATAATTCAATTCCCTGTTCCAAATCTCCTGTCCTTGAAAGCATGCATGGAGAGCTATTCCTTAACTTTGCAGTGCATATTTATGGCTACTGGGTAAGATAACAATCTAATAAATAATTAGATAAATTACTCCTACCTCTGGATAAAGATGGACTGGCCAGTCTATTTCTATTCCTTGCCAATTTCACTTGCATTTATTCCTAAATCCATTCTGTTTTACTTCAGCATTTTAAAAAGCACTCTGCAATTTTTGAAATAAAAACATGTTTTGAGTGCATAATATAATTTATTTTGTTACAAAATATGGATTTATAATGGATTTAAATGTATATACCTCTAAAAAATTTTTATTGTTAACCATTTTAAATGGAACTCACAAAGACTGAATTCTTCAAAAATCCCTGCAACTGAGAAGCTTAAACAAAAATAGAAGAGATGGATGGGGGTGATATCATAGGCAATACTACTGCTGCTGGCAACTCTGAAGCAGCTCAAGGCATGGGGAACCCATTAAGTGACCCCATTACATGCAACAAACTGATGGAAAAATCTTGGCTCAGAGCTAAATTTCCAACCTAGTTCAAAACTTGTGCACAGAATATTGACCCCTTAGTCATGAAACAGTATCTTATTTTCTTAGAGAACAAACAAAATCTTTTAGTAAGAATTAGTCCTTAATCCCAAGTGAACATAATCAGAATTCAGCAGAGTGTAGCACCATGAAAGGAGCTGAGCTAGTTCCAAATGAGACTAGAAATTTAATTATCAACTTAATTCAAAGACTGCACCAGAAAGTTTTAGCAGCTTACGACACATAAACACACACACACGGGGGGGGGGGGGGGACCTGGCAAACCACAAAATCATCCAGCAATTTCAGATTTGCTGTGGAAATATTGAATTTGCTGAAATAACTGGTCATGCTGTCTGATGTGCTTCAAACATTTGCCCAAGACAGCATTTCATGGTGTTCATTGTTCTCTCCCCAAAATCATCTCTGGCATGTTTATGTTGGCAGCATTATCAGTGCCTCTTTGTTGTAATAAGCTTGGGGGATTGCTGCAAATAATTTCCAATGAGTAATTCTAATTAGTTGCTAAAGTTGTCATATTTCCTGCTATCTAAAATTAGATCAGAGAGACAAGTTGAGATGAAAAAAAAAACCCCTCCTATTAACTCCCCAGGCCTCCAGTTCTTATTTGTTGGTTGAAATTACTGTTTTGATCTTTATCACTGAGTATGTGAAGAAGTCTAGAGTCAGTGGTAATAGCAAATCTTGTGTGCAGGGTGGGAGAGAAGGTAAAGTGTGGTTTTTAAAACTTTTTAGTGAAATGGTATGGATTATCTCAATAAATTTTGGATAGTAATGGAATAAAGTAATACAATAGTACAGAAGGATACAATTTAAAAGTGTGTTATAAAGCATGCAAAGGTTCAAAACTTTCCAAAGGAGTAATGGTTTGAGTATAGTTGGACTTACATCTGATTATCCTCCAGGTCCTTCATTTATTAGTATCCTTTTCAGAATAGTTTCTGATTCTCTAAAGATGAAGAGATCAGAAAATATTTCCTTTTTATAGGCATCTAAAATAAAATATGCCTGATGTAATTAGTTTAAACAAATATGTACCATGCACAAAAATAGCTTGCCACCCAGCTGAGGCCAATCTAATGTTATAATTATTTCATTCAATAGGACACGTGTGGATAAGCAATACTACACACAGTAAAGGAAGAGGAGAGGGGAGAGAACAGGACAAGAGAAGACTCTGTGCTTGTGTTAACCCATTTCTTTCAGGTTGTCTAGGGCTAGGCTTACTGCCAGTTGGCTATCCAGTTCCAGACAAGCCAAATACCCTTCAGATAAAGATCCAAAATGTTTTTTAGGGCCATAATTAGTGCCAGAGCAGATGTTTGCATGTTTACAGACCCTACTTCATCTTCAGGTAAATGGTTCAATGAGAAGATGAGGGAAAAACCTCCATCTGATCACCTGGGTAACCACAGCTAGACAGGGTAAACAATATTGGCTGTTGTTGTGAGGATAAATTGGAGCTATGGAGGCAGCCTTGGGTCCCCATAAGCGGGAAAAATGGGACATAAATGTAATAACAATAACAATCAATAACAATAGATAGGTGGGGAACCTGCGGAATCCAGTGCTGCCCATTTGAATGTGTGCAGCCTGGTTGATCCATTCTGCAAGCAGTCCCTTCCACTTGCAAAACAGGCCTCTGCCCAGGCCTCAAAGCTCAGAACGGACTGAGTAATACCAACTGCTGCAACTGGCTGGCACTATTGGAACTGGGAGTCACTGGACTGATCAGACTTGATATAAATACCAGGAGTGTAGCTGTGTGAACTTCTGCCTTAAGCACTGATGGCTCTGCCACTGGCAACTGAACACAAGTGTCTGAAGTCTTAGCCTAGGTTTGAGAATGGCATAAGGAAACACAAGTTTCTTTTCCATTGTACTCATGTCTGCTTCTGTACAGCTTCTCTCCATTTGATTCCATCACTTTTGTTTTCAGATTCCTTGTGCAAAAGAGTTGATAGGATTGAGGCCAGAGATATCCACTCTCCCCATTTGTCACAGGCCACAGGTGAAGCTGAAGTTGCACACATACCCTACAACAGTAATTGCACCAGCTGCTGCTGGAAACAATATGAGAAGCAATTACCTACTTCAATTCCAGAAGAAGCATGGAAGCAGAGAGCAAAGGCTAGTAGTTCAGTGTTTATTTTTCTACAGGAACTCCAGATCTGGGGAAAACATCAACATTTCACTTTCTGTTTTGAATGCAACTGCATTTCCACAGAAAGGAACAAAAGAAAGCTGGGGATGGAGAGAGAAAGCACATCACTCTATTGCTATTTTATTGTGGAACTGAAGAGTGGCCACCTAGTAAAAGTTCTAATATGCCCCCCAACACACAAGAGCATACATGCCAAGTACTGGAACACTTGGGGGTTGTTTATCCACTTTAATCCTCTGATTAATTCTCAAAACACAACTCAATGGTAATTGCTGGAGTAGATGTTCCAAAATGATAAGGTGGTGTGTCAGAAATAACTTGGCACAATGACTATATGGGGGCCTGATGTTGTCAGGGGAAGCAGGAACTAAGGTGAAGGGATGTTCTCGCAAGTCATGCTGCAGGCAGGCAGGCAGGAGATGTTATAAGCAAGGAGGAGTGTTGTGTGCTATTTAAATATCTATGTATATGCAATCTCTACCTGGGAAATACAGTAAAAAGGGAAAATTAGGTCTACTTTCCAAGTGATTTTGCTAAAAATTAAGCATGAATGAAGGCTACTATATCTGTACCACAATATTTTTATTTTCCCAATGTTTTAAGATCTGTTTTAATTGGGGTTTTATTTTTAGTTGAATTTTTAGGAAGCTGTGTTTTAATTTTTTTTTTTTTTACATTTTGTACTGTGAAACCATCCTGAGACTTCAGTAATAGGACAGTCTAGAAATGTTTTAAATAAATAAATACATAGACAACTATCAGTAGACAAGAGTAACTTAAGCCAGGTTCAGGCAAGCTCCCTGGTCACCTGAGTTGGGAGAAAACACACTCAGTAATATCATTGCCCTGTATCTCCCTATTTCACAAAGTGCACTGATCTGACTGTCAGAATTCCTGAATTTGGAGGACTATAGGTAAATAGTTGAATGTGGGAGGAGTACAGAGGCTAGGATTCTGTCTATACTCCCTTCATCCTCCAAAATATTTAGATTACCAGTTCATGAAGCTATAAGGTATCATGGGAATTCTTCAGAAGATGGTGGTACCTCACTCCCGGTTCCCTGCACTGGCTGAAAAGATTTGTTTTGCATCTTCAGAGTCCAGTCAACATGGAAAGAACCATGCTAACTGAGAAGGTGAAGGGAGTGTCCATTGAGGTTGGAGGCCCAGGTTCACACTTGTGAGTGTCTTCCTTAGGGTGGAACTGGAATTCTGACCAATCTGCTGTACCGCCCCGCAACATCAGGAGCCCATAAGTCTTATTGTTATAACAGGAAGAATTGTGAATATTATTTTAAAATGAAAACAGAAAATGGCATGTAAGTCATGACTATAATTGTATCTTTATACTTCTAAAATAATTAATTTTTCATAAATTTTGAAAAAGCTCAGAAAATAATTAGTTCAGGCCATAACAAAGAAGATAAAGGCTAAATATCCAGTAACTTTATTCAATGCTGTATGTGTCTTTCTATGTGGTGACTTAATTTTGCCACTATTGTATTGTTTTACTTTAATTCCACTGACTTTACATTGTGAAATATTGCTATTATGATTGAATTTGCATTTATTTTATTGCTGATAGCCCTCTCTTTCATGTTCTTATGGTAAGTCAGGGTATACATTTTTAGAAGAAATAAAATGCCCTCTGAGAGAAGTTGGCTCTGTTCTTTTAAAAAATACTCATTGTAAAACTTCTACCTTTCACAATTTCACAATATGAAATGCAATCCCATGCATGTTAAGGTAGAAAAACTACAATTCCTAGCATGTTTCTAGGGTTATATTGGGTCCTGTTAAGACTCTTTTCAGTCTAAACATGACTGTGCCCTTATTTGCCCTCCTTTACAGCAATTGTTCACAGTTTGCATAGAAGAGATGGGGGTAGAGAGGGAACACATTTCTGCTGTCATAGCAATTGGATTGATGCTCACTTTCACTGGGATGCAAATCCAGGGCACATCTTTGCAAAGAAATAATATCTGCCTTACGATATCAAAATCAAATTCTCACTTTGCTCAACCAACCAACAGAGGAAAGCATCCTTCCACTCTAGTTGCAATAATTATAGTTGTTTTTCTTTCCATGGAAAATTGGTTTAACAGTATTTTATACATTATGTGTAGACATTCACAAATGGACTGTGGCAATGGGTCATTTTGACAATGGTTGCAGTCATAACAGAAAGATATATAAAAGTGAGGTACACAAGCAATCTTAGCAAAACAGGGACTTTCTTCTAGCTTATCTGTCTTCTCCTGAAATAGAGCATGTGCAAGTTTGTGTGTGTGTGTTCAGGACAATCAAGCAGAGTGCTGAGTGGTCTAATCTGATTTGTATCAGACCATTTTGCACATCATTTAGGACAAGCTTAAATTGCCCCTTTAGCATTTCAGCAGTTCTTGGCCTCTCTCACTTCATGTAATCCTGGGCAGAGCACACTGCAGGTGTTAATATCCTTGGTTGCCGTTCACCAGCTTCCTGAAGTTATTTTTGTGCTGCCTTAGGCACTTATCTGACACATCATTTCTGTTCATTGTAAAAAATGGCACAGTAAATCTCTACTAAACCAAATTACCATACATCATACTGAAGGATATGTCTTGCTTCCAAACAACTGTTATATTTTAAAGTATAAAGTTTAAAAAGGGTTTGTTTTGTCTCAGACTGACTAGACAGAAATGGCAAAGTTCAATAGAAAGTGATTTCTTTGGAAATAGAAATTGGTTGGGGAATCAGCACAGAACATGCTAATTCTCACAGGAATGAAAGGGATGTCAAAGTATAGGCTAGGGGGCAAACGTCTGCATCAGGTGATACTTTTTCATGTGTGGAAAAAAGTGCCAGGTGACATAGGAAAATAATATGTTTGATCGCACAGTCAGATGGCGTAATTAAAATAAAGGGAGGGGGATCTATACGATGGTGAATCAACAGACAGGAAAAAAGGAGCAAAGTGAGCAGCCATGTTGTAGCTGAAAGTGAGTGCTCTAACCAGGTGAGACAAAAAGACACATTCTAGACAGTTACTCCAGTGCCTGCTTATTCAGTCAAGTCATTGCTAGTCTGTACTTAGGAAATTTCCAACTCAATCCAGGCTCCTGGATGCATTTACTTTGTGGAGTTTGTGACATGATAGCTGGTATCCTACTTAGCCTGCTGGCGCTATGGGAGCTAACAAGTATTAGGTAAGTGTGAGCCATCTTCCAGATTGCCATTGAACTGAAAAGTTATCTAGTTGCTTCTGATTAATCATGGAACTTTACAATCAGAGGGATAAATACAAGGTCCCCAGGGCAGAGGTTTCCACTTGCTGAAGATAACTTATTTCTGAGGATAGAAAATGGCGAGCTTGTGAAACTCCTTGGGAAGGACTGAACAGAAAACTTGAAGAAAACTGTTTACTTGTTTTTGCACTGTTGCCCTTATCTTGCAAGAAAGACTGATGTGCACAACTAGAAAATTTGTGGGTGGATGTACCATTGTGCTCACCAGGTGTCATTAGAATTTGATGATTGTGGCTGTTGGGAATAGCAATTCCATCTAATTGGCTGCGTGGAGGTATCCAAACACATCCTTCCTCTACATTTTAACCTGGCACAATCCCAAAGGACTTTTCCATGTTTCTGTTCTGAATTTATAGGTCAAGACTGTTCCAACTGTAGCTCTCCAGATGTTGTTGGACTCAGTTCCCATCTGTCCCAACCAGGATGGATATGAATAAAGGGAGTTGGTTTAACAACATCTGGATCTCCACAGGTTTGCCACTCCTGGTCTAAATTGATGCTTAGATGCTATATAATATCCCTGAATACAGAAGAATGTCTGTTTCTTAGCTTGTCTACCTACATAATTACTTCCACAAAATCCATTATTCACCTGCTGGCAGGGATGATAAACATCAGTACTTCTGTTCAGAGACTTCAGATATGCAAGTAATTTCAGGATAAGAGAGTTTCTGATAAAGAATGGAATTGTTAAATAACTACAGTAGAGTTCTCCAAAGCAAAAAACAAAAGACACTGCTTTAGAACTAAAAAGAAGGCACCCTACCAGTTCAGTTGAATAAAAGATCAAAGAATATACTCAGTGTGTATATGTGTTTGCAAAGAGGACTCAAACTGTATCGGGACTTAATTTAAGACTGAAGGGCTAAGAATAATCTAAGGAAGTTTAATTGCCATGATTCCTGCTGATTGAGATTATTATGATAAAGAGAACGAAAATGCACCATTAGAAATTTACTGTTAGAGCCATAGCTCAGTTCAGCTGAAGTGTCCGTATTTAAGTTATTTTACTCAATAATTCTGCTACACACTTATGTTCCAGCACAGTGGATTGAAAAAACAGAATAAATTGGAGATCCAGGAAGGATATGTATACCTAAATAATAAGTGATGGGTTTCCCCAGAAAAAGAAAAACCCAGCTCCCAATATGCACACACACAAATAGCCACCAACACTGAGATTACCTAAAATTAATTTAATAAAAGGTAGTAGCTCTAGATATTATTCTGTAAACGTTTCAGTAATGATCCTGTTTCTCTATGCTTGGGCTGCAATGCCATACTCACCTATGTGGGAGAAAGTTCTGTTGAACTCAGTGGGACATTATTTTGATTAGACATTGCACAATACATATCCAGCAAATTAAAATTATTCTGGGAAGACAGAATGAAACCTGAGCAAAACACCATCCATGATCCAGTGCCAATTTCCCTAAAACCTGCTGAGAGTGGGCAGCTCCTGAAATGGAACTAATATAAACATGTTGGGTGTATGCATGAAACCTGTCCCTGTCCTCTTTTGGATTGTGCCCTATATTTATAGGACTGGAGTTTTACTGGTTTAAAAATAAACTTTTCTGAGGTGTTTGTGTTTGAAGATCAGACTTTACCAAGATGGGCTCTTAGATATTTTAAAAGTTATTTAAAGTTACCTGAGTAGGAAAAATGCTGGTGAAATTCAACTGTTTAGTTTTCTTCTGCTGAGCTACAAAGGCACAGTGAGTACCATGAGCAATATCCTAAATCCAGCTAAAGCTGACAGCCTGGGTATTTCAAATTCAGTATTTTATTTATTTATTTATTTATTTATTAGACATACCCTGCCTTTTTTCTTACGAAGATTCACAGCAGCTTACATTAATTCTCCTTCTCATGCTTTCAATTTTATCCCCACAACAACAACCCTCTGAGGTTGGTTGGGCTGAGAGTCTGTGACTGGCCCAAAGTCACCCAGTTGGCTCCATATCTCAGGTTCTTGTCCCAGTTTTGTCATGGATTCCTCTATACACTACCATACAGCAGGGCATGGAGAAACAGGTCAAGATTTAAGAAAACCATGTCCATGATGTTGAGAATTAAATTCCAGGAACAACTTAGGTAGCTTAGTAGCACTTGGGGACACAAAGCTCAAAGTCAGCTGATAAAACTCTTGGAACTTGAAGAAAGCACCTTTTCATTGGCAAGATTTGGAATCCATGTGCATTCACAGTGAATCAGTTTTCTCACATTTTGATAACTGTTTTTTATGCATATAACAACCAAACATCTCTCATATTGGAAGGCAAATCTAAATTCTAGCACTGAAACACTTGGTTGCTGTGTTTTATGTCTTTATATGAAATAATTTACATTTTTGTCATAACTCTTTTAAAAAAGAAACAAAATGTAGCAGAAATGTGGACAATATTAATGTCGATTTTAATAAGATTCCAGCGGCATCTTGTGATTTTCAAAACTCACCCATGTTGTTTTCTTCACAGAAGACTTCCCAGGGCCCTCCTAGTTCATTTACCCAGAGTGCAGTTTAATTAGCCTGTTGTGCACTCTGCATTATTTTACCCATAGCATCATCATGCTAATTTAACATGATGTTGTAGATGCTTGTAGTCATTGTGATGGCTCTTCACATTCAACTAGATTACATAGGAAGATCAGCTTAAGTTTTGGCAAAGCAAACCTAAAGGGAAAATGATGTCAAGAAGCAACACATGCTGCTTGGGAAATGGAAGGCTTCGAACAGCATCAAAAAGACGTGAATGTGAGGTGAATTTTTCCCATGCTGAAACTTTTGCTTATTTGTTTTACCCTGGCCCATACTATTTTCATGATGTTTTTATAGATTTGCTGTTGATTGCTTAGTTTTATTCATCATTGTGTTGTATCTAATATTTTTTTTGTAAACCACTTTGTTCTGAGATTGAAGGGTGGAGTATAAATTTGGGAATAAAGAGATAATGCTTGGATTGCATAATATTCATTTGTTTGTTTATTAAATTTACACCCAATCTTTCCACTACAAGTAGTGCTCAGTATAGCTAATGAAAACAAAATAGAATTCTATAATGAAACATAAAAGCAGATTAGTTACAAGCACATTAATAAAATTAAATAATAACCACCTGCCATCTAAAATGTCTTTCAACAAACTGCCAAGTCAGCTTAAGACCAAAAGCCTGTCTCAAATATGACTGTCTTTCCCTGCTTGCTGAAGGACATTAAATTATTGATATCCAGTGGTTATTCAATACAGGAGGGTGGGTTGAAAATGAAAGGTCTCACCTGCTACCCCTTTAGGCATGAATGAATCACATCCTTTGTAAAAAGTTGCTCACGCAAACTCATACCCACTTGTAAGAATGGATGCATCTGTCTGTCTTAGTTTTTAGAATGTGGAAACTCCTTGAAGAACAAGGGCATTTCATTCTGCTTCCTTTTTTATTACAAAGGCAGCACAAAAATTCACGTGCATTTTTCATATATTTCTCTTAATGACTGTGTTTTATATGCTTTTGTTATGCATACATTAGAACAAAAACATTCCAAAGTGCATACCTTAGAATGCATTTTTTATTGGAGAAATTCATCACAAAAAGTGTCAAGTCCAAAGGATAGTTGTCTTCCTGTTCATTATTAACCTTCTTAGAGTTATAGATAATTTTTATTGGGTTATGATTTTAATAGTGGATGTTTTCTTGCACTATTGTTTTATGGTTACTTGTTAATGTATGACAGTTTGTAAGGATGTTGGACCTAAAAAGTAGCATCAATCCTTAAAAGCAACAGTAATGGTAACACAAGCAATGCGGAATGGTTTATGAGGCCCATAATGATTTCATTCAGGCTTTAATATGCATTTTAAGCCCATCTTTTAAGTGGGCTGCCTTATACAACCTCCCCACCTATCCAGGTATGATATACAACTGTCATGAACCCAGCCCACCAATGACATGGTCTTGCAAGTTAAGGAACTAGCAGTGTGAACAAAGTGGGCACCAAACACACCACCACTGTGGAAGCTGAAACACCAGATCCTGAGATGACACCTGCAAGGTCCTACTGCTAAGCTACAGTCCTCTATCAGTCTGGATTTCAGCCATGTTTGGAAATGTATTTCTTGAACACATCTTTGAAAGACATGGCTTTTGAGTTGGCCTTAGTGCTATAGCATCCAGGGATACAGATGTGCAATCTGGCCGCATAGGTGGCCAAGGCTGCTTCAGTTGCTAATGAGACATATCTGAATCAGAACTGCTGTGGCAATCTGCATTTACAAAGGGATTTCTGCTGGAAGCCTTCACTGCAGTCCCCAAATAGGAGGTCTATTGAGGATTACAGGGCATTTAAAGTCCTTGCAAGAAGCAATTCTTGGACCTCATGATCAGAGCTCTGAGACTGGGCTGATGACAAAGATTAGCTGCTCAGATTCTCAGCCACAGCTGCAGCAGTCTGCCCCTTTAACTAGGCTCACTTTTGATGTCTCAGGTCCTGCTGAGCCTGTGGAAATTGGGTCCATAATAACAGCTGCAGCCATTAGCTTCTCCTTTTGTGATTTCCATCATTATCATGCTGTTTGCGAACTTCAGCTAGAAATGGGCTGGAAAAGATGGGATCTCAGTGAGATAAAGCATATGTAGACACGAAGTGTGACAAATTGCAATGTAAGGTTGCACTAATGGTTTGTTATCTAGTGAAACAAAATCTCCAGCAAGATAATAAGCACAGTATTCGGCATTAAGCGTCTTTTGATTGATTCTACAAAGACGCACAATCAGACCTCTATCCAGCTTATTCCATACGCTGATGAGATGCAAAAGGATACCAGCTGTAAGGCTGTTTTTTTTAAAAAAAACCAAACCTTTATATATAGAGCCCAGCTTTGCTCAGCTCAAGGTTTGGGATAGGTTCAAAGGGTTATGTGAACTTTTCCATTTGATATAAATTCTGAACAATGCTTTAGAAGAATGTTAACACTGAGATTCCTGAAAACTGAATTATTTGGAATAGGTATTTGATATTTAATTACACAGAAGGAGCAATTCTGCTCTTTTGGACAAATGTTATTTAAATTAACAGGGTCAGTAAGATAGTATATTGTACGAATAGAACCTGTACAAATTCTGGAAGCTCCCGGTCAGTGTCCAAGTCATCCAGTCATGTCATTTTCTCTGAAATTCGATTCCAATCCTACTCCTATCTGGTTTTCTTCCTTTCTCTTTTTAAAGAACTGTAACTATTTTTCAGCCTTCCATAACATGGTCAGCTCTCCTGGCATGTTTTGGGTTGCCCATTTTAGGCTTTTCCCCGCTGGTTTTTTGTACTTCGACAAACTTCAAGTTTTCCCCTACCCTACTAATACCTCTTTCTTATGTATGGTTGCTTCTGCTCTGGCTACATAAGTAATGACATGCATGCCTCAACACTGGCATTGTTAAATTTCTTTCTGTACCAAGGTACAAACATTTAAAAAAAAACTAATGACTTCATGCAGTTCTTTCAAGCCAGAAATAAGAGATTAGCAGTCCAAATCAACCTCATTATTATGCATTTACACAGAATTCATATAGGTGTCTCAATAATTATCAGTAACATCCTGTAAGCATATTACTTTGCTGAATCAGACAAGATCTGACTAGTTCATCTAGTGCTCTGCAAGGGGACGAACAAGTCTTAAAAGTGATGAAGATTACAATACTATAAGCACTCAGAAAATAAAAGTGCTATTTAAACATAAGTAACAAGCAGAATGTTTATAGAGCTAACAATATTACAGGGCAGTTCAAAGAAATACATAGGCTCACATAAATATAATTCTTCTCACAAGTTTACTAATATTTGGATTGTGGTTTTATTTATTCATTCATTTATTTTTAAAAGCAGGATCTCAGCAGTACAAGCAAAAATTTCTACTAAAGAAAAAAAGAATCAGAGACTCTCTAAATATCAGTTTCTGAGGAATTAACTGCTGGAAGATGCTATTAACTGGAAATCTACCTGGAGCTTCCCACTAACATGTGGTTGTTCACTGTGTGGCAGAATGCTGAACCAGACTTTGGGCTACTCTAGCAGGGCTCTTTGTGTCTTTTTTATTAATTGCATTTGTTCAATAGCATAAAAGTTCTCTGGCCAGTTACAATAGATTAGCATAAAACAATTGAAATACAAAATGAACTCTAAAACCCAAAAATGGAAAGCACAAATATAGCAATGGGGGAAAAAAACCCAATCCCTTCCATTTAACTGTCTTCAGTTAAGAAATCAGTATAGGAATTATGCTCCTCATCTCTGTCACCTAGATATAGAGCTATTGAAAGCTAGAAGGGTTGCCATTTTCCTGATGTCACAACCAGTTACTTAAAACAGCAAGGTGCAACAAAACAAGACTCCTATCTTGAATTATGATTTTAAATAACAAGAGGATTTAGCTGCATCTCCTGCCCCTTGAGTCAAACCAGAATTATAGAATAGTAGAGTTGGAAGGAGTCAGAAGGCCACCAGGTCCAACCACCAGCTCAGTGCAGAACACCAAGTTAAATATGGCAACATCAGACTCAATGGAAGGCAGTTCATCTCCACCACTCTGGCATGTTTGAGATCCTGGCTCTAATAAGAGCCATGGCTACAAATGTTAAAACTAGCATTCAAAAAAGGGTTAAAATCAATGCATGAAGAGAAAGTGCAGTCCAGCTCCACCCATCTCCATTATCACATATTTGCTGGTGGAGGACAACAGCCTTAAGGTCCTCCTGAACCGGTGGGAGATCTCCACAGAGGCCACCACCCAGATTCTTCAAAGTTTCAGCTCATTTGGAGAAGCTCCGTGGACAGAGCACAATAAACACGTTGGGGACAATAAACCAGATGAAGGACAGCAGCAGGAGCGGGGCATTTTAACCCTTTTGCCAGAACTCCCTGGATAGACTCTCCCTTCTCTCCAATGGCAGCCTGACTGAACACTACTAGGAGCATATGAAGGGAGTAGGGAAGATAGAAATAATGATGTTACCATAGCAACAGAACTCCAGGGGATGGTTAGGTTTCTCTTCAGCAAGAGCAAATGAACTAAGGCTTAAAATTAGACTGAAACTCCAAGGACTAATGGACAATAAAGGGGAATTCATGAAAGAGCTGAGAAGCAGGATATAGAACCTTACCTCCAGAAATAGCTGTCTATGACATTTCCAGATGTGTCTCATGCTTTGTTAAGAAATCAGCACAGCAAATACTGCACCTCAGCAACATCAAGAGCAAGGCTTTTCTGTGTAGCATAGAGATCTTATCTCTGGATTTGTTGACATTGGACTATAAATATGAAGATTAGTATATCTTCATGTTTATTAAATGCCTAGATTATATAGATATCAGTTATATCAATATCTATCTTAAGAAACTCTAAAATGCATAACACCATTTGTGAAATCCTGAGAATGCTTTAATAGGCTGGCTTGCCATACCCTTTTTATGTTGAGGGTCTCTCCTTTTAAAAAAAGGAGTCCATTTGTTAAAGGATCTTAAGCTATCTCTGTCAGAGTTTGAAAGAGTCAAGATCTGGAGCCGATTGAGACTGGTGACTTCCAGCCCATCAGGACCTCTGTCTATGTCATTAATCTTATTAAGGGTCTGGTAAAATGGTAAAGGTAAAGGTTTCCCCTTGACATTAAGTCCAGTCATGTCTGACTTTAGGGGGCAGTGCTCATCTCCATTTCCTAGCCAAGGGAGCCAGCGTTTGTCCATAGACAGTCTCCGTGGTCATGTGGCCAGTATGACTGAACACCAAAGTGCGTGGAATGCTATTACCTTCCCACCGAAGTGGTACCTTTTTATCTACTTGCATTTGTATGCTTTCCAACTGCAAGGTGGGCAGGAGCTGGACGGAGCAATGGGAACTCACCCCGTTGTGCAGATTCAAACTGGCGACCTTCGATCAACCAGCCCAGCAGCACAGCAGTTCAAACCACTGCACCACCTGCATCCCAAGGGTCTGGTAGACATGTCCTTTTGCCTTCTGGTGCCACTCAGCAACTTTATGTAAAAATAGGAAAGGAAAAGGAAGGAAGAAAACCTTAAGGCTTACTTACTGTTTCCAATCGTTTTTACATGTTACTTTGCATGTGGTTAGCCAAGTGGCATTTTCAGATGACTGAGATATCTCACTGTGCAATCTTCTTAGCTATTTGTGTATGGGGTGTCTTTTCATGGGTCTCACTACAGAAGAACCACCATGCTGTGGAAGTTGGAGTGGTGGCCTAGGGACGCTGGAGTTCCAGGTTCTGGTCCACTTGGCCATGAAGCTCACTGGATGTTTTTGGGCCAGTCACTCACTCTCAGCCAAACCTACCTCACAAAATTGTTGTTAGGAAAAATAGAGCTATGTAAATCATATTTGGTTACTTACAAGAGGAAAAAGGTGGGCTACATATGCAATATAATAAAAAGTGTAGTAAGTTCTAGAGTTCACTAACATGAAGCCAGGGTTTGGCTCACCAGTTTGCCTCCTTGGAAGAGTGATTTGTGACTGGTCATGCTAATTTTGGCAGTCATTTTGTGAATAAACAAGTCCTTCCTCACAGCAGGCACTTTGTCAGTGCTCATCTCTCAAAATTCCAAATGATCCACCAGCCCATAGAGACTGGGAACCCCACCATATTTAAACCTGCACTGCATTTTAAATACAACTCAGTGCAATGAGATTTCATGTGCCCTCCTCCTGTGCACCCTCCTGTGTGAAATATTGCATGTCACAGAAGTTACTGAAATACTATAGATGTTTACATCAGATAGAATTAAACCATCAGAGTTAGATTAGCTGATAGTACAATGATATATAAGAGCTCTTGTCTCTCTGTGTGTCCGTGAATTCATTAATAGCCAACTAAACACAAAGATGGGTTTATTTGTCCCTCTGTTTAATTGTAAAAATAGGTCAGCTTGCATTCCAAAACTGGTAATTTATACCAGTTACTGTATATCAGTAACTGGTATAAATCAGGTAAAGTAAATGCAAAAAAAACTTTGTTGATATGGAAGTTGCCAACGGACTCATTGTTACAGAGTTTTGGTCCAATGTAATACATTTACTTCATTGCACACTCAGGATAACTGATGGGAAGCATTATTTTGGGTTGAGAAAAGCTACAAGGATTTTGAAAAAAAAATCATGAACAGGAGACTTTCCTCCAGAATTTTCTGGCAATATCTGTGAGGATTTTTGTTATTTTTATTATTATATTCTTCTATAAAAGAAAAGAAAATGTTATCTCAGAACTGGATGAAAAGATAATCTTTTGCATACAGCAGAGGTCTGACGGTGTAACAAATACCACATTTTAAAATTCATTAATACATTTCATGATGAGCACAGAAGGGTTTATGGGGAATATTTTAACTCACTGCATAGGAATAAAACCCACATATTCTGCTGTAACGCCCCCCCCCACACAATTAAATAACACCAAGCCAAGGGTATCTGTAGCCCTTTTATCACTATTTGCACTTACAGCAGAACCTTTGCACATCACCACATGCACATGTGGCCTTCATATGCTTCCTTCCTTCCATTCCACAGTCTCTATTTCACTTCTCTAATGTGAGAATGTATTTTTATAACCTGAAGATGAAAATGCCACTCTTTTACTCTCCCTACTCTTTCAAATTGTCTTGAGATGACTTTTTCCTATAAATCATCTGCATGGTGTCTGCTACAAAAAGGGCATCTGGGCCTTATGCATAATATTATAATTAAAGGGTAGACCTAATGACCCGTCCATAACACCAGAGTGGCACCTCCCCCTTCCTTCCACTTTCCCATCTGTGCTAAAGGAGAAAACAAATGGCCCGTGGTTGACAATCAAAAGGACCACAAAGGATGGCTTTATTTGTTCTGAAAACAACTCCAGAGGGGGCTGATGATGGCCCTCCTCAGGGAGAACATTCTGCAGATGGGGCTACACAACCAAGCAATTGAACTCTAATTAAGTTGACATCACAGAGCATAGTCTCTTGCCAGAAGAGTCTGAACATCAGCAAGTTTATCCCTGGCACTTAAGTCAGTTTCTCTGCTCTCAGCTGAGGATTCATGTTAGAGGCTTTTGTATCACATCCCAATATTAAAGGCTATTTCAAGCTTAGCTAGCAATTTCCATTTTCCCTATATGTCATATCAGTGTGCACTTAACCTTCTCAGGCATATTATTTCAAGAAATTACTAGAAGAGTACATGGGCAATACAACACAATGTATACCCAACAGACAATATTCTAATCTTTGCTAGAACTTGCGACTTTCTCAGTAGTAGTAGGAGTAATAATAATAATAATAATAATAATAATAATAATAATAATAATATAAATCAGAGGGTGAACAGATGTTTTTGACTGATGTGTTGATGTTGAAAAAATCTCAAAATCTCATAGGTGGCACAGTGAAGATAAATGAAGACACTTTATCTCAATAGAAACATGACAGCAAATTTATTCTCTGTTCATACAAGTTATATATGAGATAAATAATACATTACCAGGTAACTAGGTATTTTAAGTATAATTTAAGCATTAATGTTCTGTCCTTAAATCTAGCAACATCAGTGACCTTGTTTTAGGGATGGACAAAATTGACCATTTACCTGTCTCCTGCCACCATTTATTTTTCAGATCACAATTTCTTTCTGTCCCGTGTATGAAGAAAATGCTAACATTTGATAAATTCTGAGAAAATAACTAACCAAATGAAATTATTTCTCATCTGTGCTGGCTAAATTCAAGAGGTACAGCTTTTCCCTGCATATGGGGCACCCATGTAGTACCTGCCTGTCAGAAGAAATGAAGTTGGCAGCCCTAATTCAGCCCTACAAAGAAGGCTTAACATGCATTTAAACCCTTTCTGAGATTCTTAAGAGCAGAACACATAAAACCCTTTGCATATATTGAACTTTTTTTCATTTTTCTTTCTCTCATGTTCAGTGTCTGTTTTCCCTACCTTTCCCTACATGGAAAAATGTGCAAATGTTTTTAGATCATCATTAAAGAAAGTTGCAAGAGAAATTCTCAGCCATCCTTACCCTGTTTACAGGCAAAGCACATGAAAGGTTAACATATGAATAAGGTAGAGTGCAAGCATGTTGCAGGCTCACTCAAGAATATAGAATGTGCCCATTTGACCTCTGCATGTGGAGAAGCCTGTGCACGCACAGCTGGTTCCCCTCCAGGTCTTCTCCCAGTGCATGGTGGTTGGGAAGCAAAACCAGCGGAGGCAGGTTTCCTTTCTCCCTCATTCTGGTGTGCATAAAATGAGCCATGCTGAATAAGACCAAAGGCCTATCTGTTCTGTTCAGATGGTGAGCAACCACTGCATTGTGAAAAGGCCAAAATGAGACATGTGTAAATCAGCAACCTCCCACTTGTGCTACCCAGCAAACTTAGGTTCAGTTTATATTCTTTCTTAGCATGTCCATGGCACATGCCATGAGTTGCGATGGAGGATCTATTTGTCTGCATCGTAAGTAAAGGAACTCCTGCAGTCCGAGGGCCTGAAAAGCTTTCAGGGGCTTCTTTCCAATGGTTGGTGGAGCTAAAGGAGAAGTGGGCTGAGCCAAAATACAATCCATCCACCCATCCAGCATATTGTTTCAAGCTACTGCCAGCAGCTAAGACAAAGCCAGGAAAAACATAAGCTTATAAGTGGACAAGGGAAGGAATGTGGCCATCTGGGGAGCCCCACAGGCCAGGAGGGAATTCTAGAATGGGTGAACTTTGCCCCAGATCTGTATGGGTTAAGCTCAGCTCTGCTGTGGAGGTGCCGCAAGAAGATGTGGGATTTCATTCTGACTCAGACAAGGAGGAAGAAGGAGGTGGCTGAGACAGCTGAGGCCACAAGGCTTCTTAGTCATTACCCAGGGTCTCAGATGCCTTGACACCTCCGCCCACTTCTTGTCCAGGTTTCATCCCCCTTCCCTATGAATTTCTCTGAATAAATCTCAAGGTAAGTAGCTTTCATAGCATTAGCATTTCTATAGAAATGCAGGATTCTGATCATAATCTTTGTACATTTAGAGAGAGTCAGCTTGTTGCATTTCTCCAAGACACATGCCAAAGACCAAAACTTACTGATTGAACAAAAGAATCAAATGAGAAGGAAAGCTTTATTCAAGGCTTTCCAAGGCCAAGAAATCAAGACTATTCCAGCTTCATTGTTCATCTTCTCCATTTGCACATAAATATATTTCACTCTCACTATGGCAACATTTTGTCTTCATTTCTGCTCCTATACTGCCTATATTAAGATCTCCCTTCCCCTTTTCCTCTTACTCTGCCATGCATACACTCATTCATTCACATCCTTATTCAGTAATAGTTCGACAGTTCAACTGGGATCAACATCTAAGTTCATATATGATATTCTCTGGAAATGCTGTTGGACGTGCCCCATGTCTGTAATGATATCCAGCATTCAGCAGCTGTGCAGTGATTCCATACAAGATGAACTAATTATAGTAAGTGGAAAAGGAAGGTGGATGAACAAGGCCATTGCTCATTTCCCAACTATATGTCAGGGCCTCTTATTCATCAAATGGTTTATCCTTGGGACTAACTGGATTCAGTTGAACCTGACTGACCTGTGCACACACTCGACTGTGGGAAACAGCCTTGGACTTTGTGTTGTTTCAGCATTTCAGATAAGAGAATTGTCTCCTTCTTCTCCACATGAGGCATATTATACATTATTCCTTAGTTACGTCAACTTGTCTGAGACAACCTCAACTTCTTTAACTGCTTATACTACGTTGCTTGGTCCAAGCTAACATCCCCATCCAGTGACTTCACCCTTACTAACTATTTCCTCCCACACCATTCCTTGTCCTGTGCACAAAAACAATAAAATAAAAATTATGCCATGTGTTGGACATTAATGGCATTATCCAATGCCCTTCTCACTCAGTACATGTAAGCCCACACACTCGGAAGCTTGTGGGCTTCCTGTGCACAGAACTAGGCACAGCTTTCAATGCAGCAGTGCCTTGCTCGGTATTCTATCTAGATGGCCCTTTTGATGAAGCAGTGCAGAGAGGGAGGGAATGAGGCTGAGGCACCATCTAGATACCATGCAAACAGCTGACCCCAGCCTCCTCCCCTCCCGCCAGCATGCCCATTTTTCTTCTCTTGGAGAGACAGTTGTGAGGAGTGTGGAGGAGCAGCTCAGCTTTCCTGGGGCCTCAGAGTTTGCTGCCTCTTGTATAGTGCCCATCATACTGCCTAGTGTATACTCCCTAGTGTATAGTGCCAATCATGTTTAGAGGTTCCATGAGCAGCTTGTTGATTCATTTTGTTTTCAGAGTGTCTTGGGTGCAATACAAATGTCAGCTGACACCTGAGAAGGTGATCATACTTCAGTTGTCCAGATAGCTATTATTCTTGGTTTGGACTAGATATGGCCTGGGACCCATGTGGCTCTGTTCTATACCTTGGCCATCCTGTAACTACTGTTTACCACCAGATGGGCTGACTAAGTCTAGCTGCCTGGCATGGGAATCTTCAGAATGTATATGCAGTTATCATCCAAGCATTCCCCCAATTAGTTCGTCTTAGACTACAATACAGGTGCCAGGTAAGCCTTGCTGCAGACAGCTTTCCACAAGTAGAGTGCCACCACTAAGAGGGCTTTCTCCTTGATAGCCAACCACTTCATTAGGTAGGACATCTCACCTGATCAGTGAAAAGGGCTCTGAAGATGAACTTAAGGTCTGGACAGTTATATATAAGGGAAGATGGCCCTTTAGGTAACCGTCCTAAGGCATTGTTCAGCTTCATTACAGATAAGGCTTAGGTTAATGACTATTTATGCTTGTAAGTAAGAGAGAACAAAGGCTACAGATAGATCAGTGACAATTTGCCGTATGATGAATTAGCTTAACTTATTGACCTAATTATGGGAATATATTAACTTTCTACAGCCAAATACACATAACTGATAATTACACAATAATAATTAAAAACAAAATGAAGCTTATCACATGGAATGTATAACCACACTTCAATGTAGTTGTCTATAGCTTCTGACCAGTAAGTTAAGCATTAACATCCCACCAAAGCTGCTCAGGATCACAAAAGATGAGAAAAGTATTATTGGCCTTAATAACATGGGTGAGAAGTTTTTTCCAAAGTGGAGAGCCAGTGTGGTGTAGTGGTTAAGAGCACGGGACTGAGACTCAGACGAGTTCTAGTCCCTGCTCAGTCATGGAGCCAACTGGGTGACTTTGGGCCAGTCACAGACTCTCAGCCCAACCTACCTCACAGGGTTGTTGTTGTGAGGATAAGATGGAGGAGGAGAATGATGTAAGCCACCTTGAGCCCTTTGTAGGAAAAAGGCAGGGTATAAATCGAAAAATAAATAAATAAATAAAATATAAGCACTATGCTGTAGGCATGCAGATTATGTGGCTGCTGAACATCTGAAATCACCTTTTCTAGAGCTAATGGGATTATATCCAATATGTGTCTAACCCATTCTTTCCATGATTCTACTCTACGTAAGACTGGCTATAACAAATGCACCAAGACTGGAAAGATCTATGTTCAATATCTATTTGGCCATGAAATTCACAGGTGACCTTGGGCCTATCATTCTAGCTGGA